>NC_083109.1:26370546-26691969 GCF_949774975.1 Lagenorhynchus albirostris
ATGCCCAATGCTAGGGAAAGTTTACTAGCTCATAATTACTAAACATGGGAAAATGGTTATGAAATGTTACGTGAACATTTCCAAATGCAAAATGGGAGATACACTTTGAGAGCAACTACCTAAAAAGATAGCTGTGCAAGTGGACAAACAAGCTGAAACTGAGTCAGGATACCCTTTGCACAGGTAATCCCTCTCCACCAAACTGCACTAATGTCTGCCTTTTCAACTGTATTTAGACACTACCTTGTTAAAAACATTATTTAAGGAAGCTGCCTTTATAATTAAAATTTTTTAACAATGAAAGGATCTAGTTTAAAGAAATCATCAGAAATGTAGACAAAAGTTTATGCAAAGAAAAAAAAAAGTTTATGCAAAGATAATCTTCAAGATGTTCTCTGTAGCATTATTCATAGCATTTAAGTATTGAAACCTGCCTAAATGACAATGCCTGGGCAAACAGGTAAGAACTGCACATTCATGAGATAAAATACATTTAGGAATATATTTTCCTTTGGACAGTAAGATGTTTTAACAGTAGTTATTTCTGAGTGAATCTTATTTAATCTTTTCAGGGTTTTCCTCAATGGAAATTATTTTTATAATTTAAAAAAAATTCTATTAAAAAATGCTGGCAATTGAAGAAGTAAGGAGGGAAAAATACTATATATTTCTTAGGCTAGAATCTGACCTGCTATTGCAGACCGTGCAAAACCAGTAACTATTTCCACCAAGAACTATCTTCTTGCTGTTATCTTAAGTAACTTGAGCTGACATTTTGTCTTACCTGGATGGAATCTTTTATGATTTACTAGCTAGATTTCTTTGCTTAGGTTACTGAAATGTGTTATAAAGTAATGGTTACTGCAGTCCCCTAAGCTGCTGGAGACAGTACTATGAGCTTTAGTTTCTGTGTAATTTATGTCACACACAAAAGCCCCAAAGCAAGCCCTTCCTGAAACCACTGCTGAAAGGGATGTTAAGGACCCCAGAGTGGGTAACAGCATGTCCAGTCTCAGCTCCCAGTAGTCTATTGCAATCTCTATTTCACTTGGACTCACTTCCATTTATACACTATGTTCAAATATGACAAAATGCAACTGCTGCAAATATCTTGCCAAAAACTTAAAAATAAAACCACACCCACCACAATTATCACTGGTGCTCTCTAATGCAAACTATGATTTAAATAAATCAGCATACTAAAAAGATAGATCTGCCAGTGTGTGAAGAGCTCAGTGTCTGCTATCAGTGTGACAAAGCGAGGAGACACAACGTGTCACCAAGATTAACTGAAGCCTTAAACAAGAACATCCCAAGCTGCAATGCAGATGTGTGATGCTGATAAGATGAGCTGATTGCAATGATCTCTGACTGCCAAGAAACAGCTCTAAAAGCCCCACCCTGGAAGGCTGGGAGAAAGCCCTGCATGAAGTCACCAAGGAAGAGGAAAATATTACCCAACTCAAAGCTGTCTTTCAGGCAGCGCTGCAAGAGCCTTGGAAGATTATCCCACGTCCTTATTTTGCCTATACAGGCACTGAGGGCCAGAGAGGCTGAGTTACTTGTCTTGGGTCACATAGCAAGTGGCAGAATTGCTATTAAAATTCATGTCTCCACCCAGATCCCACTGCCTTTTCACACCAGAATTTCCTGTGGTGGCACAGGCCTTGACCAAGAAATCTTTCTAAGACTGCAGAGATAAGGGATGTTGAAGGGAAAATAATGAGCCCACATGGCAGACAGGGAAAACTGAGGCTTGACAAAATTGAATCTTTTACAGATTAAAAAATGGGTAGAAATATTCTTTGGTGACAGAAGATAGGGTAGTGGTCACCCTTCTGGAGGGAGGTAAGGAAGGCTTCTGGAGTGCTGGTAATGTTCTATATCTTGATCTGGGTGGTGGTATCATGGGTGAGTTCATTTTATGAAAATTCAACAAACTATACAGTTACAATCATCTAATTTTTCTGCCTGTATCTTATCCTTCAATAAAAACATTACATTAAGAAAAGAAAAAAAAAAAAACGGAATCTTTTGCAATTAGTCAGCAGTGGCATAGGGCTTTAGCCACTCCTCACGGGTGCAGATGTTATCACCAGAATCAAGAAACAGTTCAGGGCCGAATGACTCAGAACACAAGCTCTCAGTTCCTACATGCTTCATGTTTCAGCCCTGAGTTAGAGCTAAGAAGGATGAGAGGTAGCCTATCTCACAAATCAGATTATCTATTTGTTGCCTATCAGTGAAGTAACTGACACCCATGGTTATGTTAAAATACCTCAAGGGTTTTTCCCCTGATTTCTTCAAACATTCTATGAAGTCAGTTTTCTTCATCAGCCTTTAAAGTTATTTACCCAGATACAGAAGAGAAAGAAAGGCTTTGGACAAGATGTCAGGGATGTACTGCCCACCTGAAAAACAGATGAACAAGTGAGTGGTAGGAAAAGCAATGGACTTGGAATCAGACCTGGGTAAGTTATTTGACTTTTCTGTGCCTCTACTTTCCTCTTCCGGAAAATGGGATTCATAACAGTCCTCATGTTACAGCGTTGCTGTGAGGACTAAATGAGACGACATGTGTAAAGTGCTGAAAACAGCGCTTGGCTCAATAAATGTTAGCTATTTCTATTAGAGGTAGACCTCGGAGATACTGCAGGTTTGGTGCCAGACCACCATAATAAAGCAAATCTTGCAACAAAGCAGGTCACACAAATTTTTTGGTTTCCCAGCGCATATATAAGTAATGTTTACACTATACTGTAGTCTACTGAGTGTGCAAGAGTATTATGTCTAAAGAAACAATATACATTAATGTACACTAATTAAAAAATACTTTATTGCTAAAAAATGCATCATCTGACAACGCAGAGTTGCCATAAACCTTCAAATTGTAAAAAAAAATGCAGTACTTGTGAACCACAGTAAAAAAAAAAGGTAAGCCTGTACTTTTATTATCACTATCTTTGGCAAGTCCTAGTTTTGCTACTTATTAACAAAGGAGTACATCTCAAGCTTTAATGTACTCAGGAAACACCCGGGGGTCTTGGTAAAATGCAGACTGGCTTATTATATCTAGACTTAGACTCTGCATTTCTAACAAGCTCTCAGGGCACATGGGTGCCTCAGTCATGCAGAACACACTTTAAGTGGCAAGGATCTACCGAACCCAGCATCTATCGAGTGCTTCATATTACTGACCAAAATGAATGACCCCTCAGTAGCTCAATGCTTCATCTGTAAACTGGGGATAATACATATGCCATGTGATCTCAACTGACTGAACATTAGTACACAAGAATGCACAGGAAAGAGCGTTCTAAACTGCAAACAAAGCTACGCAAGCAGAGGTGGTAGGATTATCAGTCTTGCTATTCGCAATGTTGAATTTACAACATTGTGAAACCTAAATTTACAGGGGCAATTATTAGCATACGGTAAAAGAAGGCTCGAATTCCCTTGCTAGAATTCTAGCAAGAACACAACAGCTTCTCCAGGGATTCCCAAATCAAAAGCTCTGAAACTTTAGAAATGTCATTCGATGGCCAAGAAAGAACCACTTTGGCAGGGAGAGTGTGGCCATTTGAGGCACTAAGCTTCAAGAGTGATTCCATTCTCTCTCGCAGAGACGGCCAGCCTCCTCCCAGCTTTCATCAGCCAAGATCTCAAGTCAGGACAGCAATGCCAACAGCATGAGACAGATGGGCACTGCCCTGGCAGAGCCCACACCTGCCACTCCACTAGCTGGCAAAGAGTCAGACTTCGAGAAAAGCAGGGCTTCCGGATGTCCAAGGTGGAGGCTTCAAAAAGATGTACCTGGCTATCTTCCTGCAGTATAAGCAGGGATCTCCTCCCCAGAGGCTGTAAGTATGATGTTTACACCTGTGCCTCTCCTCCAAGGGTTCACAGGGAACCAGAGCTAATTCTTCCACACAGAGCACCTTACCAAAAAGTTCTGTCATCATTTTAGAGGCAGGTGGCACCATCAACATCTACCTAATTGAGCAGGCCAAACCCAAGAGACGCCTCCGATTCCTCTAGCCCTTCCCCTCAACCACCATCCTGCTGGTTTCACCTCTATGACACATCCCCAATCCATCCTCTTGTACCATCTCCACCGTCACCACCCTAGAAAGCCGCCATCACCTCTCACCTGGCCTCCTAACTACCCTCCTGCCTGCCATTCTTACACCCCTTAAAATTCACTGGCCACAGGGGCCAAAGTGATGTTTTTAAAAAACAAAAAACAGATCACATCACTCCCCTTCTTAAAGCCTTCAAAGCCTTCTCATTGCTTTTGGAATAAAGTCCCACCTCCTCACTCTAGTCCACAGGCCCTAGATGACTTGAGGCCTCACCCCCAGCCCCGCTTGGCCATCTCACCATTCTCCCCTCCCTGCACCCCAGCCCACCTGCTCCAGCTGCTCTGAGCCTTCTTTCAGTTCCCAGAACTTACTAAGCTTATTCCCACCTGAGAGCCTTTACTTTTGCTGTTCCTTCTGCCATATTCTCAAATGTTTGGCCCCTTTCTGGCAGCAAGTCTCAGCAAAAATGTCACCCCCTCAGAGTGGCCTTCTCAGACCACCCAATTAATTGGCAGCATCCCCATGGGGAAGTCACTCTCCATCACATCACTGTTTTATTGTTTGCACAGTACTTATTTCCATCCAAGTGACCTTGTTCATTTATTGGTCTATTTTTCCGTCGCTGCTACTAGAATGGAAGCTGCACGACAGCAAGGACCTCACCTACCTCTCTACCATCACACCCCTAGGCTAGAACTGGGCCTGACACATACCAGGTGTTCAGCAAATGCTGAATGAATGAAACTGAGGCAGTAGAGGTAAAAGCACTGAACTCGCCACCAGGGAAGCCCTTAAGCATTTTTGTAAACCATTAAGACACCATAAAGAGAGCACTGTATTATTAGCCAGCATAAGAGAATGCTCTTTCTTAGGGACCCATAAATCAGTGGATGAAAGGACTTAAGAGAGCAAGCCAAGGCTTCTAGCCCAGGCACCCAACAGAAGCATGAGGACACAAGAGATGTGAATCCGAAGCTTTACTCTGAGGAGGGCAAACACAAGATATGGATTCATTTAAAGACATCAAATTCATTTCAAATGCTAGTAATAGGGCTTCCCTGGTGGCGCGGTGGTTGGGAGTCCGCCTGCCGATGCAGGGGACATGGGTTCGTGTCCCGGTCCGGGAAGATCCCACATGCCGCAGAGCGGCTGGGCCCATGAGTCATGGCCGCTGGGCCTGCGTGTCCGGAGCCTGTGCCCCGCAATGGGAGAGGCCACAGCAGTGAGAGGTCCGCGTGCCGCAAAAAAAAAAAAAAAAAAAAAAGGTAGTAATATGCAAATTAAGCTCTGAGGTCCTTGAAGAATGTGGAGTTGGGGCTGATCTCCACATGCCCCACTGTGCTTGGCATAAAGGGACTTAGTAAACATTTACTGAACCGTGGGTCGGACTACCAAACCTGGTATCCTATCATCAGCTTTCATTTTTCTTTGCAACCCATTCTGGCATGGGATTACAGGTTCCTGGGGCAACTCTGTAATACTGACATTTATGACATTTATATAATACTATGACAGCTACTGTTTCATGCATGCAATGACCCTGTGAGGTTGACAGACCTGGTATCGTCAGCACATGCTTTAATTTATTCATTCACCAATCATAAATAGAATATAAAGTATAATACAGGTGCTATGTTAAGCCCAAATAACAATAATGTTTACCAAACATGCCAGGCACTTTACATGTATTAGGTGCAAATAAATCCTCATAACAGCCATATATAGTGGATACTATTATTATCTCCCTTTTACAAATGATGAAACTATAGCACAAAGAGGTGAAGTAAAATTACTCAGTGGCATGCAGCTTGGAAGTGGCAGAGTCAAGATTTGAACCCAGGCAGCCTGATTCCATGCTTTTAAACCACCAGCATGCAATCAGAATTGTACAATAGCACCAAAAGGGCCTACCAGCCAGCCTACTCCTCTCACTTTAAAGAGGAGGGGGCATGGGGACAGAAAAGCCCCTTGTAAACATTCCAACTTTGTTTTGAGGTCCCCACTTTGGATGGTATCTATTTAAATGAAGCTTTATGTAAGATCTTGTTTCCTTGCCAGTGGAAGAAAAGCCTCTAGCCAAAGCAGTCAGAAGGAACAAAAGAAGACCCTTGTGGCTTTGTAACAGCTACTGCTGAGAAATCAGAGATATCAGGGTACAGGGAAGAAAATACAGGATTTACCTGGAAATGTGTCCAGCTCCATCACTTAATAGGTATAAAATTCTTAGGCAAGTCATTCACTTTTCTTAGCCTCAGTTTCCTCATCTTCGAAATGGGGATGACATCACCACCTACCTGGCAAAGTCTATGTGAAGATTAAATGAGATAATATACCTGAAAAGTGCTCCTTAATCATATACAGTTGACCCTCAGTATTTGTAGGGGATTCCAGGAGCCCCCTTGGATACCAAAATCCACGGATGCTCAAGTCCATTATATATAAAGGTGAAGTACATACCTTCCTTGAAAAAAAAATCCACATCCACACAGTTCAAACCTGTGTTGTTCAAGGGCCAACCAGACTTGTAAATAGCTATTACTGTTTCAAGCACTTCTCAAAAGACATAAAGATAACTCTTTGTCTTCTGGAAGGGTCAACAAGGCCTAAGTAGAAAATAAAACCATAACCTCAAACAACTACAAGGACTTGACCCCAGGGTTTCCCCCACCAGGACTACTTTGCAGAAGTCCACACCACCTCCCTTTCTCTGGGCAGAATGGAGAAGTAAAACTGAGGGGGGGGGATGTCAACAGCGGGAGGAATATCCAATGAGCTGGTGAACTACACACCTAAATCCTACCTGTCTCAAAGTCAACCCCTCCAGGAAGCCTTACCCGAACCACCCTTCATGCCTCATAATAGCTTGCTGAGCACTTACTATGTGCCAAGCTACTTGACATACCCATCTTACTGGATTCCCACACTGGTTCATTAACGCATTTCACAGATAAAGAAAAGAAGGCTCAAGGAGATTAACTTGCCCAAGGCCACACAGTTACTAAGTGTAGATGCAAAGTCTCAAATTCAGACACTCGGACTTAAAGTTGGACTCTCGGTCCTTCTCCTCCCCATTTAGGGCACTTTCAACATACACCTCTCATAATCTTAACCACTCTGAGCAGCAAGTGATAGGACCCCATTGTGCAAAAAGGTCAACTGAGGCCAAGAGGGGAAGGGACTTGTCCAAGGTCACACAGCGAGCCAGGGGCAGCGTCGAGGTTTGGACCCCAAGCTTTCGCTTCCCCGCCTCCCTCCCGAGCTGGGTCCCAGACTCCGACCCCTCGCGGCCGGGTCTGGGGGTCGGGCCGCACCCCTGCCCGGGGGAGGAGGGGCGAGGTCGCCCGGACTGCCTGAAGATGCCCAGGAGGCAGGGCAGAAGATGCTCCCGCTCCCGGAGCAGCAAAGCCAGTCGGTGGTGCTGCCCCGGGCCTTCGGGAAGATCCCAGGCGGCGGAAGGATCGGCCCTGCCCGGCGGTCGTTCGCATCGTCGCCGACTCACCTGCAGCCCGAGCCGAACGCGGGCGGCGGCGGCAGCGGCGGCAGGAGCGGCTGCGAACCGTGGGCTCAGCCATTCCCCGCTGCCCCGGATGGGGAGAGACCGAGGCCGCTCACTTCCTTAGCAACCCGGCTCGGCGACCTACTTCCTTAGCAACCAGCGTCAATTTCAATAACTTTATTGGGACACGAGCGGCGGACATGGAGAGCCGGGCGAGCCAGGCGGGGAAGGGCCGGGCCAGGTATTGGCGCTTAGTAGGTATCCAGCAGCCTTCGGTCCTTTCACCCATCTAAGGGGGTATGAGACGAGCGCGACATGGCCTGACAACCACCTGCTAGTATCTCGTGCCTCGGTTTCACCATCTGTAAAATGGAACGCACTGGCTTGGTTGCGCCATTTGACCTTTCCTAAAGCGCCTTCACATCTCAAATTGCTGAGATAGCTCCCATTTAGGGCCCACTCGGTCACTCAACCAAAAATTTAGGAATCATTTCTGTCCCTTCCCTCTCTTTCACTCCCCCCAGCCGGCCCCCACATCCAATCAGTCACCATGTCCCTTAGAGTACTCCTCAAATATTTCTCCTATCCATCTTTCTTCATCTCCAGGGCCACCACATCACGCCAGGCAGAGCTCCCCTCACCTCTAGCCTGCCTGCCTTCTCTGTGCTCTGCTTCTACTCTTTTGTCCAGCCCTGACCTGTCAATCTATTTTTCACAAGGTGGCCAAAATGATCATTTTAAAACATAAAACAGATCGTGTCACATTCTGCTTAACACCATTTAATGGACTCCCACTGCTTTTAAAGTCAAACCCAAAGCCCTTACTACTTTCTACAAAATCAATAAAACTCTGTTCCACCCCCATTGGCCTGGAAGGCCAGGTTCCATACCTGCTCCCCCCAAGAACTTGACCTGCTGTTACCCACTATGCAGAAGCTCCTGAGAGCAGGATCCCTTTATTCATGGTTACATCTGCCACTCTTGGTCCATAGTAGGTGCTCAATAAATATGTGTTGAATGAATGAATACCTGGGATGCTCTTCCCCACCCCCCAGCCCCTACTTTTGCCTAGTGTGGTAGATATTGCTACTTACTACCCCACATTTTTTTTCTGGCTCCTGAACACACAACTAGACTACATTTCCCAGCCTTAACCTGTGGTTCAGACCAAGTTCTGGCCAATTCAATGTGAATATGTGCCATGCTCAGGCCTAGCCCATAAAAACTTCTCATATAATTGTTCATACTGTATCTGCTTTAATGTGAAGGACTTTAAAGGACTTTGCCTTAAAGTGAAGGACTCCAAGGCCCTAGGAGATGGCTGAGTTGCAAGATGGAAGGAATCTGGATCAATGAGACACCCCTTAGAGGACAGCTGTCCCAAACTGGACAAGAAAATAAACTTTTATTGGACTCTGCTATTGAGACGAGGAGGCTTTTTGCTATAGCAGTTAGCTGGCCCCAACTAAGATACCTGACTTTGAATCATCCCTTGGGTCCTCATTTACTTCCCTTCACCTGTTAACCCACCCTACTTCCCTACCCAGCATTATTCAATATAGTTAAATCAATGAATCATGTTTACCCTATAATAACTACAAATTTTGTTTCTACTGAACCAAACAGTGTGTGTTTATGTTTATTTCTTCCACACCTTTTGGTATTTTTTGAGATTGATAATTACCTCGATTTTTTTTCCATTTTCCTTAGTTTTCTTTGCAGCTATTATTTTTTTTTCTAAATGATCAACAAATCTTTCTGTCTTGAACTTCTCTTAGAAGTTGTATTTAATGGACTGAGCTTCTAACTTTCTCATTGTTTTTCTCTTATTTTCCCTCTTTTCGGCTTTTTTGTTCTACTCTCTGGGAGATTTCCTCAACCTTAGCATCCATTTCTTCTATGGAAAGATTCTGGGCTCACCTTTCAGTCATCAGTATTCCTCTCTGCAGACACTGGTCAAAACTTCCTCCTCCTGTTAAGTCAGTTAGTACTTCCCCTTCTGTCTCTGTCTGCCAAAAGTTTGCTGAAATCTCTGCACTGCTAATGTCTCCCTCCTGTTCTATCCACATTATGGGCTGCTACATTTTTTATTTCTTACTGTCATATAAGCAGGATTCAAGGAGAAAAAAATAAATACATGTCATGTATTCCAGGCCAATCAATACACCATGTTTAACTAGATGTCTTTATTACTTTAAATTTTAAAAAACAGGTACATAAAGGGGTATAAACAGCTAGTTCAGATAAAGGGTATAGAAAACATGGCTTTTAAACATATGAAAAGATGCTCTACTCACTCATATTAAAGGAAATGAAAATTGAAATAACGTTGAAATTTTTTTCACTTATCAGGAAGAAAAAAACTTTTATAAGGCACTGTTGATGAGAGTCTGGTCTTGATTCTGTCCTTAGTAAGCTGTATAAAACTGTGTAGATTAGTAGTAGTAGTGTAGATTTAGTAGAAGTGTAGGGCGATCAATTCATCCTTGTTTGCACAGAACTTACCCTATTTTCGAATCAGTCAGAAGTCCCATCTCCCAAGAAAACCTTAGCTGGGCAAACCAGGATGGCTGGTCATCCTAGTATGGGAGGGTAACACTTTGATATATTACCAGTATTTTTCCATTTTCCACCCAACTTAGACATTGAAGCATTTATTTCTCAAGGAAGAGTTGTTTCAGGAGAAAGATAGGGAAAGGACTTTCTGAGTTCCAAAATCCTGAAGAGGGGACTCAGGACATGGAGGAAGTCTTGACAAGTCAGAGCAGGGCTTCCAACCTCCAATTCTGGAGATTTGCTCATTTGAGTGAGAAGAGATATGGTGAGAATGCAACAGCGGGGAAAGAGGCCAGTGGGGCTGGGACAAGGGGTCCTGATATGGAGAGATCATGTGAACCACAGCAGAGACCCCTTCCCCCAGAGCAAACTCCAGCCTAGAAACGATCTGATCTAATTTCCGTGAGCGCCATTGTGTCGCTTCATTATAAGTAACAGTAACCAACCCTGGCTGATGATAGCAGAAACAGTTTATTAAATGAGAAGTTCAAAAATCATCAGGAAATTTCTAAAAGTGTCCAGGAATGACAAGGCCAGGTCATGTGAGACCACATACTATTGAGCTAGTCTGGTGAGGACATCGGATGCCCAGTTTTCACCACAGACATCTGGCCTTGAGCACTGTCTCAGCTCTCAGCATCATTCTCACCCACCCTCCCCATGAGGATTCCCTGCAGTCCCAGCTTCTTTGTAACCCAAGCTTTGATTGGTCAAGTCTGACTCATATGTCCATCTCATACCTGCAGTGGAAGCTATAAAGGCAAACATCTGGCTTTTTGGCTTCTATGGTGGGAGAAGACCCTGCCTTCATTTACAAAGTGAGAATTCCTTGAACGTAAGAAAAAGGGGTTCTGTTGTTAGGCAAGAAAAAAATCCCATTATAACCAGACATCCCTTTGCCAAGGAGCTCCGTCCATCCTCCTTCTCCTCATTGTCACTCAGTGAGGACACCTCTCCTCAGCAGCAACCATGTCACCCAGTGGCCACCCAGCTGGAATGAAGCCCACTGTGTCGTGAAATTTTGCTCAGTCCCCATCTGATTTATCCTGTGAAGGCATCCATTTTAATGGCCAGGAGCATCACGAGTCCCCCGTGACAGAGGAGAGCACTGGATACCTGGGGGTTTGGGGCAGAAGGGGAGTGAGGAAAGGAATCTGCCGGCACCTACCATGGGTGGGACAGAGCGGAGCCAGCTTGCAGTCTCCTCCCAAACCAGGAGAAAGACAAAACGCAGCCCAGAAACCCATGGATAATTTTATTTTGATCTCACCCAGGGAAGATCACTTCCGATGGACTCCCTACAGGGTTGACAAACGGCAGATGGCTGGCTCCCCATGCAAGAGTAAAATCGCCAAATTTCCTTTCTTCTCTGACATTCTAGAGCAGCGCTATCCAACAGATCTTTCCACAGTGATGGAAATATTCTATATTTGATGGTGTCCAATACAGTAGCCATCAGCCATGTATGGCTATTGAGTACTTGAGATGTGGCTGGTACTACCAAGGAATTGAATTTTATTTATTCAATTTGAATTCATTTAAGTTTACATGGCCACGAGTGGCTAGTGGCTACCATATTGGACAGCACAGCTCTGGGATGTGAAAAATGACAAGCATGACTCTGGGGTCCAGATGATTTTGGGTTTGCATCCCAGCTCCGTCCCTCACCAGATAGCTGAGTGACCCAGTGCAAGTCACATTATCTCTCTGGGACTCAGTTTCCTCATCAGCGAAATGGGGCTATTAATGCTACTGCTCAGGTTTATGGTGAGGATTAATGGAGATATAGAGTGGGACAGTGGTTGGCACTTAGTAGGTGCTCCAATAATGGTGAATCTCTTTCCCTCTTTTATTGGGTGAGGACCATGGTGTCCTCCAGGAAAACAATAGTTGCAGTGTAAAGAGTCATACTGTTTAGGAGAGTTTGGTCTTGGAAATTTAATACCTATTGGGGAAGAGCCTTGGAAAGGGGTCGTGTAAAAAGACAGCAAAGGTAAGTGAAATGAATCAGACAGAAAAAGACAAATACCATATAACCTCACTTATATGTGGATTCTAAAACAAACAAACAAACAGCAAAACAAAACAAGAACCAAGCTCTGGATATAGAGAAAGGATTGGTGGCTGCCTGAGGCAGGGGGTGGGGAAGTGGATGAAATGGGTGAAGGGAGTTAAAAGGTACAAATTTCTAATTATAAAATGAATAAGTCATGGTGATGTAATGTAGAGCATGGCGACTATAGTTACTAGTTCTGTGTTGCATATTAGAAAGTGGCCAGGAGAGTGGATCTTGAAAGTACTCATCACAAGAAAAACAATTTTGTAACTATACATGGTGGCAGATGTTAACCGGACTTATTGTGGTGATCATTTTGTAATATATATAAATAGAGAATCATTACATTGCACATCTGAAATTCATATAATGTTATGTCAAGTATACCTCAGTGGAAAAAACAAAAAGAGAGACTGCAAAGGGAATGATTTATTACAATGCAAGGAGGTGGCATCCCAGAGCCTGTTTCAGGAAGAAACGAGATACTGGGTTTGGACTGAGGCCAAGCACCTGAGACACACTTGATGGTCCTTGCTTGGCTGAGTGCCCAGGTTCAGTATGGATGAGATGCTGGGATCCGAGAGAGGCTCTAAGGGCTGAGAACCAAGCTAGTGCCTTCTAAATTCACATCTTGATGTTTTCTGAAGAAAGACAGACAGACGCTGGCTGCTAATTGCTTCCTCCTCAGGTACTTAACTGGCTGGACAACTTCAGTGAACCTAGTTCACTTTTCTGGACCTCATTTCCCTACTTGCCTCCTGCAAGGTTGCTATGAGAATTCCCCCAGAGGATGGGTGGGAAACTGCTTTCCCAACTGTAAAGCACAGTAAATGGTGGGGGATGAAGAACCAACAATGATGATTAAAATCTCAGAGCCAGAAGGAGGTCGTAGAAGCCTGATGACAGAACCAGTACTAGAATTGACGTCCCAGGATGGAGTTTTGTCTTGTATCTGTCCTCTGTGTTTAGCACAGTGGCTGGCACATGGCAGCACACAACACATGTATTTAAAAACATATATTATCACCATTCACCTTTCAAATTGGCAGATTTTTTTTTTTTTTTTTTTTTGCGGTACGCGGGCCTCTCACTGTTGTGGCGTCTCCCGTTGCGGAGCACAGGCTCCGGACACGCAGGCTCCGGACGGGCAGGCTCCGCGGCCATGGCTCACGGGTCCAGCCGCTCTGCGGCATGCGGGATCTTCCCGGACCGGGGTACGAACCCGTGTCCCCTGCATCGGCAGGCGGACTCTCAACCACTGCGCCACCAGGGAAGCCCCAAATTGGCAGATTTTTAAAGCATAATACTAAGTGTTGGCAAGAAAAGAGAGAAGAGCACTTTATCCCACTGCTGATGGGATGAAATTGGCACAAATTGTAAGGAGAATTAACATGATGACTAAGAGCCATTTGAGTCAGCCCATACCACCTCTAGAAATCAATTCCGAGAAAATAATGAGAGATGCTCCTAAAGAAGTTCATCCCAGCTTCACTTACAACTGGGGACTATTATATCCAACATTAGGGGAATGGATAGATAAACTAAGATATGTCAATAAGAGGGAATATTATGTTGCCATTGAAAATGTTTTTTGAAGAGCATCGAATGATATGTGGGAATGCTCCAGAAAATATAATGAGGGGAAAAGTAGAATATCTATATACATTAGGAAAACTTTTAATGCTCCATGGTGGTCATCAAGGCAATCAACAGAATGAAAAAGAAAACTTACAGAAAATATTTGCAAGCCATATATCTGATAAGGGGTTAATGTCCAGAACATATAAAGAACTCCTACAACTCAACAATAAAAGACAAATAACCCAATTAAAAATTGGGCAGGGACTTCCCTGGTGGCACAGTGGTTAAGAATCCGCCTGCCAATGCAGGGGACACGGGTTCAATCCCTGGTCTGGGAAGATCCCACTGCCACGGAGCAACTAAGCCCATGCACTCTACTACTGAGCCTTCACTCTGGAGCCCATGCGCCGCAACTACTGAGCCCACGCGCCGCAACTACTGAAGTCCGTGTGCCTACGGCCTGTGCTCTGCAACAAGAGAAGCCACTGCAATGAGAAGCCCGTGCACCGAAACGAAGAGTAGCCCCTGCTCACCACACCTAGAGAAAGCCTGCACGCAGCAATGAACACCCAACACAGTAAAAAATAGATAATAAAAAAAATAATTAAAAAATTTTTTAATTGGGCAAAGGACTTGAATAGACATTTCCTCAAAGAAGGTATACGAATGACCAACAGACACATGAAAAGATGCTCAATGTCACTAATCATTAGTGAAATGAAAATCAAGACCACAATTAAAGAATATAACAAGTGTTGGTCAAGACGTGGAGAAATTAGAATCCTTATGCATTGTTGGTGGAAATGTAAAATTGTGCAGCCTTTCTGGAAAACAGTATTGGGTTCCTCAAAAAATTAAAAATAGAATTAACATATGATCCAGCAATTTCACTTTTGGATACTTACCCAAAAGAACTGAAAGCAGGGTCGCAAAGAGGTATTTGTACACCCACGTACATAGCAGCATTATTCACGATAGTCAAAAGGTGGAAGCACCCCAGGTGTCCATGGATGAATGAATGGATAAACAAAATACAGTATAAACATACAATAGAGGGGCTTCCCTGGTGGCGCAGTGGTTGGGAGTCCTCCTGCCAATACAGGAGACACGGGGTTGAGCTCTGGTCCAGGAAGATCCCACGTGCCGCGGAGCGACTAAGCCCATCCGCCGCAACTAATGAGCCCACGTGCCACAACCACTGATGCCCACGCCTAGAGCCCGTGCTCTGCAACAAGAGAAGCCACCACAATAAGAAGCCCACATAACGCAAGGAAGAGTAGCCCCCGCTCACCGCAACTAGAGAAAGCCCACACGCGGCAACAAAGACCCAACACAGCCAAAAATAGTAAATAAATAAATTAATTTTAAAAAAACATACAATGGAATATTATTTAGCCTTAAAAAGGAAGGAAATTCTGATACATGCTACAACACGGATGAACCTTGAGAACATTATGCTAAGTGAAGTAAGCCAGTGCAAAAAGATAAGTACTGTTTGATTCCACTTACACAACGTAGTCAAAAATCATAGAACGGTGGTTGTCAGGGGCTGGTGAGAGGGGAGAATGGGGAGTTGTTTAATGGGCACAGAGTTTCAGTTTCGCAAGATGAAGAGTTCTGGAGACTGGCTGCATGATAACATGAATGTACTTAACACTACTGAACTGTATATTTAAAAGGGTTAAGATGGTAAATTTTATGTTATGTATATTTTAACCACAATTTTTTTAAAAAAGAAAAAAATAGTGGCCTTTGGCTCTTTTCATCCTACTCCACCCTTCCACGCAAGTTGTTTTCTTGTCCTTGCACTTGTCACCTTGTTGCAAGATGGTTGCTCCAGGCATCACATGCTTACGCCAGCATCTTGCGTGAGAAGAAGCAGGGGCAGAGGCTTCACCCCAGTGAGACTCTGTCTTTCCATCCAGGCGGGGTGAGGCAGCAAACTCACCACCCATGTTTCCTGGCCAGGAGTGGGCCAAGCACACACTTCCAGCTGTGTCCAATAAAACTTTCTGCAGTGATGGAAATGTTCTATGTCTGTGCTGTCCAATACTGTAGCCACAGTCACGTGTGGCTTTTGAGGACTTGAAACGTGGCTAGTGCAGCTGAGGAACTACATGTTAGATTTTATTTTAAAAATTAAATAAATTAATTTGAATTTTAAAAGCCACATGTGGGCAATAGTAACCAAATTAGACAGTGCAGCAATACAAGCTAGAAGGGGGATAAGATGAGCATGAGTGGCCCAGAGCAGTCATGATTCCTCTCCCTGGACAGGCTGAACCTTCTCTGAGATTAAGGCAACTCCATCACTACCTAAAAACAAAACTGGGGCTTCCCTGGTGGCGCAGTGGTTGGGAGTCTGCATGCCAATGCAGGGGACGTGGGTTTGAGCCCTGGTCCGGGAAGATCCCACATGCCGCGGAACAGTTGAGTCGCTGCGCCACAGCTGCTGAGCCTGTGCTCTGGAGCCAGCACTCCGCAACAGGGGAGGCCACCGCAATGAGAGGCCAGTGCACTGCAGCAGGGAGTGGCCCCTGCTCGCCTCAACTAGAGAAAGCCTGGGTGCAGCAGCAGAGACCCAGTGCAGCCAAAAATAAATTAAAAAAAAAAAAACCCAGAGCCTTTAAAAAAAATAAAACAAAACTGAAGTTCTGTGAACAAGGGAGAAGGGTGTGTGTATTGAGTAGAAGACCAACAGTATCTGCTACAGGTATGCTACTCTGTCTGATCACACATTTGGTTTAGAAATACGTGTATGTGTGTGTGTGTGTGTGTGTGTGTGTGTGTGTGTGTGTGTGTGTGTGTGTGTAGGCATAGAAAAAGCTGGAGGGATACCCATCAAATATTTACAATGGTCATTCCCTTTGGGTATTGGCATTATAGTTGATTCTTATTTTCTTTTTAACACCTTTTCATATTTTCTAAATTTTATGTAGTAAGCAGGAATTATATTTATTGTGAAAACTAAGTAGCTGCCATTACACACTTATTAGAATGGCCAAAATCCAGAACACTGATAACACCAAGTGCTGGTGAAGACAGGAAGCAGTGGGAGCTCTCATTCATTGCTGGTGGGAATGCAAAATGAATGGTGCAGCCACTTTGGAAGACAGTTTGGCAATTTTTTACAAAACTAAATATACTCTTACCATATGATCCAGCAATCATGCTCCTTGGTATTTATCCAAAGGAGCCGAAAAATTATGTCCACACAAAAACCTGCACACGGATGTTTAAAGCAGCTTTATTAATAATTGCCCAAACTTGGAAGCCACCAAAATGTCCTTCAGTAGGTGAATGAATAAATAAACTGTGGAATATCCAGACAATGGAATACTATTCAGTGCTAAAAAGAAATGCTCGGGACTTCCCTGGTGGTCCAATGGTTAAGAATCCGCCTACCAATGCAGGGGATGCAAGTTCAATCCCTGGTCAGAGAACTAAGATCCCACATGCCATGGAGCAACTAAGCCCGTGCACTCTGGAGCCTGCATGCCACAACTAGAGAGCCCGCACGCCGCAGCTACTAAGCCTGTGCACTGCAACAAACGATCCTGCCTGCTTCAACTAAGACCCCATGCAGCCAAATAAGTAAATATATATATTTTTTTTAATAAATAAATTTATTTTTGGCTGCATTGGGTCTTCGTTTCTGTGCGCGGGCTTTCTCTAGTTGTGGCGAGCAGGGGCTACTCTTTGTTGCAATGCGCGGGCTTCTCATTGCGGTGGCTTCTCTTGTTGCGGAGCATGGGCTCTAGGTGCGTGGGTTTCAGTAGTTGTGTTGCACGGGCTCAGTAGTTGTGGCTCATGGGCTCTAGAGCGCAGGCTCAGTAGTTGTGGTGCACGGGCTTAGTTGCTCCGCGGCATGTGAGATCGTCCCGGACCAGGGCTCAAACTCATGTCCCCTGCATTGGCAGGCAGATTCTTAACCACTGCACCACCAGGGAAGTCCCTAAATAAATATTTTTTTAAAAAAGAAAAAGAAGTGCGCTATCAAGCCATGAAAAGACATGGAGGAAACTTAAATGTGTATTACTAGGTGAAAGAAGCCAATCTGAAAAGGCTATATAATGTACGATTCTAACTATGTGACATTCTGGAAAAGGCAAAAGTATGGAGACAGTAAAAAGATCAGTGGCTGCCAGAGGTTAGTGGGGAGGGATGAATACGTAGAGCACAGAGTATTTTTAAAGAAGTGAACGTACTCTATT
The DNA here is from genome assembly GCF_949774975.1 of Lagenorhynchus albirostris. Classification (NCBI taxonomy): domain Eukaryota; kingdom Metazoa; phylum Chordata; class Mammalia; order Artiodactyla; family Delphinidae; genus Lagenorhynchus; species Lagenorhynchus albirostris. Next base: position 26,388,532 of record NC_083109.1, read on the forward strand.
ATGACACTATAATGGCAGATATATGTCATTATACATTGTCCAAAACCATAGAATGTACAAGAGAGAACCCTACTGTAAACTATGGGCTTTGGGCAATAATGATGTGTCCATGTAGTTCATCAGTTGTAACAAATGTACCACTCTGGTGAGGGATGTTGATGGGGACAGGAGACAACTTTGCTGTGAACCTAAAAGCCTGCTCTAAAAAAAAAAGTCTTAAAAAATAAACAAACTAAGTAGCTGTTGTGGTCTTAAAGGATATCATTGGAAACCCACCATCCTGGCCCTGGTGATTACAGTGCCTCGGGTGGCCACCACTAGTATGGTCGTGAAGGTCTATCACTTCCCTTTCCCTCCCCTGAGCAGCAAGGCTATCTCTGGTGCCCTGGAAACAACCAGATTCAGGCTCTGCACAAAGATAGCATCCGACACAGGGGTGGGCAACCCATTAGAAAATCATTTACTGAAATGACTGCGGGCAGGGCATCACTTTAGGAGCAACAAGACACCTGAGAATGGCTAAGATGTAGCATCTGCACTGAGCTAGGATTCTGGAAGCAGGGGGAATCTTGGCTATACCAATTCTGTGTGACCTTGGATAACTTGCTTTCCCTCTCTGAGCCTCAGTTTCTTCATCTACAAACTGGGTGTGACTCCTGCTGTATGACCTTATAGACTTCCTGTGGGAGAGTTGATAATGAAGTGCTGTAGTGAAATGCTTCATTACTTAATGGCGCTATGGGAGAAGCAGGGTGATTATTCTAAAGGGCAACTGAAGACTCCATATGAGGATTGCGGAGTGGGGGTAAGGGGGAATCACCAGGTTTGGAGCCAGGCAGATCTGGGTTTGGATCTCAGCTCTGCCACTGATGGTCATGAGGCCTTGAACAAGACACTTGATTGCTCACAGCCAGTGAGTATCGAGCCCAAGGAGCATGGTGTGATATCAAAGTTCAGGAACCTGAGAGTCAGTCAGACCTGAATGCAAGACCCAACTCTGCCATTTGTCAGCTACATGTGATCTTCTGGCTTTTCCCGAGGAGAATCAGAAGTAAAAAAATTCAAAGGCACATTCTTGACCGGTAAGGAAAGTGGGATCAGGGGATGAAAAGAGAGGGAGCACATAGGTTAAGGAGGGAGACAGATAATCCACAGGTACAAGGTGGTGGCCTAAGGTAAGGAGACCAAGGGGAAGGGCACGGGAGAGCTGAAAGGACATTTATGGAGCATTGAGTCAGGTACATCAATCCTTACAGTCCCCTATTATGAAGGTACTATTATCATCCCCACCTTACAGGTAGGAAAACTGGCCAAGGTTACATTTTTGTCCCATGAACGCAGAGCCCACACTCTTTCCTCTGCCTACAGGCAGGTGGCCCCAGCTCATCCCTGCACTTCTCTCAAGTTCTCTGCAAATATTGGGGATGTCTCTACGGCAGCAAGACTGAAAAATAGCCTATTTTCCTCCTCCCCCGCAACTCCCAGATTTGTGGAGAGAAGACACAAGCTCATGCTGATTTGAGATGAGGCCTGGGAAAGCACATTCAGCACATCACTGACTAGCAAACAGTGATGATTTTCGGTTATCCCTGTTCCTACATCTGCAGATCGGCCCTGCCTGTAACTCTCCAATGGCTCCCCTTCCCCCAGGCACATAGCTCCGAGGCTCCTCCCACCAACACGGACAACCTCATTGTTGGCCGTATTTCCCATGTTTCTCTGGCTAGGTTGCATAAACCCACTGGCCTCTCTGTACCTTTCTTCCAGAGGTCCTTCTCCCCTGTAATGCCCTCTCCCCTGGATCCCTCTTCCCATGCTCACATGACAGATCTCTCTTCATATCTGTTCATCATCCCCGCCCCCGCCCCAAAATAGGATCCTGCAAACTTCCTCTTTCAGCTGGGTTTTGTCTCAACCTTGCACGAAGGAAAATGCTGTATGTGCTGGCACCTAAGAGGAAAATGTGAACTGCGCATCTAACAATTAAAACCAAAGTCCCCCTTGAAAACCTTGGAAGTTACCTCAACCACCCTTATCAAAAATTACCTTCATAGGGACTTCCCTGGTGGTGCAGTGGTTAAGAATCCACCTGCCAATGCAAGGGACACGGGTTCGAGCCCTGGTCCGGGAAGTTCCCACATGCTGCGGAGCAACTAAGCCTGTGCGCCACAGCTACTGAGCCTGCGCTCTCGAGCCTGCGAGCCACAACTACTGAGCCTGCATGCTATAACTACTGAAGTCCGTGAGCCTAGAGCCTGTGCTCTGCAACAAGAGAAGCCACAGCAGTGAGAAGCCCATGCACTGCAACAAAGAGTAGCCCCTGCTCGCCGCAACCAGAGAAAGCCTGCGTGCAGCAACGAAGACCTAATGCAGCCAAATAAATAAAATAAATAAATAAATTTATAAAACAAACAAACAAAAAATTACCTTCATAGGCAGAGCTGCGAACAGTGCATGGAAGCCTGAGAGAGGCCCTCATAATAGTTTAGTTATTTATTGCATTTATTTAGCACTGCATATTTATTTATAAATATTTATTATTTATTATTTATAAATTCTTTATTTATTTATAGCTCTGCATTTATTGGGTGTTTCCTTATGCCAGGCACTGTGGTAAATACTTTACAGTTTATCTTTCTCTTCACACATCTATGTCTTTAAGAGGTGGGAACTATTATTATCTCCATTTTACAGGTGAGAACTGAGGCTTCAAACCATTACCCAGTAAGCGGCAGAGCCAGAGTCAGTCTGTTGTAATCCAGTTTCAAAGCCCATGACTTTGGTGTCTCTGGGCCCACAAACTGGTGAACTGTGGGAGCATCTGCCTGTAGTTGCATTTTATCTGGCCTGCTCCATGTTTTAAAAAATAGAGAATTAACTGCCGACATTTAAAGACTAGGAGATTTCTCATATCAGTTGGGATCTTCAGCTTCTCTTGAAATATCCAGGGAATTCCCTGGCGGTCCAGTGGTTAGCACTCCACGTTCTCACTGCCATGGCTCAGGTTCAATCCCCGGTCGGGGAACTAAGATCCCACAAGACATGCAGGGCGGCAAAAAAAAAAAAAATAAGAAGAAAGAAATATACAAAGACTGGGCTCCCCTGGTGGCGCAGTGGTTGAGAGTCCACCTGCCGATGCAGGGGACACGGGTTCGTGCCCCGGTCCGGGAAGATCCCACATGCCGCTGAGCGGCTGGGCCCGTGAGCCATGGCCACTGAGCCTGCGCGTCCGGAGCCTGCCTGTGCTCTGCAATGGGAGAGGCCACAACAGTGAGCGGCCCGCGTACTGGAAAAAAAAAAAAAAGAAATAAACAAAGACTTGGCCACACTTGGCCTGGGTTCCCACATGGCAATAATTGGCTGGGAGGAGTAGCAACTGTCCCCCTTAATCAGGATGTGTGCATTCCACTTTGCCATATACTCGCCAGTCACCTGCAGACCTACCTCATTTATTTTCATTGCCTGCCTGGCCCTTGGAAGCATGTGAGTTTATACTCCTGGGTCCACACTCTCTGATAGCTGTAATTTCCTTGCAATGTAATGAGCTTCCCATCACTGGAGATGTGCAAACTGAGGCCAGCTGGCTGTTCGGTATGGGTGTTGGAAAGGGATTTCAAGAGGTAGTTGGAGAACTAGATCAGATAATGTATATAATCTCCTCCAGCCCTGCAATGCCAAATATTTACTTAAGACTTTGCAGCATATATTGTTAAGAACTAACTTCCACCTTGGTCTCAACTTACTGTTTCAAACTTTCCTTCCCTTCACCTTGGTTTCTTGATCTATTTATATATTTTAATCATATGATTACGCTATATCAATTCTAGTAAGCTTCCTCAAATCCTTTTTGGAACAAGGCATGGGGAACAAACAAATCCAGACATAAATATTTACATAAAGGGCTTGGTTCCAGATACTGAAAAGAAAAAAAAGGAAAAAGAAAGGATTAAAAGTTGTAACAGCAAGTTATCTCAGTTTCACTGAGATGTTTGGGCTCAAGGAGATAAGGACCTAGGAGTCTGGGATGCAGCAGCTGTGAGCATGTGCCTAGGAGGTCCCAACCCACTATCTCAGGAAAGGCATCCTCAATGTTTTATTCTCCATTCTCTATTTAAAATAGATTTAAAATCTATTTATTTATTTATTTTATTTTTGGCTGCATTGGATCTTCGTTGCTGTGTGTGGGCTTTCTCTAGTTGTGGCGAGCGCGGGCTACTCTTTGCTGCGGCACGCGGGCTTCTCACTGAGGTGGCTTCTCTTGTTGTGAAGCATGCGCTCTAGACACACAGGCTTCAGTAGCTGTGGCACTTGGGCTCAGTAGTTGTGGCTCGTGAGCTCTAGAGCGCAGGATCAGTAGTTGTGGCGCACGGGCTTAGTTGCTCCGCAGCATGTGGGACCTTTCCGGACCAGGGCTCGAACCCGTGTCCCCTGCACTGGCAGGCAGATTCTTAACCACTGCACCACCAGGGAAGCTCTAAAACAGATTTTAAAATCATATAACTAATTGTGGCAGTTTAAAAAAATTACTTCAGTTTCCTTAACGTTCCTCCCATCAAGAGGGAGAAACTATGTCCTCTTTCCTTGAATCTGAGTAGGCTTGTGGATGATTTAAACAACACAGTGTGGCAAAGTGATGCTCAGTGACTTCTGAGACTGGGTCATAAAAAGACATGCAGCTTTGCCTGGTTCTCTTGGAATATCCCCTCTCCAAGAGATATTCCTCCTGGGACACAGCTTCCATGCTATGAGAAAGACCAAGCCACAGCAAGGGCCCATTTGTAGGTGTTCGAGTCAGTGGCCCTACCTGAAGCCAACATCCCAGCCATCCAAGCCCAGGCACCACAAATGTAGTCACTCCCAGCTGTTTTCGTCCCCCAGCTTAAGCCCTTAGACTCCTTGGAGCAGAGACAAACCAATTCTGCTATGCCCTGTCCACATTCCCAACCCATAGAATCTGTGAGCAAAATAAAAGGATTATTATTTTACAACACTAAATTTGGGGTGCTTTGCTACATAGCAACAGAAAATTGGAACAGCAAACCCAACAAATGATTCAAACTATAAAGTAAACTATAGTGTAAAAATGGTAAGTTCCCTTTCACAACATTTCATTCCATCTCCCTTCCCAGAGATAACACTTTTAACAGCGTCAAATGTATCCTTCCAGACCTTTTTCTATACATTTACATATATATATATGAGATACGAATATGTACATTTTGTTTCTTTATTAAGTGCAATTATATGAAAAGGCAACTTGCTTTTTTTCTATTAATAATATATCTCAGTGATCTCTTTAAATTTACAAAAGAATTTGAATTGGTGATCTATTCACATACTGTGGTAGGCAGCATGTAAGATGGCTCTCAATGACACCCACTGTATTCAAATCCTCGTGTAGTCCCTTCCCGCCCTGAACCAACAATGGCTTGTATGGTTAGAATAGGGTTAGAATAGGATATGGCAGAAATGTTGGTGTGCCACTTCTGAGGTTAGTTTTTTTGTTTGTTTGTTTGTTTTTTTTTTTTGGCGGTACGCGGGCCTCTCACTGCTGTGGCCTCTCCCGTCGCGGAGCACAGGCTCCGGACGCGCAGGCCCAGCGGCCATGGCTCACGGGCCCAGCCGCTCCGCGGCATGTGGGATCTTCCCGGACTGGGGCACGAACCCGCGTCCCCTGCATCGGCAGGTGGACTCTCAACCACTGCGCCACCAGGGAAGCCCTGAGGTTAGTTTTTAAAAGGCACTGAAGCTTCCGTCTTGATCTCTTGGATCTGGGGAAAACAGCTGTCACATCAGGAGCAGCCCTATGGAAATGCCTACGTGGGGAATAATTGAGACTTCCTGCCAATAGTCACCGGGGAACTGAGGCCTCCTGCCAATAGCCATGTGAGTGCACCATCTTGGAAGGAGACCCTTCAGCCCTAGTCGAGACTTCAGCTGACTACAGCCCAGGTTGACATCTTGACTATAACTTCATGAGAGACCCTGAGCCAGAACCACTCAGCTAAGCTGATTCCAGATTCCTGACGCTCAGAAACTGGGTGAAGTAATAAATGTTTGTTGTTTTTCAGCTGCTGAGTTTTAGGGTCATTTTTTCACACCAACAGATAACTAGTACAAGAGGCTTGAAATTTTTAAAAATAAGAAAGAGAATATAGCAAAAGCTCTTTGTCACTCCTACCTCTAAACACCTGGTCCCCTATCCTCTCCCAAATCCCCCAGCTAGCTTATAGAAAGCCCTTGGGAAGCATTAGATTTATTATCTGGGATACAGAAGCAGATATCTTCCTGGCTCCTCTTATAGATCATTTGACCCAAGAAAGGCTGCAGCAATATGGCATTCCCTTTCAGCAGCTGTAAAATCATGCCCTTCTTTCTCCACAGGAACTGGGCCTTTTCAGCCTTGATGCCACCTTTCCCTGCCAAGGCCTCAGTCTCCCACGAGCGTCCCCACATCCTATCTCAGGTCTGGGGGTGGGGGATTCCCCTCCTTGCACACCAGTGGAAAACATTACCTGGCCTTGTTCTTCAACCCATAGAAATCAGAAATCAACCACTCACTTCCCAACATGTAGTCTTAGCCTAGTCCCTGGCCTTCTTGCTGAGGGGACCCACCCTTCATCTTGCCCCAGCCTGGCATCCTCACCCCAGACAGCCCAGTCTGCTCCCAAGATATCGCCCATGCTCATCCCTCTGCCCTGAATGCTCTGCCCCCAACCCACCCTTCTGAAAACAGCCTCGTATCTTTGAGACTCAACCCAGGGGCCATCTCTGTGAAGCTTCCCCAAACATCCTCACACGCCTCCTTGCTTCCAACCTGGCCCCCACCCCCACCCCCGTCAGTCCATGGTCCACTTGACAGCCAGGAGGATGGGTGCAAAACCTGAGGTAGTGCTTACTTCCAGTGAGTTGGAGAAACAGTCTCCACCCTGCCTCTGCTGCTGAATGCAGCTCCAAACCCTGGACAGAAGATACTGAGCAGCTCTTGAGGGCTCAGAAAAGTCAGCAGTAGCAGGCAGATTGGGGAAGACCAGCAATCAAAGTACCACCAAACTGGCAGTGAGTTTACACTTTTGTTTCCCCTCTGTATTCCTTGGGCTCTCTCAATGCAGTTCCAAACCTAGAAGTGGACATCAGCATGACAGAGAGAGTGTCAGGAGAAACCCTTTAGTTCTAGCTCCAGAAACAGGAAAGAGGTCTCCTAACACTCAGAAAGACTGGCGGGGGGGTGGGGGGGAATTCCTATTTCCTTTCTTTTCTCCGTTTTCTTGTGTCCTAGTCCCCAGGCCATCCATGGCGGTGGAGATGGTGGCAGGTGCCTCCAGGAGCCTGAAACTATGAGGAAAGCGAAACTTCCTCTCTAACTGGAAGAGCTGTGTCCTGAGATGTTGGGATGAACCCCTACTGATTTTCAGTTGTTGGAAATGCACATCAGGGCCACGTAAATAAAGCCCCAGGGAGCCAGAGAGTCCCAGGGAGACAGCACTGAGGGAGGAGTTTGGGAAAGTGGCCCTGTAACGTTATCAATGGGCTTCTGGGCTCACCTGCTAGCTGCATATCAGTGGATCTAAACTAAACAGCGTACCACAGACTTTGAGAACTGAATCATGAGAGGCCGCTTCCTGAGCTCCAGACTGGCCCATGAGCGGCACGCAAACAGAGCACATACACATAGCACCGCTGAGGGTTTGAAAACAGGATTGACACTGGAACTAAACCCACAGAAGGCAGGTGGAGCCGAACCCACTGTGCCAATTGCCTTCTAAGACAAACATATCGATATCTCCATGGGATCTAAGTGAGGCCCATTGCTCGTAACATCCTATTCAAAATGTCCAGGACAATTTACCTGCAATACAAAAAAGCAGGAAAGTCTCAACTCACATGGGAAAAGTCAATGAAAAGATGCCAACACCAAGATGTTGGAATGATCTGAAAAAGACCTTAAAGCAGCTGTTACAAAAATACTCCAAGGAGAGAATGGGGAGTATTTAATGGGGATGGTTTTAGTTTGGAAGGAAGAAAAAGTTCTGGAGACGGGTAAGGGGTGATGGTTGCACAACAATGTGAGTATACTTAACGCCCCTGAACTATACTTAAACGTGGTTAAAGTGGTAAATCTTATGTATGCTTTACCACAATCTTAAAAAAAATACTCCATGTAGTAAGGATGAAGATTCTGGGCTTTCTCTAGCTTTTTCATAATAGACAATCTCCAATGGATATTTTAGAACTGAAACGTACAAAAACTGAAATTAAAGACTCAATGGATGGGCTAAACAGCAGAATGGAGATGGCACAGGAAAAAAAAAAATCTGTGGACTTGAAGGCAGAGCAATTGAAATTACCCAATCTGAACAACAGAAAAAAAATAAACAGGGTCCATGAGACCTGTGGTACAATATCAAAAGGTCATCAGAGTAGCAGAAGGATGGGAGAAAGAGTACAGTGCATGAGTGTTTATAGCAGCTCTATTCATAATCCACACTTCCCAATTGGAAATAACCTCTTCAATGGATAAATCAATAAACAAACTGTGGTATAGCCATACAGAGCAATGCAGCTCAGCAATACAAAGAAATGAGCTATTAATACTTGCAGCAACCTAGATGAGTCTCAGCGGCATTATTCTGAGTGAAAGAAGCCAGTTTCAGAGGTTGATGTACTACTGTACGGTTCCTTTTATGACATTCTCAAAGACAAAACTACAGTGATACATCAGTGGTTACCACAGGTTAAGGGTGGGAAGAGCGTGTCACTACAAAGGGAAACAGGAGGGTTTTTTGAAAGGTGATGGAACTGTTCTGCATCCTGTTTGTGGTGGTGGTTACGCAAATCTACACGTGTTAAAATTCGTAGAACTATACACCAAAAAGAAGTACATTTTACCGTATGCTAATTAAAATAAAACAAAATAAAACTTGTGGTAGTCAGTCTCAAGCTGGCTCACAGAGATCCTCACTGCCTTGTATTTATGCCCTTGTGTAGTCCCCTCTCACATTGAATAGGGCTGGCGGGTGGGACAAATAAAAATGGCAGAAGTGACAGTGTATGACTTCTGAAGCTGGGTCATAAAAGACACTGCAGCTTCTGTCTTGGTCTCTTGAGTCACTCACTCTGAGGGAAGGCAGCAACAATGCTGTGAGGACACCCAAACAAGCCTGTGGAAAGGAGCTGAGGCGTCCCATCAACAGCCAACCCCAACTCGCCAGCCACACAAGTGGGTCACCTTGGAGATGGAGCCTCCAGCCACAGTCAAGCCTTCAGGTGAGTGCAGCCCTGGCCAATACTCACTACAACCTCATGAGAGACCAGAACGGCTCAGCCAAGTTGCTCCCAAATTGCTGACCCACACAGAAGCTGTGAGAGAGAATATATGATTATTGATTATTGTTGCTTTAAGAGACTACATTTTGGGGGCTTCCCTGGTGGCGCAGTGGTTAAGAATCCGCCTGCCAATGCACGGGACATGGGTTCGAACCCTGGTCCCAAAAGATCCCACATGTCGCAGAGCAACTAAGCCCGTGCGCCACAACTACTGAGCCTGCACTGTAGAGCCCGCGAGCCACAACTACTGAAGCCCGTGTGTCACAACTACTGAAGCCCGTCCACCTAGAGCCCATGCTCCGCAACAAGAGAAGCCACCACAATGAGAAGCCAGTGTACCGCAACAAAGAGTAGCCCCCACTCTCAGCAACTAGAGAAAACCTGCGTGCAGCAGTGAAGACCCAATGCAGCCAAAAATTAAATAAATTAATAAGTAAATAAATTTATTTAAAAAAAAGAGAGACTACGTTTTGGATTACTTGTTATATAGCAACAGGTAACCACAATCCCGAGATATAGTTCAGATCATGTCGCTCCCCTGCTCAAGATCTCCCAGTGGCTTCTCACCTCACTCACATAAAAACCAGAAGTGAGGTCCACTCTGATCTGGCCCGTGCCCCCCTCATACCTCACCCTCTTCCCCTCCTCCCTGTCCCTCAAACATGCCAGGCTTACCCCCACTCCAGGCCTTCTGCATTTGCTGTTCCTTCTGCCTGGAATGCTCTTCCCAAGTATCCACACACTCACTCACCTCCTGAGGGTTTCCGCTCAAATGCCACCTGGACACAGAGGCCTTCTCTGACCACCTCAGCCACTCTCCTTCCCTTTATCCTATTTCATTCTCCTTCATGGTCTTCATCACCTCCTCACACTTTATGTATTTTTTCCTTAGCTGTTTCTCCCCACTAGAAAGCAAGCTCCATGACAGGAGGGACTCAATTCATAATGGTTCAATGGTTTAACTTGTATTCCCATTTTACAGATGAAGACACTGAGTCCCAGTGATTACACACTAGATTAATGTTAGGGTAGGCTGTGCACCCAAGTCTTGGGACACCAAACCTAGTGCCTTTTCTATAGAATTACCCAATCCAAAGTCCTCATTTTCTAGTTGAAGTGGAAACAAGAGTTCAGAGAGGGCTGGGGACTTTCCTGCCACAAAGAAACAGTTCTCTGTACCCTCCCCTTGTATACAACTGGCCTACTCCTCAGAAGCTTAATCCCCCAGAGGCAGGAGCGGTTCTTTCCCGCCAGCCCATCTCCCAAGTGGGCTGAGTGCTCAGCTCCTGTTCGCTTACTGGCAATGGCTGGGAAAAGATGGTCTCACTGTGAGCTAACACAGCACTGAAATGCCAAGGAGACACGTAAAGGAAGTTTACAGCAGGTGGCGCCTGGCAGGGCTCCTGTAGCCCCAGTAAAGCTTAACCCCTGTATCTGGGGCCCTCGTAATAGTTGCAAAACATTTTCATGCACTTTGGAATCTCTCTGGCAGCCCCATGCCAGCTGTTCCTGGGTGAAGAAACTGAGCCTCAGAAAGATGCTTTTGCAATTTCATGAAATAACAACACTGTTATCATCAAGCATCTATGATGTGCCAGGTACTATGGCAATAGTCGTTCCTTAAATTCTCACAATGACCCTACAAAGTAGGATGAAGTTATACCACATACGGGTTTAACAAATTAGGGCACAAAGAGAGTAAATTTTGTCTTTATACTTTAGGACCTGACTTTAAAGTAAGATAGACTCAACTGAAGACATTATTTCCATTTGACAGATGCAAAAACTGAGGCTCAGATAGGCTAATAACCTGATTGAGTCACACATCAGTTAGTGGCTGAGTTGGGATTCAAACCCAAATCTCCTCGACTGTGTAGAGCCAGCACAATGCAGCACCAGGACAGAAATCAAAGTGTCTAGACCCAAGATAAGTGGCTTCTCCCTAAGCCACATGAAAAACCAGTGAAACCAGACAGTGTAGGGAACAGGCATTATGCCAGGGAGGGTGAATTGGCACAAGCTCTTTGGACGGCAGTGTGGCCATGCCAATCAAAGCGACAAATGTACACACCCTTTTGACTCACCAATGCCACTGTCAGAAACCTATCCTACTGATGTATTTGCACATATGGGAAATGGCACCTGTTCCATGTTTTTCATTGTGGCTTTGTTCCTGATGGCCGAAAACATCAAACTTAAATGTCTCACAAAGGTTAAATACCCCTCCCCCGACAGCCCCATGGGTCTTATTCTGAGGGTCTGCGGGGCCTGGCATAAAGATAAGGCTGAGTGAGGGTCTCCTAAACTTCATCTTCATCATTCACACCATATCATTTACTTAATATTTTCTCTAAATCAAATCACTTTTTGTAACCTAAATAAATTACTTAAAAGGAAACTTTAAATCACGTCTGTAATTGAAAACATACAAAATATCCAAAAAATATAGTGAAAGCAAAAGTGTTACTAAATTCTAGATAGCTAACTCTGACTCCAGGTCTGCTCTCTCTCTTACCAGGATGGATTGGCAGGTGGCAGAGGACTTAATGACCTGCTGGCACCAAACTGAGACTTTCTCTTCGGCATTGCCAGCAGGACTGAGAAAACGCTGAAAAGACAATTCTCTCTTCTTCTGCTAGTGCCCTGGGCCTCCTAAACCATCTTGTACACTGTTAAGAGGGGAAATAGCCCCCACGCTGCAGAGAATGGATGCGTCACCAGTTTTGTTTTGTTTTAACAAATTTATTTATTTTTGGCTGCGTTGGGTCTTCGTGTGCGCAGGCTTTCTCTAGCTGCGGCGAGCGGGGGCTACTCTTTGTTGCGGTGCGTGGGCTTATTGCGGTGGCTTCTCTTGTTGAGCAGCACAGGTTCTAGGCGCGCTGGCTTCAGTAGTTGTGGCACGTGGGCTCAGTAGTTGTGGCTCACGGGCTCTAGAGCACAGGCTCAGTAGTTGTGGGGCACGGGCTTAGTTGCTCTGCGGCATGTGGGATCTTCCCGGACCAGGGCTCGAACCCACGTTCCCTGCATTGGCAGGCGGATTCTTAACCACTGCACCACCAGGGAAGTCCCAACCAGTTTTTTTTAGACGTGGATCTTCAAAGAGGGATGGGGTGTCCTCCCAGGCTTCCTTCTGCCCCTTGGGTGGGCATCAGTCCCCACTTCTGCTGAGTCACTGCTTGTGGGGAAGGAGGTAGTTTCTGGGAAATGCCTTTTGTTCCTTCCCTTCCCGCTCTTTACCTGATTGGGCTTGGCATTCTGGGCTGATGATCCATAAAGGATTAGCTGTAAAAACAAACCAAACCTTCTCGTCCTTAAAGATGTTATTTCAGGGGCTTCCCTGGTGGCGCAGTGGTTGAGAGTCCACCTGCCGATGCAGGGGACACGGGTTCATGCCCCGGTCTGGGAGGATCCCACATGCCGCGGAGCGGCTGGGCCCGTGAGCCATGGCCGCTGAGCCTGCGTGTCCCGAGCCTGTGCTCCACAGTGGGAGAGGCCACAACAGTGAGAGGCCCACGTACCGCAAAAAAAAAAAAAAAAAAAAAAAAAAGATGTCATTTCAAGGGAAAGTTCCCAATCCTGAAATAAACCAGGTTTCAAGTAAGAATCTGAATTACTCCTGACAACATAATCCAGAGAGCAGGATTTGCCTTCAGGCTATGGGTTTTTTCTGTCAACCTCACTAAGGATAAAGAGAAAATTGAAGCAAGGGATCTTTATTTTCAGGCCAGGGAAAGATTATTATTATTGCTATTATTACCATTAAGCTTCCTTGAAGTGAACGGAATGTGGACATGAGAGCTCAGCTTTCTTCCGTCCCCTATCCCGTCTCAGCTTCCTTGCCCCCTTCCTGTCCACTCCCTTCCATACTTTTGGAGGATCTATAAGGACAGCATTTTCCCAGCTTTGGTTCCTTTGAACACCAGTTTCTCCATTTCTGCCTCATCCACAACCCACCTCTACTGGTAGTTACTTAATTTTTAAAAAATGTAATTCCCATCATTTTGCTTATGTAAGTTTGGCCCCATCGTAAAACAATGAGATCCATTAACTGAAGGGCTTGACTATCTAGCTGTATATTTCCCCCAGTGCACAAAAAAGAGAAAAAAGTCAATGTTACAACACAAACTGAGCACTACTGGGCACCTTGCACAGCCACGCCGCTGACCACGCTTGGTGGAAACTTCGAGGAGTGCCAGAGAGGCACCTCAGTGAACGCCCTCCATAAGCGCTTGCTGGCTGACCACAGTGCGCCATCCCCACAATCTTGTTATCCGTGATGCTCAAACTTTAGCTGCTGGAGAGCTTGTTAAAAGATTCCTGGGCTGCATCCGCAGAGATTCTGATTCAGCAGGTCTGGGGTGGGGCCTAGGAGCCTGCATTTCTAGCAAGTTGCCCCAGATGATGTCGATGTTGCTGGTCCAAGGACCACAATTTAAGTAGGTCCTGGGCTACTGGGCATCATAATCACTTGTAGGTGCTTAAGATGCAGATTCTTGGGCACTGCACACCAGACATTGATTCCTCAGACCTGGGTGGGTGCCCGGAATGTGATATATCAACCAGCACTCCAAGGAGCCTCCAGAGACCACCATTATTAACACCTGGAACTCACAGGTGAGGTGGAGAGGTGAGTGACCCGCATCAAGGTCACTCTGCAAATCAGGGACAGCTCCTCCTCCCCGTCGCTTCGGCCCTAAACCTCAGAGCATTCTGGACTTCCCTCTTCTCTCCTAACCCCACTTCAGTGTGTCAGCAAACCCTATAGGCTCTTCCTTTGAAACATTCAGATTTTCTTGAAAAGTCTCCAGCACGTGGACTTGGGAATGAGACAGTAAATGAAACAAGGCTGGTGAAACGTTGAGGATTGTTGAAACTGAGAGTTCATTTTATTACTCACAATTTTTATGTATATTTGAATTTTTTCCAAAAAAAAGTTTTTATTTTTAAGTCTTGATCTAACAAATCCACTTCTGGGAATTTATCTTAATGAAAATTTTAGATATAGAAAAGGACTTACAAATAAAAATATTTTCCAAATAATAGCAGTGAAAAATTGGGAACATACTAAGTTCTCATAATAGGACAACAATAAGCTATGGGACACCCCTCAATGGAATTTTATATCATTAAAAACATTTATTCAGGCCATGTACCAACATGGAAAACATGATATACTATTAAGTGAAAACCAGGACATTAAATTGTAAATACTGCATGATTAAAACTATGCAAAGACTTATATCTTTAAAAAAGACTGAAATTTTAAAATGATTTTATACATGCAGAATCTGACCACTTCCCACCACCTCCAAGACAATAACCTTTGCCTAAGCCCCATTGTCTCTCTCGCCTGCATCCTTGTGACAGCCCCACATTGGTCTCCCTGCTGCTACCCTTCCTCCTTCCCATCTCTTCTCCACATGGCAGCCAGAGAGGCCCTTCAAAAATGTAAATCAGGGTTTCCGTGGTGGCGAGGTGGTTAACAATCTGCCTGACAATGCAGGGAACACAGGTTCGAGCCCTGCTTGGGGAAGATCCCACATGCCGCTTAGCAACTAAGCCCATGTGCCACGACTACTGAGCCTGCGCTCTAGAGCCTGCGCGCCACAACTACTGAGCCCTGGCGCCACAACTACTGAAGCCCGCGTGCCTAGAGCCTGTGCTCTGCAACGAGAAGCCCGCGCACTGCAATGAAGAGCAGCTCCCGCTCGCCGCAACTAGAGAAAGCCCGCGTGCAGCAACGAAGACCCAATGCAGCCAAAAGAAAAAACAATAACCAAAACTTCAAAAAAAAAAAAAAGTAAATCAGACCATGACCCTCCTCTGTTCAGACCCAACAAGGCTTCCCATCTCTCTCCAAATAAAAGCCCAGTCTTGACCTTACACTGCCCTCCAGGCCGTAGGATGGGTCACGTCACCTGCTCTCATCTACTCTGTTCCCTGCCTCGCTTCTGCCACTCCAGCCACACTGACCTCCTTGCTAGTTTTCAAACGCTCATTCCAGCTTCAGGACCTTTGCACATGCCGTTTCCTCTGCCGGGAAAGCGCTGCCTCCAGATCTCTGGATGAGTGCACCCCTCCGCCCTCCACAGTAGCTCTTCAGAGAGGCCTTCCTGAGCTCATCTAAACCAGGACTACTCCCCAACTGCACCCACCACGCCCTTTATTTTTCTTTAAAGCACTTAATTAACACCTCCCACAGTACATTTGCTTATTATGTCTTCTACTTTATTAGAATGCAAATTCCTTGAGTACAAAGACTTTATGTCTGATCCTCTGCTGAATCCCTAGGACCTAGCACAGAGCGTGGCACACAGTGGGTCAATAAACACCTGCTGAATGAAAGCATGTTGAATTAAGCAACCACCCAAGAGAACTGTAAGCTTCATGTGGGCTTTCTGTTTCTTGGGTGATCCCCCCTCCCTGAAAGCTCCTGGCAGTGGCAGACCCACGGCTGCAGCCCAATGGGGATAAAGGTGGCTGACCATTTCTCCATCCGAAGCCTCCACAGCATACAGCATAAAGTGTATCCTGTGAACTGGAGGAGCAGAGCGTGCTGGCTAACAGCACTGACTTTTGGAGGTCAAATCCGGGCTGACCACTACTGGCTGTGTGGTCATGGGGAAACTGAGAATTTTCTGAGCATTAATTCTGCCCTGTGGGACTTCCCTGGGGGCTCAGTGGTTAAGAATCCGCCTGCCAATGCAGGGGACACGGGTTCTATCCCTGGTCCGGGAAGATCCCACATGCCGCAAAGCAACTAAGCCCATGCGCCACAACTATTGAAGCCCGCGCACCTAGAGCCTGTGCTCTTCAACAAGAGAAGCCACCGAAATTAGTAGCCTGCACACCGCAACGAAGAGTAGCCCCCGCTCGCCGCAACTAGAGAAAACCCACACGCAGCAATGAAGACCCAACGCAGCCAAAAATAATTAAAAAAAAAAAATTCTGCCCTGCCCAGAAGTTCCTACTTCCCAGGGCTGAGGTGGGGGCTAAACCAGAGAATGTCCACAAAGCACTTAGCAAGCACAGTGCCTGGCACAAAGGAGGCATGCAACGAGAGGCAGTCAAATTATCAACAGCCATGTATTTGCCTTTGTCTGTTTCACGTTTACAACGGGCTCTTATACATGCTTTATGTGATTGGGGCTGTTCAACAACCCCGTCAGTTTTATCACCACTTTATAGGTGAGGAAACTGGGTCAAAGGAATAAAGTACTCGCCTACAAGACAACACTGAATCTGACTGCAACTCCAGCACCCTCACCTCCAGAGACACGAGGATTTGGCCGGCCCATTAGGGCCCCAGACTCTAAGGCGTGTGCCTAGTGTGGGGCAGCAAATGACATCAGGCAGAAAGCCACAAGCCCCCAGCCGCCGGATGGAGGCAGGGGTTCCCATGTCCCACAGTGAGGCTCGTGAACAAGTCTGAACAGATAAACCATCTCTCAGAGTCCACCCAGGATTTAAAACATTTCCCCCAGAGGGAAAATTCAAACGTCCTTTCCGTATAGTTTCTCCTGCTAAGAGTTGGGCGGCAGCTCTAAGCAGCGAATGCCACCTTTGGTGTTTGAGATCCTTGTTGCCCTGCAGCCTCTGATTCAGTCTGCCATGAAAACAAAGCATCTCTTCCCAAAGGTTACCCAAGGGGCACCGCTGCATGGAGCTCTGGGCCTGGCTCTCATCAATCTCCTCTACCTTACCAGGATTGACTGTGGCCTTCTGAGGGAGGCCAGATGGCGGGGAAGTGATTGGCAGGTGTTAGACGTGAATTTTAGAACCACAAGGCCAAAAAATCAGACTCTCAGGAGTCATGGATTTTTACAACGACAGCATCTGAGAGACAGAGAAACTTATGACTGTTAACACCTTAAGCCTCATGGGCTTGGCTGAGATTATACTGGATGAGATGGGCAAAAAAACCTGGGAATCCAATGGCTCCTGGGAACTGAGCCTCTCTGATCCGGTCAGAGGCTTAGTGAACACTCCCTTGTGAGAATAGAGTCTGAGGGCTCCAGCTGCAGGAGGAAGGCTGGGAGGACAGGCCTTGGATAGCAGCTTAATGGCAAAATTCTACAACCAGGCCCCTTGGGACATGAGATCAGAAGAGGAGACTTCAGAAGGATCCTGCCAGGCCAGCAAGTCCTGGCCCTGGTGAGGTGTTATGAAACCCTGACGGTGCCAGGTTTGTGGCAGGCCACCAACTACCAAGAGACTTTGAGAGCAATACCGTGATGGTCTGGCTTGACGGCAGGTGCTCCTTGCCGGGAATGCGCTGTGGGAGCAGCACTTAGCCGTCTTCGGGGTACTGACAGCACTGTGATTGATATCTTCTATTTGCATAGTGTGTACAATGGAGAAGAGTGTTTGTGCCCCAAACCCTGGCAATGGCCTAGGAAAGGGGGGCTGACAAATGGCTCTGGCCAGGCAGTGGGGATGAGTCTGAGGGCCACTTTGGGGGTCATCTGGAAAAGCGGTCAATACACCCACCCACCCCTGCCCTTATCCACATTCTGTTAAGGTCACTTCAGGTACCTATGTTAATGAACTTCACTGATTTTTTAAAATGAGGGAGAGTTCTAAGGGAGTCATGACCTTGTATCAAAACTATAAAAATCTCTCTCTCTATATATAAAAAATCTCTCCTAATACAGTTCAGCATCCCAGGCTGCTCAGAGCAGGGCAGACCAAAAGACAGATGTTGGACTGCTTTGCTGGTGTGAGAAATTCCCAGGAGAAGCAGCAGGGAGCACATGAGAAAGGGAGATGGTCTGGGTACTAGAAGCTTGGAAGTCCCGTGCCCTGGGAGATGGACTGTTTTCCTACTCCTCCAGGAAGTCCCTGGTACTTTTTTCTGTTCTCTGATCCTTGGGGATCAATCCTGGGAGCACCTCTGGCTGCCAGGCCTGGCTGGAGGGAACAACTCAGACAGGCGGTATGCTCCAGGTAGGATCAGAACTCATCCCGCAGCTGAGGGGGACTGTCCATGCCGAAGAAGGAGGACTGCCTCCCCTGGAGGTCCCGTTCCCGCTTCACGAAGGCAGTGAAGGAGGAGACACAGTTGCCAATAAAGTGGTCAGCTTGGCCGAGGATGTACAGGTCGATCTGGGCCACCTCAGGCTTCAGACTCACCACGTTCACCTGCAGGAGGAAGGGCAGGGTGTTTTAGCCAGGGTGCAGGCCTAAGTGGCCAGCTCAGCCAAGGCCTGCAGCCACCTGCCACCTTCCTTCCCTGTGCTGAAGTCACAGACAGACAAGGAAGCGTACAGAGGATTAAAATGCAGGGTTGGGGCACCTGAGGGAAGTGCTGCCCAGCAGCTGCCTTAGCCCCTCAGCTGCAGACACACCACTCATTCACACTCTGCCTTTGCTTTTTGGTTCCCTCTGTCGGGAACGCCTTTTCCCATCCATCACAGTCCTGACCATACTCTCAAGGTTCAGCTCAAGGTCACCTGAAGGGCTTGGCTTCTCCCACCAAACCATGATCTGACCAAAGCGCACCCCACCCACTTGGTTCTGCTGCCTGGATGCCTCCAAGACTTAAGTCCTGTCCAATCTATCCCCGAGATATTCCCCAAAGGTGAACCCTTCTCTTGATGGATTACTACTCCCTGGCCAGTCACCATAATCTTTTCTCCTCCAGGTCTATTCACCAAAGGAAGGCAGCCAAAGGAAACTTTTTCAGATTCCCCTACCCGCCTACTCCTCCCTCTACCCCAAGCTGAGCACCCTTAACTGGTGTCCTACTGCTCTTCAGATAAAGATGACAAATCTTGAATGTGGCCTATAAGGCCTGTTCAGCTGCCTCTCCACCTTGAGCTCCAGCCACTAAACCAGTCTCCCTTCCACCTCAGGACCTTTGCACATGCTCTTCTGTCTGGCGTGCTTGTCTCTTTGCTCGGTTAACTCCTATTAACTCTCACCCTGCAGCTCAAGTCACACCTCCTCGGGGAAGCCCTCCCTGGCTCCCCCATCTAGTCCAGGCTCCTCTGCTCTACACGCTCACAGAACCACGTTCTTTTACTTTGTAGTACACATCTCAGTTTGTAGCTTTCACTCCTTAGTGATTCTCTGGTTAACGTCTGTTTCCTGCACCTGACTGGGGCTGGGGCTGCGTCAGTTTGCTTGTCGCTGCTGGCTGGGGTCTGCCTCAGTATGCATCTGTTGACTGGGCAAGTGAGTGAATGCGCCTCCACACCCAAGCCTGGCCCTCTCTTGTGGCGTATCTTATAATTCTTTGCAAATCTCTTTTCCTGAGTTTAGACTGTGAGCCCTGGAAGGCAGCACCACATCTTATTTATCAGTATCACCGGCTCAGCACTGGCCCAGCTTAACAGATGAGCAAGGCTTAGTTCAAGAGGAAGGGTGGGCTGAGCCCATGGAGAAGGGGGCTGAGTGGTGGAAAAGGGCAAAAACAGTGGCACAGGAACAGGAAATAGAAAATGGCAAGAAGCTCAAGGTATAACAAACATACCAACTCTAGAAACTCACAAAAAAACTCCCTGGGACTCTCCAAATGGGGGTGTGGGCAGAGTTGGGGCTGAAAGTGCTTTGCTGTCACACAGAGATTTCTGATGTAACAAAAATCATCATCTTGCTATTTGGATGGCAGCATAAAAATAATAGCAGCTTAACCATGGCCAAAATCCCCTGAACAATTCCACCCACGCCCTGAAACTTACCCGCTCTGTGTCATGCCCACTAAAATGAGCCCCGAGACCTCCTGGGTAAATTCTATTCCTTTATGGGACTTTGGTTTTCTCAGTTATAAAACGCAGGGCTTGGGTTAGAGGCACTCCAAGGTCTCCCGGCTCTGATATTCTTCTATAAAGCGGGTGGGTGGGGACCAGAATGCTCTGACTCGGCACTTCCTCTACAAGCCGGTAAAAGAGAGAAAGGGAGCCCCTCGACATAAGCCAAGGGCACCCACTGCTAGAAAGCGGATGTCTGTCTTTTAAGGTCTGCACAAGCATTTAGGGCCTTCATTCACTCAAAAGTCTTATTGAATGTTCACTATTAACTCCGTCATTTTATCGATACCTACTTAACTTATTATCTATTCTTCACTCATACAGTAACAAGCCTGTTCTATTATTTACTCATATACTGAACACCTACTATTCACTACCTCTTTAATCATTTACTAAGCACAAAAGAGCCTTCCTTGTATTCATCAACCACCTACTTCTACTATCAATGACAGCTAACTTTATTCAGCACTTATTTTTTACTGGGCCTGTTTTAATTTCTTTTTATTTGATCTTCATAATTACACTATGAGATGTAGGCTCGACTCTCAGTCCCATTTTATTGACGAGGAAACAGAAGCACAGAGAGGTAAAGTAACTTGCGTAAGGCTGCACAGTGAGTAGAGCCCAAGTCCTCTGGCTCCAGAGTCCATGCTCTTAATCCCTCTGCTGCACTGGACCCCTTCCAAGGGCCCACTCTTTATGGCCTTATTCACCAAACATTTACCAAGTGTCTACCACGTGTCAGGCACTGTCCTAGACACTGAAATGGCAAGGCGGGGTCTCAACCCTGGAGGAGGTCAAAGCAACAGGCTACACCCTGAGGAGTAGAACAGTGAGTCCACCTTGGATCCTGCCTTCAAGGAGTCACAACTGGGAAGAAATAAGACCTGTTTCTACACTAGTCTCACAGTCTAGAAGGTGTCTCAGGAGATGTGATAAAGTGCTGTGACAGCTCCCAGTAGGGATCCATTAGCGACAGGAGTGGAGGGAAATCTGCGGAGCACCTGCGGAGGTGTCTGAGCTGGGGTTTAAAGAAGGGTAGGAACTGGAAGGGAACCTGATGTTCAAGTAAAAGCCTGGTGGTGGGAGGACGTGAAGCATGAGGTGGGAGCGGGCAGACCACCCTGGTGCTTCCTCTGATTCCCTTCCTGCTGCCCTCCCACCAGGCCCACGCCCCATGTGTACCTTCCCTTTGAAGAGCTGCTGGATCTCGGGTACATAACTCTCAGAGTCAGTGGCAATGTAGACCGACTGGGCGTTCAGCGCCGTCACCCAGAGCTTCAGGGTGCGCCTGATTTCCTTCAGGTCGGGGAGGCACATGGTCATGGTGAGCGGGGCGGCGGTGTGGCGGCTGTAGCCCACGCACTGCGGGGAGGCCATGAAGTGGGTGCCGGCGGTCCCGTCCTTCAGCATGGCGCACGCATTCTTCTGTGGGGCGGGTGGGGACAGAGCTAAAGACGGCCACCGCCCACAACCCCAGAAGCAAGAGCCGGGAAGGGGAAAAAGGCAGGCAATACAGGAGGAGCGCAACTATTTTTTTTTTTTAAAGCATTGAGGGAAGAGGGAAATGCTTCAAAACAGTTAACGGTGGTTATTTCTGGGTAGTGGGATATTGGCTTTTCACAATTTTTTTTTCTTCGTATAACTGCACTATCTGGGACTTCCAGCAGAATTCTGAACTGTGGTGGTGACGATGGGCAGCCTTGTCTGATTTCTGACTTCAGTGGGAACACTTCTGATAGCTCCCAAGAAGTACGTGTTTGCTGTGGGTTTCGGAGAGATAGCCTTTATCAAGGTAAGGTGGGTCCCTTGTATTCCTGGTTGGTTAAGAGCTGTTTTTCTTCTTTTTTAAATCATAAATGACTGTTGACTTTTTATCAAGTGCTTTCTTGGCCTCCATTGAGATGATTATATGATTTTTCTTCTTTGGGTGTTAATATAGTGAATTTCCCTGCATTCCTGGGATGAATTTTACTTGTTTGTGTTGTATGTTCTTTAATGTGCTACTGGATTTTAGTTGGTAATATATCTATGTTCTTTATGAGAATGGGCTGTATTTTCCAGAGTTGACCTTATCTGAGTTTGGTATTAGCATTATGCTAGCTTTATAAAAAAAGAAAGCATCTTATATCTTCTTATGTTCTAGGGAAGCATAAATGGGAACTATCTGAAACCACTCACAAAATACTCTGGGCCTGGCTCCTTTATTTTGTGGAAGGGGGCAGGAAGGGGGGCAGGAAGGGAATCTAGTGGGTAAATGTGTGATTGCTTCCTCAATTGACACTGAATGAATTGTGATCTACTTTCTATACTTTTCAGTATTTTTCAAGTTTTCAACAATGAGTATTTCTCACATATATACATATATATCTTCTTCTGTAAACTAAGGAGATTGTCTACATTACTCCAGTTATTTTCACAGGGAGGATAACCTGATGAGCTTTCTGCACATTTCAGAAAGCTAAACTTAGAGGATGACATCTTCATTTCTTGGGAGCCCCACCCAACCTCCAGAGCTTGTTTTTCAACAGGGAGTCTACTGGCTAAACACTGAACTGGGACAGAGGACTGTGGGCTATGGGGCTCTTTCTGGCTTGCTGTCTGACCCAGAGCCTAGCTTGATACCTCAGTTTATCCATCTGTGAAATGAGGATAAAAATGGCAATTGTTCAAATGAAAACTGTCAAGCAAGTGCTCTGGAGCTACATTTCTGACGTGTCTGCAGTGGGATCGTGGGGCACAGTCCCGTGAACTTGGCCAAGTGAGACCTCTCTACCCTGGCTAGGACGTGGTGCAGTGGGTTCAGTGTCCCACCCCCATAGGCATGGGCCCTGCTCAGAGATGTGCCCATCCCAGCCATGAGAGGAAGGGGGAAGTTACCCAGTCGGAGCCAATGCGCAGGTGGATGCCCACATAGGGTCGGATGAGGTGGGCACGGATCTGGGCCTCCCCTGTCCTCACCATCTCATCTGACCACACCATGTACTTTTGGAGCGGCCTATGCTCCTCCAAGACAGGGAACTGGGCCGGGGCCCCTGGCAGGGCAAGCACTGGATGTTCCTCTGGAGAAAATCTAGGCATGAGACAGAAGGAGAAGAAGTCAGACAGAGAGCGCACAGCGAGTCCAGCCGCCACCCCCATGGGAGAAAAGACGGCGTTGCACCATGCCCCAGAGACCCTGCGGAGGGCCCCTGCAACATGCAAGAAACACAAGAGGTTGTGAAACCCCAACGGGCTGATAAGAGACCTTGGCAGCGGCAAGAGGCACAGTATGCAATACTGTCCCGCCACATGGAATTTACAACTCTCTTTGATTGTTTAACAATTAAAAATTTACAGCAGAGCACTCCAACCTTTTGTATGTCATGCTGGCTTCCAATCTGTGGTGCGGTAATTCACTCCAGGTTGGGGTGTCTAGACTGAGTCTTTGCCATTTTACCCACACAGTGGGATCGGGAAGTGCAGCTGCTGACAGGTCACACTCCCAGGGAATGTGTACGCTGGATGAGACCATTCACTCAACATTTAACACATTATCTATGGATTGCCTACTATGTGCTGGGGGCCAGAGGAGAATGAGACAGGCATGGTCCCTGCTCTCATGGAAACACTAGAGGTCTGTAGATGCCCCCCACATACCCTGCCGAAGGCTCTCCCTCCCCCTTGTTCACAATGCACCTTGTAATTATTTTACCCCTGAGTCCAGAAAAGTCTGCTGGACTCAGGCTTCTGAAGTCAGTATCTCCGCGTGCCTAGAACAGTACATGGAAGAGCTCAGTAAAGATCTGTTGACTGAATAGAGTGAGGAGCAAACCTGTGTTCCCTCATTAGCTAAGCCCAGACTATATTCCAGCAACATGAAATGCCCCGCTCTTCCATAAGTTTGCAATGCACATTCAAAGTACAGATCTCTGCAGACTTCTCCCCTCTACCTGGTATGCCTTCCCTCTGCCAGCCAAAATCCTTTTCCTAAAATTATGAAATAGGTACAGGCACTCGGGAAAAGTTTGGCAGCTTCTTATAAAACTAGATGTGCAATGACGATATGACCCAGCAACTGTACTCTTGGCATTTAACCCAGAGAAATGGAAACCTATATTCACACATGAACCGGTATGCGAATGTTCACAGCAGCTTTTTTCATAATAGTCAAAAACTGGAAACAACTAAGACGTCGTTTAACAAGTGACTGGTTAAACAAACTGCAGTACATCTACACCACAGAGCACTATTGCAGTAAGAAGGAACCAGCTACTGATACAGGGAACAACTGGGATGGATTTCAAGGGAATTATGCTGAGTGAAAAAAGTCTGCCTCAAAAGGTCACATACTGTATGATTTCGTTTATATAACATTTGTGAAATGACAAAGTTGAGAAAAAAGAAATGGAGATGGGATTAGTGGTTGCCAGGGGCTAGGGTGTGTGTGTGTGTGTGTGTGTGTGTGTGTGTGCGTGTGTGTGTGTGTGTGTGAGAGTGAGTGTTTAGGGAGGTGGGTGTGGTTATAAACTGGCCACACAAGGACCTTTGTGATGTTAGAACTGTTTGATATCTTAACTGTGGTGATGGATACACGAACATACACACGTGATAAAATTGAATAGAACTAAGTATACACACACACAGAAGTGAGTACAAGTAACACTGGGGAAATTTGAATAAGATGGATGGACTGTACCAATGTCAATATCCTGGTTGTGATACTGTGCTATAGCTTCGCAAAATGTTAACATTGGGGGAAACTGGGTAAAGGGTACATGGGATCTCTCGGTATTAATTCTTACAAGTGCTTGTGAACCTACAGTTATCTCAATAAAAATTTCAATCAAAATTTATTAAAAATTTCAGAGCATACAGGATAATACTGAAAATAATTTAACAGTCCACAGAGCTGTGACCCAAATTAGCAAATATTAACACTTTACTTTGTTTCAGATTTTAAAAAATATACACCTGAATAAAAGCTCTATCCTATGATCTCTTTTCCACTTCCTCCTCTTTCCAGAAGATACTGTGGTTTCATGCATGATTACACCTTACTATTTATATTAAAGGGTATTATTCTGTGTGCTCTTTACACAGTGCAATGGTAAAAGCATGGCTGGTCGAGCCAGATGACCGTGCTCTAATGTTGACTATGCCACTTACTAACTAGGGCAGGTGACTTAACCATTCTGTGCCTCAGTTTCCTTATCTGTATAATAGAGCTGATAATAGTTCCCACTTCATAGGGCTATTGAGATCAAATGGATTAATATAAGCACAGCATTTAGAACAGTGCTTGGCACGTAGAAAGCTCTCAGAAAATTCTCTCACCATCACCACCATCATCATCATCATATTGCATGTAACCTATTTCAACTTTTAAAAAATTCAACTCAGGGACTTCCCTGGTAGCACAGTGGTTAAGAATCTGCCGATAGAGGTTCGATCCTTGGTCTGGGAAGATTCCACATGCCGCAGAGCAACTAAGCCCGTGCACCACAACTACTGAGCCTGCACTCTAGAGCCCGCGAGCCACAACTACTGAGCCTGTGTGCCACAACTACTGAAGATCGCATGCCTAGACCCCGTGCTCCGCAACAAAGAGAAGCCACTGCAGTGAGAAGCCTGCGCATCACGACGAAGAGTAGCCCCCACCTGCCACAACTAGAGAAAGCCTGCGCACAGCAACGAAGATCCAATGCAGCCAAAAATAAAAAATAAAATAAATTTATTTTTAAAAAGTCAACTCTGTTTTAGAGATTTGGCCATGTTGATGGTGTGGGTCACGTGATCGTGTTAGTGTCTCTTGAAGGTTTCCATTTGCATGAATAAACTGCAGTTTACCTATCTAGTCCCCCCCTGCTGGTCAGTGAGGCTGTTTCCGATCTTTCCCCATACAACAGTGCTGCAATGGACATGCCACTCTTTCTTCACGCCCAACCAAACACCTCGCTCCACAAACACCTTCCAAAGTTCCAAGACCAGTTGCCGCTCCCAAGCCTCAGCTCCTAGGAGAGGGCTCTGTACCACTTCTCCTTTGCTGCCTTCTGCACACTGATGTGCTCAATAACCACCTTCCCTGTCCACTGCCATGAGGGTAGGCCCCAAGCACTCTTGTTCACCATGATTCCCACATACACTGGTGCAAGGCCTGTGCCAACTAAGCCACAGCAAGTGTTCATGGACAGCTTGGCTCTATCCAATCCTCGTCCTGTCAGACTTTACATGTACATACATGTGACAGGTAATGTTCCAATTACTTTGTGTACATTAACTCACTTGATCCTCTTAAGAGCCCCGTGAGGTAAGTATTACCGTTAGTCTCACTTCACAGATGAGGAAATTGAGACACAGAAAGGTTAAGTAGCATGCTCCTGGTCACACAGCTAGGAACCGGTGGAGCAGGGATTTGAATCCAGGCAATCTCCTCCAGAACCTTTGCTCTTAACTACTATACCTCACTCCCAGCTCCCCCACCCAGTCAATAAGCACCTCAAAAGCCGAGTCTGTGGCTTATTCTTCTGATTCCCAGCCTAGCCACAGGCCTCAACACATACTAGGTACAATGAATATGTCAGTGAATGAATGAGAATTCAGAGATCTCACCAGAAAGACCAGATCAGGATGTCAGGGGTCAGAGGAAGAAGTGAATAGTAACTGAGTACCTACTATGGGCTAGGACCTCAGCTAAGCGACTTTCATAGGCCACCTTAAAGGGTTTCAAATGGAAAGCAAAGCTGTGATCTCCCAGGGGGCTGGAACATTAGGATAAAATCAAGATCTGTTCCCTCCTTGACCTCTTAGAAAGTACCTGCTGTTGACCTTTGGTGAATTCCAAATCTGGAATATGCAGCCCCTCCACATGGATCTGGATCAGCACATATAGCTGTCCCAATGCAACGTCAGCTCTGACGTGACAAGCAGGAAGAGGCCAAGACTGACGTGCTCATTTGCTCCCAATGAGGGAGGAGAGTGTTGTTTGGAAAGAAAGTGGGGAATAAGGGTCTTGTTTGGGAAGAAAGCTTGACCAGGTCCATCTGTTCACATCCCTGATGGTTGACCCTAAGTCAGGCCCTTAGCCTGGTCACTGTTCAGCTGAAGAAGGCACACTTTCCTGCTGCTGGGTGCAGTGAACCTCTGGGGTTCTTCACCACCACACTGACACTGCTGAGATCCCCCTACCAAGCTGGGGTTTCTCCATGCACAGCACCCACATGTGAGCCCAGGATACACCAGTGGATGGATACTATGCTGAGTGCAGAGGGTGCAGGGACATGAAAGAGGCAGAGTCTAGTTCTCAATGTCCCTGACATGAAGAACTACCTTTCCCTGCAGCTCTTTGCATGCCTGGCTTCTTCTCATCCTGCAGGTCTCCGCCCTGCCAATTACATGTCACCTGTTTATGTCCTCCCAAGGAGGCTGCAGCCTGGGAGAACGATAAGCCACGTGCTCAAACACCTGTTGCCTTCATACCAAGAGAATGGTTCATAGCCTTCCAACAGTAAATGTGCAATAAATAATAAATGTCTGTTCAATTAAATCTCCATCAGGGTATTCACAGACTCAGAACCAGCAGAGCTGGAAAGATCCTCAGCGGGAAATCACTTAGTGGGGAGAAATAACTCTTATCCTCTTTTCCTAGAAGCCAGTTTTCAGCTGGACACACAGAAGCCCCAAAAAAGACATTTCTCAGTACTTCTTGTAGCTACGTATGGCCACATGTCTAAGTACTGGCCAATGAGCTGGTGTAAGCAAGCTATAAGGAAGGCTCCTTAAAAAGGTGAGGATGTGCCCTTCTTCTGCCCCTTTTGTCCTTCCAGCTACCTGGGGCTTCATGAGTCATCTTGGCCCATGAGGTGACACTAAGGATAAAAGCCAGTACTGGGGGAATTCCTTGGTGGTCTAGTGGTTAGGATTCCACGCTTCCACTGCAGGGGGCAGGGGTTCGATCCCTGGTTGGGGAACTAAGATCCCGCATGCCGTGCAGTGTAGCCAAAAAAAAAAAAAGCCAGTACTGGGATGGCTGAGCAGAGATGGGAGCCTAATTCCTAGACACAAGGGAGCTGCCATGCAGCCCTGGGTTGCACAGCCCAGTCCTCTTACTTAAGAAAACAATGAACTTTTATCTTGCTAGTCTGCTGTTATTTGGGGTTTTCTGTTACATGTAGCTAAGTTAAACCTGGTGCACCCGGACCTGTGGCCACCAGCACTTCTAGCTGATATACAAGAGGGTTACTGGTTGAAGGCAGTGGGGGAGGGGAACCAAGCAGTTCCCACTTGGCCCCCGTTGCTGCCCCCACAGCACACAGCGCTTCTCCAGAACTCTAAAACTCAAAGAACAGTTTGAAAGTGACCGATCTTGCTCAATCCCTTCATTTTGTAGATAGAGCACTGTGGCCAGAGAAGGGAGGCAATCTGCAGTTACACAGTGAGCCAGGGAAGCGGCTGACCCTTTCTAATGCCATTCTCCCTACACCCACGCCCCTGCCCCCAAAGGACAATTGTCTACAGCAAGAAAGTGTCCACTATTTAAGAAAATGTTTAAAATACTTAAACTCTCAAAACTCACCCCTGCAAACACTCACAGGATTCTTATCAGACTGCTTCACCAGGGCCTACAAAGCCCTGCACAGTCTGACCCCTGCCCACTTCTCCAATCTCCTGTTCTATATGGCAGGTTAATTCAAGTCTCCTCCCATTGGGTGGGCTCTATGTCCCCTCCCGATAGCACTTGGCAGAGGTAACAGTGTCCTGGATGCCAGGCCCAGGCTTTAGGGGGCCAGCAGCTTCCACCTTCTGTCTCTTGGAGCACTCCCTGGAGGCACCCTCTCAGAATCCAGCTGCCACGTTGTCCGAAATCCAAGCCACACGGAGAGGTCAAGAGTATACATGCCAGCCGACTGCCTCAGGTGAGCTCCCAGACGACAGCCAGCACCACCTGCCAGTCATGAGTGAGCCCTCTTGGACATGCAGCCCAGTTGAGCCTTCAGATGACTCCAGTCCCAGCCGACAGCTGACTGTAGCCATGTGAGACCACAAGCAAGAAGTGCCCAGCTAATCCAAGTGTCCATCAACAGATGAATGGACATCCCACACACATACCCTACCCAATACACTCCATTGGCATGGAGTGGAATACACATATACACACCAATTAACCATTTTTTGAAGTCTCATGTTTTTACATGTTTAGAACTGATCTTGCCAATGATATTTATTTACTAACCTGATAAATATCAATTACTCCTCAGAAAAGATAGTTACTCAATTACAAACTATATGTAATAATTTCATTTTAAGTTAATATGTATAGGTATACATTGTATATGTACATAAAAATACACCCATTTTGGAGGGTGGAAGTATACATATCAAAATTCTAATGCTTTTTTGGAGGGGTGATGGGAGTATGAGTAAGTTTAATTTTCTTATTAAAAAAAAAAACAAAAAACACCAAATGTGGTGGGTATTCCAAAGAGTATTCATCTTAAGAAATTAGATGTTTAACATGGATTGGAGCTTTGTACAGTTGGGATTCCATAAAGAAAATGGAAAAACAAAAACCAAACCAAAGACCTGCCCTGCTAAGCCCAGTCGACCCACAGAACTCTGAGCAATCATTCTCAATCGTTGTTGAGCTACTGAGTGTTAGAGTGGTTTATTACACTGTGATGGACGATGGGAACACCCTACCCTTCTCCTCCTGAAATGCTCCACACCAGCCACTCCGGCCTTTCTGCCCCTTGACCACACCAAGCTTGTCCTGCCTCAGAGCTTGCAATGTTCCCAACATGAAGAACTACCTTTCCCTCCAGCTCTTGGCATGGCTGGCTCCTCAACCTTCAGATCTGTTATGGACTAAATGTTTGTGCCCCCGCCCCCGCCCCGCCCCCAATTCATATGTTGAAGCCCCAACTCCCAATGTGATAGTATTAGGAAGTGGGCCTTTTGGGGGCAGTTACATTTAGACGGTCATGAGGGTAGAGCCCTCGTGATGAGATTAGCGCCCTTATAAGAGACCAGAGAGCTTGCTCTCTCTCCAACATGTGAGGATACAGTAAGAGGCAGCAACTGCGAGTCAAGGAGTCCTTACTAGAACCTGACCCCTCTAGTACCGTGATCTCGGACATCCCAGCCTCCAAAAGCATGAGAAATAAATGTCTGTTGTTTAAGCCCCCTAGTCTGTGGTATTTTGTTATAGCAGTCCAAGCTGACAAAGACAAGGTCTTTGCCTGCCAATCACACATCACCTGCTTATGTCCCTCACAGCACTATGTCTTCTGGGACTATCCTACGTAAAAATGTATGCACTGTCTCCCCTGTTAGAATCAGCTCCATCAGGGCAGGGGCCTTATCTGCTTTATTCTTGCCTGTCTCCCCAGCATCCACACCAGTGCTTGACACTCAGGCGGTGCTTCTTACATGTGTGTGGAAGGAAGGCAGCTGCCCAGGTGGTCCTAGCTCTGTCCAACTGCCTCCAGGGACCTCATCTTCCCCACTAGTCTTCCTTTCCCAAAAATTTGGTTGTGAGGCACAAGCTTCCCCAAGCCCTTACGCAATTCCTACAACTCAATGATCTGAAGCAAGACCATGTGGCCATGAACAAGTGTTTCAGCAACATTGTCCGACTGATGCATCCATGCAACCCTGTCCCTTCTCTTCCAACCAGGACTGTGTGCTTTTTGGAATTTGCTCTTAGACCTGCTTTTAGAGCTGGTGTCATGGTTTTTTTTTTCCCCCTGGCATTTTAGAGGCAAATCTCCATCCTTTGAGGACAGGTCTGCCGTCTGGCAATAGCTCTGGGTCATTCAGAGTTGAATGGGGAGAACCAAGCAGGTGATCAAATGGGAATCAACAATTCCCTATCTGGGATCAACAATGAGGGGGATTAGACTCTGCCAGGACTGAGTATCCTCAGTAGCTCATGAACTAGCTCTGAAGGCAAGTCCCACATAGGAACTGGCAGCTATTAAAGGCACAGCTCTTTTCTCCACAGTGATGAAGAATGGGTGCTCTGGAGTCAGGCTGCCTGGATTCAAACCCCAGCTCTGCCACTTCAAGCTGCACGACCTTAGGGAAGTGACTTCACTTCTCTCTGTCTCCATTTCCTTACCTGTAAAGCAGAGACGACAGTAACACTTGTCCCCCGGACCCATGGAAGCATTAAATGAGCTATTACCTTAGAAGACTTAGGTAGTGAAGATTTAGAACAGCAACTGGTACAAGTAAGCACTAAATAAATATTAGTTCTTATTACCTATGAAAGCCTTACACACAGAACCCTGCTGCCCAGTCAACAGCTGCATTACCTTGGGCAAGTTATTTAGCCTTACTGAGCTCAGTTTCTTCACCTGTCAAATGGAAATTGATCATAGTACCCATTTCATGAAATTTCTCAAAGACTTAAATAAAATAAAGGATGTGAATAATAGTAACAGGTAACAGTGACTGGCCCTCTACTACGTGCCATGTGATTTACACACTTGGAGGCAGATACCATAGTGCTCCTTCCATTAAACCAAGGAGGAACCTCAGGCCAGACAGCTGGAGTGGCTCACTCAGGGGCATCTGAGAAAGAGGCAGGGCTGGGTCAGCGCTCAGGGCTGTCTTATCCTGAGCCTGTGCTCGTTCCTCTGCATCAGTCCATCTTTGGCTAACTAAATGCCAAGTGCTGGGACTTCACAAGAATTCATAAGCCCCTCACGGTTTCTAACCCAGGTCTGACATCTAAGCCCACGCTCTTTCTTGCCACACTACAGCAACAGGGGCAAATGTACTATGTTAGTGTCATCATTATATCTAGACTGTAGCCCGCTGAAGGCTGAGACCGGGTCTTCCTCATTTTTATGCATCACCTCTGGCCTTTGAGCACTACGTCTCATACGTGACGGCTGCTCTATAAATATTTCACAGCCTGTGCCTATGCCCTGCTAACCTAGTTTTTGTTCTTTAATAGGGCTTACTGGAGCACAATTAATAAAGCACATCCAATTACTATCAGGATGACATCATTTCTCCGTCTGCACCTGAAGCTGTTTTTCTCTAGAAGCAGCTTCCAATTTTCACCTTGTGAAGAGGAAGGTAACAGGGGAGTGATTCTCACGCCTAGAGGAGGAAATCGAGACTCATGTGACTGCACAATATTCTTTTTATGACATCCTTTATTGGCTGATAAACTCTTGCTCAACCTTGTGGCAGGTCAACGTCCCACCGTGTCAGGCGTTGAGATGGGAACAGATCACATAGGATCCCAAGTTCAACAGACAGAACAGCCGCACCTTTGGTCTCATACATCAGGGTGTGGTAGAGGGGAAGAGGGCCAGGAAGGTGCTGAATGCCCGTGGGCCCCCCACCTCTCCCCTAATCCCAGCAATGCTGCCCCCTCCACATACCTCTGGATCCACTGATCTTTGTAGGAGGCGCTGAAGGAAATGCCTGCAAAAAGCTCAGACCTGTTGAAACTCACATGAAACTGATCCCAAAATGGGCCAAAGGGGTTTCCTTCCTAGAGAAAGAGAGTGGGAAAAGGCTTACTGAGCAGGAGGGAAGGCCAGTTGGGGATGGGGCCAAGGGACTGTGGATGGGGGAACCCTGGGTGATTTGACTCAGGCTGAAATACTCTCACAGGATGGGCCAGTAGGAATATCACGTCGTAATTTCTGGGCTGGGTGCTGAGGAGGGCAGCTCGGCCTCCAGTCTGGTTTTCAGCAGGCAACGTTCACCACAATATCTGAAGGAGTCTTTCCTGCTCGTGTGCCATATGCCGCTGACCCTGCAGCACTGGTGGGGGTCTGGGGAGCAAGTCAACCTTGGATTTAGGACCATGGACTACGAGCTCCAAGAGACCTTCAAGACCCGGTTAATCCAATGCCCTTATTTTCAAGATGGAAACCAGGACCCAGACAAGACACTTGCTCAAGCTCACAGAGCAAGTGAGGGCAATGTTGGGGCTGTAAGCAAGGTCTCCCTTCTCAAATTTCACAGCTCCTCCAACCACCCTCCTCAGACTGTAGCATAAGCACTGAAACACATGTTGGGGACTGTCTTATTCCAAAAGTGCCAGAAATTTACAAACTTCTACTGATAAATATAACAGCTTTTTATTTATGTGCTGAGAGGCAAGAAAGTATACAAGTTAGGAGGGTGGACAATGGAGCCATATTACCACAACTTATTTGCTATTATGATTTTGGGCAAAATAGTAAACCTCACTTTGTTGCATTCGGTGTCCTCTCTATAAAATGGGGTATTAATAGTACTTTGCTCATGGAACAGTTTAAGGATTAAGTGGGATAATATGTGGAAAGCTCTTAACATGGTACTGGTGTGTAGTAAGTGCTATGTGAGTATTAGTGATTATTACTGATGTGGCACTTTACAGTTTACAGGCGCTCTTACACCTGGCCCTCACTGATACTTTATGAGCAAGACACAGCAGGAACTGGTGTCTTTACTTTGTAGGCAGAAGTAAAGGCTCAGAGGAAGCAACGTCCTCTGCCCAAAGTGACACTGCTGACAAATGCCAGAAATGGGACTTAAATCTCCATCTTTCTATTCTAGGCCCTTCTGGTGCCTTCTCCCACACACTGCTATCACACAGTGTCTCAGGGGCCTAGAGGACCTGGAACAGGCAGAAAGGGTCCCCCAGACCCACAGGACCCACCTTCATGGGGCATGTCTTCTTATCAGGGCTTCGCTGGGCTGCCACCTCAAAGCAGTATGCCACCCGCTTCTCAGGGGGCCAGTGAGTAGGTGCCAGCTTCTCCATGAAGTCCTCCAGGCTGATGACCCGATGGTAGGCCTGGAGGGGCTCCAGCTTGAAGTACTTCTGGTAGGACACATGGAGCTACAGGAAAAGTGGGGAAAAGGAGGGGGCGAGGGCCCCTCCTCAGTATCCTAGTGGCTGTTTCAAAGACATTCATTAAAACCATATACTCTAAGACCCAGACAGCTTGGACTACGTGTCAATGAACAACTTTTGATAAAAGATACCACAGTTAGAACGAAGGCTGGGAGAAGACATCTGCAAACTAAAGAACGAACAGTAATACACCTCATATTCAAAAATGCCTGCTGATTTATAAGAAAAAAGACAAATGATGCAAGAGAAAACATGGGCAAAGGATAGGAGTGAGCAACTCACAGCAAAGGGAACCCAAATAGCCAACACACTCAAAAGATGTGCAAGCTCACGAGAATTAGGAAAAAGAAAAGTACAATGACAACAAGACACCACTTCTTACCTGTGAGACCAGCAAAAATTTAAAAGCTTAACTCTAATTACTGGAAAAGATACGGCTGATAGTAGAAGTATACATTTTGGAACAACTACTTTGGAGTGTAACCCCTTACAAGCATCTAACAGGATTTTAAAGGTGCCCTCTACCTCTAGGTATTTGCGTTAGAGAATCCTGCCCTTCGTACCAAGAGATGGATAAAAGGATGCTCAGTGCCACAATGGAAGTAGTACAGGAAAAAACTTGGAAGGAGTCATACCAAGACACTAAATCCATGATAGTGGTTGCCTCTGGGGGGAGGGACTAGAAGTTACCTCGAGCCAAGACACACAATCTTTTAACGACTTTATCTATAAACTTTTATTTCTTTTATTAACAAAAAGAAAACATGAAGCAAAGATGAGAAAATATTAATGATTATCATTTCTAGTGGTAGATACATGGACGGTGATTATAGTAATCTCTGTATTTTTCTAGACTTAAGAAAATTTCTTAGAACACCATGAAATAAAATTTAGACTTTATCCTATAGGTCAGAGTTCCCAAGCATGTTCCACTAGTTCAGGTGGGTAAAGGGTTCTGCAATAAAAAGGCTCCAGAAATAAACAGGCCTGGGAAATGCTATGTTAAGCAGGTTTCTTTATGACAGAACTTCTCAGGGCCTTTAATATGCTAACATGCATTTTGAATCTCCAAATTTGGGGGGAATGAGGAATTGAGAACACAATTTCCCAAACTGACTTAACCACTGCACCATTCCTGCACGAGCCATTGATGTTCCAATGAACAGACTTCGAGAACCTTAATTATTAGCAACAAGGTCTTGCTGAAGGATTTTAAGCAGAAATAATGTGAGATCTGCTTCCTTGAAAGATCACTCTGGCGGCAGAAGAAAGAATGTACTGATGGTAAGATAAGAGGAAGGAGAGGAATTAGGAGGCTACTGCAATGGTCCTTTTACTTGTTCAAGTATTCATTCAACATGTATTTTTGTTTTGTTTTGTGTGCTTTGTTTTGTTTCAACATGTATTTTTGAGCATCTCCAAAAGTCCAAGAGATGGGGAAGCATGGACAGGTTAAAAAATGTAAAGGGAGGTGAAGTACAGAGTAAAGGGAAGCATTTAGGATGACTTCTAGGTTCCTGGCCCAGGTGAATGGAGGTGACATAAACTAAGGCTGGAAATATAGGTGGTTACACAGGTTTGAGGGGAAAGTTCTGGCTTTGTGAACTTCAGATTATCTGTGGGTCATCCAAATAGACCCAAAGGCGGAGGAGTTAGAAACACAAGGCCTGTGGTCAGAGGAGAGTCTGGGCCATAGGTAAATTTGGGAGGTACGTGGAGAAAAGTGAAAGCCCAAGAGTCAACAGAAACTTATAGCAAAGCAAATAATGGTAATAAAAGCAACTAATATTTACTGAGTGCTGGGTTAGTGCCAGGTGCTGTACTCATGATGTTTCATGGACTTATTCATCTAATTGTAAGAGGTAGGAATACAACCATCTCCAGTTTATTTATGAAGAAACCCAGGTGGACAGAATCTAGGTAACTCATCTTAAGTCACACAGCTAATAAGCAAACAGAAAGAGGAGACCCACCAACATTTAAACAGTGGGTGGGGAGAGAGGAGCCCCTGATGCAGCACAACAAGGAAAATGTGGATAGGTTGGGCTGAAGCAGGAACAGGCTGTGTCTTGGAAGCCAGGGGAGTAGGAAGTTCAAGAAGGAGAGAGGCACATGGGGCCAGGTGCCACCGGGAGGTCAGTTAAGATAAAGACTGAGAAATGACTCCTGGATTTGGCAATTCTGAGGTCCTTAGTGGCCTCTGTGAGAACAGTCTCAGTGGGGAAGGGGAGCCCAACTGGGGTAGGTTGAGTAACCCATAGAAAGCAAGAAGTGGAAACTCTGAAAGACTCCTAGCTGAGAAGGCAAGGTGAGAGAAGGCAAGCAAACCAGAGGGAGACCAACGGGCCAGGTCTAAACTATAACAGTGAGTACAAAAAGTCAGAGCATCAACAGCTCCCGGTTACTAAGGACTCCCTGCATCCTAAGCACTTTCAATTGATGGCTTCAGCTGATTCTAAGAGGGAGGCATTCCACAATCACTAACTCACTGAGGGAGGTAGCAACAACTATTACCAGCCTGTTTTAAAGATGAGGAAACTGAGGCACAAAGAGGTCACGTACCCTGCCCAGGCGATACGGCTAGTAAGTGGCCAAGCCAGGCTATGATCTCAGGTACTCTGGCTTTTAAACTTTCTAAATACAGGCATGTGCAGGAAAAAATAAAACCTACGTTTTAGGCTGTAAGAATAAAGTACAGTGTTTTGTACATACTAAACATAATTTTTTGAAGTTTATTAAAAACTTTCAAAGTCAATTCACTAAATATTAATTTAGTTCCTACTGCCAGGCCCCTGGAGTTACATTGTGAACAATGACAGATACAGGACTGGTGGAAGACATAAAGAACATGCAAGAAATTACATGATGCTGGGCTTCCCATACTAAGGGACCCCTTGATGAGGTGAGAGGCAGTGCCGGAGCCAGACTGCTCCGGTTTGTGGCCCTGGACATGTTATTAACCAACTTGTGCCTCTGTTTCTCCTTCAGAACTGATAATAGCAACCATCACCTCTGACCAATGGGTGGGACCAAACAAGGCTGGAAATGGAGTCTGGAGGTTCAGGTCACAGGCTCAGGAGTCAGAGAGACATGGGCTTGAATTCCAGTCTACTACTCACAAGCTGTGTGAGCGTGGGTAGTTACCTAACCTCTCTAAACCCATTTCCTCATAGGGATGTGATGAGAAGGAAAAGAGCTAATCCTGATGCAGTGCTCAGAAACAGTGCCTGGCAGACAACAGGTGCTGGATAAATGTTAGCCAGTTAGCCAGGGAAGACAGTTCTGGCGGGGGGCGGGGTGGGGGGAGGTAGGGCAAACTCAGAGGGGTGGGAGGTAAAGCCTACAGAAAGACTTGGGGTCAAGCAGAGGTGAGCAGGATTAGGGAAAGGTGGACAAGGATCAACAGCAGGAGGTACTCACATTGGTGAAAGGAGGCTTGTGATGCTGGTACTCAATCCAAGGAGGTACAGCCAGGGTGCGGTTCAACAGCTTTGCAAATGCCAGGGAGCCCAAGAAATGATCAGCCTGGTTCCCAAAGCGCCCTGGATGGTATATTGCAGGTGAAGTGAGGACTACGGCGTCGAGGGCTTGGGGCATGCAAGGCTCAGAAAGGATGCAGAGCCAGGAGTATGGAGGGCCAGGACACCAAGGAGAGCCAGGGGAGCTGGCAGCATGGGATCACGTCTGGACTCCTGGGTCTGACAGTCAAGGCCCTTCAGGCCCTGCCTCTTCTGCCTCAGCCACTCCAGGTTCTTTGCTGTTTCCCAAACATGCTCTACACTTCCCATCCCCACCCCATGCCTTTGCTCTTGCTGTTCCATCAGCCAGGAGTGACCTTCTACTTCTATTTCCTCCCATCTGCATGTGAAGGGGTAACTCCAATGCCTCACTCACTGGGATCCTTTCACTATCCCTCTGCCATATTCAGTTCCCCTCCTCTGCCTCCCACCTTGGATATGAGTTACTTGCGGTTCTTCACTCTTCCTAGAATGTCCTTTCCCATTTCCCGGCCTTTGGCTGTTTCCTCAGCCTGTGAATGCCCCAGGTGCAAGGTCCCTGTCTGACTCTTTCTGTTATCCCCAGCATGGCATCCATTCATTCATTCCACAAAGACTGTTGAGAGGCCACAACGTGTCAGGCTCTCTGCTAGGTGCTGGGACACAGGAGTGAGCAAGAAGGACAAGGTCTCTGCCTTCAAGGCATTCACAGGCCAGGTAGGGGGACAGTAAACATATAAACAAATATACAGTGATAAATTTTGATAAGTTCAAAAATGAAGTGAAAAAAGTTTGGTGATGGAGAACAATGAGGAAGAGATTATTTGGGTTGAGGTCAGTGAAGTCTTTTCTGGTGACATTTAAGCTGTGGCCTGAGGATGGGAAGGAGTTGGTCTGGCACAAGGCAAGGGGAGGGTGTTCCCCGGCAGAGGGACTAGCACAGGCTGCAGGACCTGAGTATGTGTAAGGAACAGAAAAGGGTAACTGTGCCTGCAGCTGGAGGGTCTGGGGAGAAGGGTGTGGTGGAGATGATGCGCAGAGGGCAACATCATCATGGTTAGGAGTGTGAAGGATTTTAAGAAGAAATAACTTTAACAGTGACGATCCACCACTCCCATTTAAATTGCACTCCTAAGCCAGCTTTTAGATTCTCCCTTACCCTGCTCTATTTTATTTTCCCATAGCACTCATCCATAAAAATTATGCAGTTACTTATTTTTTATATTTATCTTTTATGGTCTGTCTTTCCCAACTAAAATGAAGGCTCTACAAGGGCCTGGAGCTTTCTGTCTTATCACCACC
Source organism: Lagenorhynchus albirostris (assembly GCF_949774975.1). NCBI lineage: Eukaryota > Metazoa > Chordata > Mammalia > Artiodactyla > Delphinidae > Lagenorhynchus > Lagenorhynchus albirostris. Next base: position 26,427,255 of record NC_083109.1, read on the forward strand.
GTATCCCTGGAGCAGAGAACAGGGCTGGGCACACAGTAGGTGCCCTATAAATACGTGTTGAATGAATGAAAGAATCGCCCAGAGCCAGCGTTGGGTCAGTGCCATCAAGTCCTGCCCCACTAACTCCATTTACTGGACTCGGGGCTGGCTTAGGCCTTGTGCAAGACACATCGTAACCTCTCCCGGCCTCAGTTTTCTCATCTGCCAAACGGAAGGTTGGACACAGAGGTCCCTTCGGTGCCCTTGCAACTGGGGCAGAAAGGTGAGGAGCAGGCCCTGCCCCGCGCTGGGGTCCTTTCCTGGACCTGTCAAGGCGTCTCTGGGCGCCTCAGAGAAATTGCTTCTCCTCTCTGGGCCTCAGTTTCCCCATTTGGACAGAAGGCTCGGGAGGCCTTACCCATGCATGGGCAGTAGAGCAGGTAACCCGCCGGGTCCCAGGAGCCCACGGGCAGCCCCGGGAACGGCAGAAGCAGCAGCAGGAGAGACACACGCGGCGGCAGGGGCGACGATGCCCACGCGGCGGCTCCCATATTGGCCCCAGAGCCAGGGCGCTCCGCAGCTCGGAGGCGGGGAGGGAAGGAAGGGCGCGAGCGTCCGCCCCGCTCCCGTCAGCCCCCGCGCGCCGCCCGCGCGCCGCTCCGGCCGCTCTAGCCGGCGGGCAGGCGGGACCATAGAGAGCCCGCGGCACCGCCCCCTCCACGGGCAGAACGCCCGCTCGTGCGGCTCCCAGAATGCACCGCACAATGGCCCGACCGCCGCCACTACCGGGGCCTGAGCGGGCCTGGCGGAGCCCGAGCGCGGCCCGGCCCGCAGCGCGGGGCCCGGAGCGCGGTGAGTGTGGGCGAGGGCCCCGGGGGACGGCGGGGAGCGGGGCGGGAGGCAGTCTCGCTGCACCCGCGCGCCCGGCGCCCGGAGTGGCAGCGCCCCTCATCTCTGGCCCCTCAGCACGGTCGCCCACACCCCCGACCCGAGGCCCCCTCTGCGCCAGCCCGGCCCAGATAGGCCCCAGGGTGACGAAAACTTTCCCCGGACCCGATACCTGGGTCTGGGGGACCTGAAGAAACCCCGCTGGCCCCCTCCCTTCAGAGACCTGGAGCCTCAGCCCTGGGGGGGGGGTCCCCACTCCCGACCCCGCAGGCTCCCTGGAAACCCAGATAACGCGCTGCTGACCTTACCAGGGACCCGGGTCTGGGGGACGCAGATAAGCTGCACCTGCTCTCTCAGACACGCCTACCCGGACCCACATAACCCCCTTTCCTGCTCCAAATAGTTCGCTCTTTCTCCTCTGTTTCATTTCCCAGAACCACATAACCCCTTTTGAGGCTTCCCCCAATTATTTGGTTCTGGGGAACCCAAATAATTTCTACCTATAGTTCCCTCCTCGGCGATCGTACTCCCAAACTCTAGACAGTTTCCACCCGGTACCATTTTGAGACTCTTGAAATTCAGGGAATTCGCTTTTATCTTCAGCCCCTTTAACCCTCCATCCCATGTAATCCACCCCCCACCCCCCACCGTCTCTCTTTCTTTGCGGAGGGTGGAGTGGGGGTCTCTTAGGGATCGAGATAACTTGCTCCTCCCTCCCTTCCATTCCTGAGACCTCCAGACTTCTTCCTGAATTTCTGTCCCTGGTCCGGCAGCCGTCTACCCCCAGCCCTTCCAGCCCAGGGGCGTTTAACCTTTCCCCCCATGCAGTATGGTGGTCTAGAAACGAACCAGAAGACAGGCTATCCCCTGCAAATCCTGTCCTGGCCCCATCTCGGTGGGGGAAAGGGACTTGTAAGGTGCAAGATAAGGGGACGTCGGGTGTGGGGAGTTGGTACTTTCACCAGCAAGTGTTCCTGTGACCTGGCCTGTGTGTTTTCCCACCTGTCTGCCTGGGACTCTGAAAGAGTCTCGCCTGGGGTTGCTAACCCTACCGCCCAAGGTGAGGCCACGGGATTGGGGGGGGGTTGTCTAATCAGGTTTCCTCTTGGTGAAAATGGGGCTGTTGTGAATTGCAGCCATTTGCTCAAGGCCTCCTTAGAAGTGGGAAGCAGCGGGAATCAGAGGAAATCATGAATCAAAAGGACTCCAAAAAGGGTCCATCTACACCGATAGAAGAACTAGCAGCCCCTGTTAATCCTGTTTGATGTCTCCTGGAATGATGCAAGTCATTGAGACGCTCCAGCCTCCCTGTAATTTAATTCTCCCCCCCACTCTGGAGTGTATGTGTGTTTGTGTGTGTGTTTTGGTGGCGGGGGGCAGCTATACCCATTTCCCCCTTTCCTTCTCACTGTTCTCCAGTCAGTCAGTGTGTCTTTTGGATTTGTTTCTGATGCCCAGGTCAGGACCTGTTTTTTATCTCTAAGTCTATTTATAATTTCCCAGTTGCTATTTTGGGTTCTGCTTAAGGGAAGATTGTGTCCACTGCAAGGAAAGTTCCTGGGTGTGTTTCCTCCTCGGCAGGTGTTGAATTGAGTTCTTCAGATCCCCAAGTAGCTCTTGGGCAGCAGGGATAAAAGCTATTTTAGGGTAGTCACTGAAGTGGAGCTGTTAATCCTCTGTGGGTCTCTCTAGTTAAGAACACTTACAGATTAACCCTTTCCTTGGTGCAGGGGCGCTATTTCTCAACAGTTTTGGGGGGAGGTTTGAGAGAATTCAACTGTGGCAGCAGAAGGTGGGAACATGCAACTCTATACAAAGGCAAAGATAATAGCTGCCTTTTGTTGGGTACTTAGAGCAAGCCAAGCCCTGTGCTGAGTCCTTTGCATACCTGACTAAAATAATCCTTACAACAAGCCTGTGAGGTAAGTATTTTTAGTTTTACAGATGAGGAAACAGGCTAATAATGGAGAAAGAACGCAGTCTCTATAGAGATGATGTAACACCATAAAAACTATAGTTTCATCAGAGGGCAGCAGGCATCGTGGCACACAACAGAGGACAGACAGACGAGGAAGCGATTTGTCTCTTTTAAAGGCTTCCAAAGAGGGCCATACAGAGTTTTTAGCAAGCATTTGTATTTGGGGTATGGGGCCTTAATAACAGAGGAGATTCCTACAGTGAGGGAACTCTGGCCCAGGATATGGTGCTGGAGGAAGATAAAGTAAGGGGGACTGGCTCCGGGGGATGTGCTGAGGGTTAATTGTGAGGGAAAAGGGGAAGGCTGCATTCTGGGGAGATGTTGGGAAGGGAAGGAAACTCACTCTGAGGCCTGAGAAGACTCATCTAGGGAGGAAAAAAAAGTAGTACTATTCAGGCCCCGTGCGGAAAAGAGGGAGACACAGTTTAGACCTCAGAGACAGCACTGTTTGTATTTACACGTTTTATGTCAGACATTTCAAGAGTTTCACTGAATCTTCCATGAGGATTTTATAGGTAAGGAGAACAAATGTCTATTTTAGAAATTGAGGAAACTGAAGTTCAGAGAAACTACGTAACCTGCCCATGGTTTCACAGCCAGTAAGTGGCAGTCTTCTGATAGCAAGTCCAAGGTTCTTTCCACAATACCTCCCTCTTCATATCAGACTCCAGAAGGAATCTTAGGATGAAAATATACCGAGTTACACCAGTAACTGGGAGGGATTGATTGTGTTTGTTTTATGGGAACAGGTTCTGTCAGCTTCTGTAGTTGTTAAGGTTAGAGTATGAGACCAGAAGAGCAGCTTTGAAAGAGAAGCAGAATTTTTTCAGTTTTGCAGAGGAAGATGTCTGAAGGAATAGGCCTTCGGATAATGTGGGAGAGGCCCAGGAATCTTCCTGGATGAAAGGATTTTGCAGACAAGGGACAGAGGGAGAAAAACTAGATTTCCAGAAGGGTTCCTAAGGTAACACTAAAGCCATAGCCCCATTAAGTGCAAATCAAGGCAAGCACATGGCTGCTGCCTTCCTTCTTTGATTCTATCAGTACAACCTTGAGAGCTCTTCTTAGCCACCATCAGCCTCTTTCCTAGAAGCCCATTACTCTTCCAGCAGCAGCATACTAAACTGCTGTGTCTTGTTTGTGCTTGTTCGGGAGAACAGATGAGGTGGACGTGTGGGAGGTGGGGGACATACTGTTCTCTTTCTGAGTTTGCGTGGAATTTCCAAAGCTAGGCTCCTCTCTCACATCAGCCAAAGTGATGTGACTTGCTTCCCTCTGGCTGCCATTCCCAACTTTCCAGAGGCTGAGGTGCATGATTTCACATATTGACGGGGGGTAGGGCAGAATTTGACTTTGAAGGTGGGGGAAATTCCCTTCAAACTAGATGTTCAAATTCGTGCTCGCTCACTACCCAATTCCAAGCTGCCTAGTAATCACTGGTATTATAAACAGGTAATTCCACCCTTTGGAAGAAGGAGGGGACTTAAACGATGAAAGCCAGACATCAGAGGCCTTTGAGGTTTATCGTGAAGCAGGCAAATATGCCATGATGACTCGAAGGCTCAAGTGGGACTAGTTTTTAGTGCTAACACGTGACTCACGCAAAATGCAGCCACCTTTGTGCAGATCTTTCTAGGCAAATCTCCACTCGTGATAGGGAGATGTTTATCATATTACATTGCAGTGTTTCTTCAACAAGAGGAATGGTTCCTGAACAGGACGTAGCTTATGTTAATGATGAGCAAAGCTCTCTCGGGCATAAACCCGCTGATCCCATCATCTCGTTCACGGCCAGCCTGTTGGTTGAATGGTCACTGTAAGCAGCAGGTGCTAATGAGCTGAGCAAGCATTCTTTGGCCCACAGCTAGTTTGTGCAATTGGAGCCCTCCCCAGATTCTCATGGACAATCCCCAGATACCCCTTTTGCTCCCTGCACATGGAAAAGCCTCATGACCAAATTTTGGCATGACCTCTTCAAAGGAAATCCCCCTGTTATAGCAAGTTGCATTGGGGTTGGTAATCTCGTGTGATGAGCTTGTGAGTGTGAATGTGGCTCTGTTGTCCCCCTTTTGAGAATCAGTATGGTAATGCCCTTTCTCTCTTCCTCTGAGTTGAGTCAGGAAAGAAGTTGTGTCACCTTTGCTCCCCCGCCCCACTCCACAACCCAGTAGAAAGCATCAGACTTCAAGATATTGGCTCCCCACTTTGGAACTCAGTTTAAACCAGAACTTCCTGAGCATGTTAGCCAATAAGAATCCACTTGCATTCAATGACTGATTTACTCATCTAAAAGAAAGTTGAAAGTCCTTTTCTAGGTGCTAGGTGTGTGGAGATGAAAGAGATGTCATCTGAACTCTCAAAGAATCAGAGTTTGGTGATGGCGTCTAAGTTCTAATGCAAATGTGTTACTTGCTCATAATGGAGACATGCACGTGTTCTATGAGGGTCTTTGGGACCCTCAGCACCACTCAACACCTTGCGTGTTCAGTGGACTTTGCTAAAGAAGTATGGTTTGGGCCCTGAGACCAAGAGACCCAGAGTGGTGGTTGAGGGCGGGACAGGACCAGTACTGGTTTAGTGGAAATGCTGAGTTTGCTGTTGCCTTCCTCAGACAGAACCTCTTGATGTTGATATGCTGCTAAGAAACACATCTGCTAAGGAACACATCTGGCGCAGGGGCTGACTCTCCAGGGAGTAAATTTCCTAAGTAATGGCTTCTTCTTTCTCCTCTGATGCCTTTTGGGCATTTTATTGCTCCTTAGCACCTCTATGAGGAGAATTGTAGAAAGTGAGGAGGAGGTAGGGTGAAGAGGAGGAGGAGGTGCTGCTATTTCTAAATTTAGTGGAAAGGATGTAAAAGTGAAGCTAGAAGGGAAAGTCTGGAGTTTAGGGCTTTTACTTCCTCTGATTATCCTGTTTTCCTATTAGCCTAGGTGGTACTTGTAATAATAGTTACCACTAAGCACTAGGTGCCCAGCCTTCTGCTGAATGCTTTGTATTTATTATCTCATTTAATCCTCAAAAGATCCTTATGATGTAGGAGATTATTAAGCCCATTTTGTAAATGAGGGAACAGCTCAGGGAAGTAAGTAATTGGCTGAAAGTCACATGGCTTCTAAGTGGAAGGGCTGGGATGGAACGGGGATCTCTCTGCCTCCAGAGCCCATGTTTTCATGGTATTGGGCTCCCTAACACCAGGTGTTCTGATGTTTCAGGTGAAGAGATTGTTTTCTGAAGGCTGCGTTGGAGGCTGTGACAGAGCACAGAGCCCTGTGGAGCTGATGGGGAGGCTTTCTCAATAACATGGCCCTTCGCCATTAGCCTTGCCATGACCACATTTTTCACCAGCGTACCCCCCTGGATTCAAGATGCAAAGCAGGAGGAGGAAGTGGGCTGGAAACTAGTTCCCAGGCCTCGGGGCCGGGAGGCGGAGAGTCAAGTGAAGTGCCAATGTGAAATCTCGGGGACACCCTTCTCAAATGGGGAGAAGCTGAGGCCTCAGAGCCTCCCCCATCCAGAGCAGAGACCGTATAGCTGCCCTCAGCTGCACTGTGGCAAGGCGTTTGCCTCCAAGTACAAGCTGTATAGGTAGGTGATACTCCCATACTTCTTCCTGCCCTGAGGTTTCCAGAGGATAAAGCCAGAGAGACTCCACTGAGTGTGGGACTTTATCTGTGGCAGAAGAGTAGAGGTTAATTTGTCCCATAAGTGTACCCTGAACGTCAGCCGTTTGAGGTCACTCACTGAAAAATAATGGTGGTATTTTTTATTCAAACACTAGAATCTGATGGGTACAATATCAGGTAGCCACGAACAAACTAGATAGAATTTTTTTTTCAATACAGGTATACCTCATTGTATTGCACTTCACTTTATTGTACTTCTCAGATACTGCGATTTTTACAAATTGAAGGTTTGTGGCAACTCTTAGTCAAGAAAGTTGGACCAGTTTTCCAACAGCATTTGCTCACTTCATGTCTCTGTGTCATGTTTTGGTAATTCTCACAAAAAAAGATTATAGTTTGCTGAAGGCTCAGATGATAGCATTTTTTAGCAATAAAGTATTTTTTAATTAAGTATATACATTGGTTTTTTAGACATAATGCTATTGCACACTTAATAGACCACAGTATAGTGTAAACATAACTTTTATATGCACTAGGAAACCAAAAAATTCATGTGACTCCTATTATTGTGATGTTCACTTTATCGCAGTGGTCTGGAACCAAACCTGCAATATCTCTGAGGTACGCCTGTGCTACTTTCCCCACCTGTGTCGGGTAATGGTCAGAATATTAGCCCCAAATTAGGAATCAGTTTTAGAAGTTAAGAAGGAAAAGGAGACCCTCAGGTCCAATCTGTAAATTTTAAAGTGCAGGCTCAGAGTGGAGAAGTAACTTACCCAAGGTCTATAGCTTCTTAGGTCCTGCAGTGCCTCTTCTACTGAACTAGCATGCCACTCAGATGATTACTTATGTCTCTGTAGAGTCCATGGTGTCCTCTGGGTTGGAAGATTTCCTGAAACTTCTAAGCCCAAGAACCCCTACTTAAAGTGAAATGGAATGTGAAAGCCCTGGTGTAAAGCAGATAATGACAGAGCAGCTTTGAAGGGAGGGGGGCCCGCTCGGACATAATTTTGATTTTATCCTTGCCTTTCCGTCAGAGGACCATGAACATGCCCTTTACCAATAATGTAGACTTCCCTGATGCACAGTCATTCATCTCTTGACTATTATTTATAATATAGTCCTGCCACATACCAGGCACAGTGTTCAGTGATACGGACAGAATAGTGAGCCAGACAGATGGGGGTGCTGGCCCTCCTTGAGTTTACTGTCTAGTAGCAGGGACAGACAGTAAATGAGTAAATACAAGGACAAGATGACCACAGAAAGCCTCAGTTCCTTGTCTGGAAAACAGTTGATAGGAAGGAACTAAAACAGGTAACAGGGTAGCGTGTGGCCAGGATTGCCCTCATGACAGTTCTGTTGTCCTCAGGAATGCTTTGATTCTGTGTGCTCCTCTGTCTTAGGTGAATTCCAGTTGGGGCTGTCCTCTTAGACTTCCTTAGTGACAGTCTGAGTGTCAGTGGGAGGCTACAGGAAAGGTCCTGGGCCAGGAGACAGGAGCCTTGACTCCACCCTTAGTCACTGTATTTTAGGTGAATTACTAAACCTCTCTGGGCCTTTGTTTCCTCACCTTCAAAATGAGGGAAATAGACTGTGGATCACTCAGCATCTCCCTCTCATACGTTTTCATGCCAGTTGTGTCACAGGAGGTTAATAGTAACCCTCATAGGTGTGAGCATTCACACATAGCATGAGGGTAATGGGTACGATTGATAAGAATCACTGGGTGCTGTGCTAGAGACAGCAGTGGCATACCTAAGTGAACCTGGGTCTCAAGAAGGTCTGTGTTTAAATGCAGCCTCTGCCACTTACTGACTGGTGGGTGGGGCTGCCCTGTGCTTCAGCCTCTTAGGGAGAACAACGTTAATCACACATCTCACACAGGGCTTGCAAACCATGGGACTCCAAAGTCTTGCTGAGTTGATTCTGAATGTACTGTGGAGCTCTGGATTGCAGTTCCTGGATTCTGAGCTGCTTTCCAGACAGAAAGGAGCAGGAGCAAACCAAGGGACACTGAGGTGCCAGATCACTAAAAAAAAGTTTTTAAATGTTGCTGCTGTGCTCGCTTCGGCAGCACATATGCTAAAATTAAATGTTGCTGCTTTGTGTGGCAAACAATTTAAATGGTACCAATGGACATGCAGTGAAAAATGAATTGTCACACTCAAAGCCACTGTTCTCCTCCCCAAAGGCAGTTTCTTGTATGTCCTTGTTGAGACATTCAAACGTGTATTCCCTTCCTTCTTTATTTTCACAGGGGATTGTATTACACACACTATACTGAACTTCCTTTTTTGACTTGGCTCCCTATATCTTCGGATATTGTTCCAGATCCGGAAGTTTAGATACATTTCATTTTCCCTTTATTGTGTCATTTAAATTTTTATAAATACGCTTTTTTTTGCAAAGGAAATGCATTCAAAATTCAAAAGGTATATAATGAAAATTCTCCATCACACCCATAAAAGCTGCCCATTTCTTCTCCCCATAGGTAGCCAGTGTTGTCAGTTTCTTGTGTAGCCTTCCAGAAATATTTTAAGCTCATACAAGCAAACATACATATATCTTCCCTCTTTTCATATGTATAGTACCATTCCATAGGCACTATTCTGTCTCATGGGTTTTTTTGACTTAAGTGTATCTAGGAGCTTGTTACCTGTGGTACGTATAAAGCTGCCATTATTTTAAAAAGTTGAGTTGGGAATTCTCTGGTGGTCCAGTGGTTAGGACTCTGTGCTTTCACTGCTGAGGACCCAGGTTCGATCCCTGATCGGGGAATGAAGATCCCACAAGCCTCATGGCCAGAAAAAAAAAAAAAAGTTGAGTCATTTTATGGACATAGAATAACTTAATCAATTCCCTATTGATGGACATTTAGATTGTTCCTGATTTTTTGCCACTAAAATCAGTGCTGCAAAGAATAGCAGTACATGATTTTGCAGGTGGTCAGGGATATCTATAGAATACAGTTGGCGTGGTATTCCATTCCATTGCATGGCTGTACCATAGTTTTTGTGTCTGGTTGCCTGTTAGTGGACAACTCAGTTGTCTAGCCAGCCCTTGTGATCTCATTTCTTTCTCCTCTGTCCTCCATCCCTATCTCCAGGCACATGGCCACTCACTCAGCCCAGAAACCCCACCAGTGCATGTACTGTGATAAGATGTTTCACCGCAAGGATCATCTGCGGAACCACCTGCAGACCCATGACCCCAACAAAGAGGCCCTCCACTGTTCTGAGTGTGGTAAGAATTACAATACAAAGCTGGGCTACCGGCGCCACCTGGCCATGCATGCCGCCAGCAGTGGTGACCTCAGCTGCAAGGTGTGCCTGCAGACCTTCGAGAGTACCCAGGCCCTGCTAGAGCACCTGAAGGCCCACTCACGCCGGGTAGCAGGTGGCACCAAGGAGAAGAAGCACCCCTGTGACCACTGTGACCGGCGGTTCTATACTCGTAAGGATGTGCGGCGGCACCTGGTGGTCCACACAGGCCGGAAAGACTTCCTGTGCCAGTACTGTGCCCAGCGATTTGGCCGCAAAGACCACCTGACACGTCATGTCAAGAAGAGTCACTCGCAAGAGCTGCTCAAGATCAAGACAGAGCCAGTGGACATGTTAGGCCTACTCAGCTGCAGCTCCACAGTCAATGTGAAGGAAGAGCTGAGCCCTGTGCTGTGCATGGCCTCTCGGGACGTGATGGGGGCCAAGGCCTTCCCTGGCATGTTGCCCATGGGCATGTATGGTGCCCACATCCCTACCATGCCCAGTGCGGGCGTGCCACACTCCCTGGTGCACAACACGCTGCCCATGGGTATGAGCTACCCTCTGGAGTCCTCACCTATCTCTTCCCCAGCTCAGCTTCCTCCAAAATACCAGCTTGGATCTACCTCATACTTGCCCGACAAATTGCCCAAAGTGGAGGTGGATAGTTTTCTGGCGGAGCTTCCTGGAAGCCTGTCTCTCTCATCCGCTGAACCCCAGCCCGCCTCACCTCAGCCGGCGGCAGCTGCGGCCCTCCTAGATGAAGCACTGCTCACCAAGAGCCCCGCCAACCTCTCCGAGGCCCTCTGCGCTGCTAATGTGGACTTCTCCCACTTACTGGGCTTTCTTCCTCTCAACCTGCCCCCATGTAACCCACCCGGGGCCACGGGAGGCCTGGTCATGGGCTACTCCCAGGCCGAGGCGCAGCCCCTGCTCACCACTTTGCAAGCTCAGCCTCAAGATTCCCCGGGAGCTGGGGGACCGCTGAACTTTGGGCCTCTGCACTCCTTGCCTCCTGTCTTCACCTCTGGCCTGAGCACCACCACCCTGCCTCGTTTCCACCAGGCATTCCAGTAGCCCCAAGGAGGACCTCAGCTCAGTCTTGGCTCTGTCAGGGAGTCTCAGTATCTACCCCATATGCATCCCCCATGAAGGCAGCTGAGCTTTCAGAGCTGAGTTCAAAAAGAAAAATTTCAGTATCTGTATGGAGCACTTGGTTTGGGGGCTTGGGCTCCAGGATCAGTTCCAGGAGGAGCCTTGAGCCCCAACCCCATGAAAAGATTTCATACAATAGGACTTCAGGTATTTTTACTTTTTTTTTTTTTAATCTGAATCGGGAGCCACACCTAGCCCTCTCCCTCTCCAAAGCATCAGAACCTCCTTCTCTTTGGAGAAGGGAGAGGTCTCGGAGACACAGAGGGTTTTACTTTGGATGACCTCGAGAGAAATAGCCCAAGAAGCCCGTCTTCTGGTCCCAGCCTGCAGACCCCACAGCAGTTGGTCAGGCCCTGCTGCAGCGGGTCCATTGCCTGCTTCCAACCAACAGGCAGGAGAGAGGGCCTCTGTTCTTCCCATCACCTCCATCCCTCCTGTCCTAGCACCTCCATTTTCAGTGTTTTCCAGCAACGGTACCGTTTACACAGTCGCCTCAGACACACCATTTCACCTCCCTTGCTGAGCTGTATAGCCTTAGAATGATTGCAGTGAACATTGTTTACACACCGTGAATCCATTCCCACCAGTCCATTCCAGTTGGCACCAGCCGGAACCATTTGGTACCTGGTGTTAACTGGAGCCCTGTTTACAAGGCGGAGTCGGGTCTCACTGACTTCTCTTCACTTGAGGTCATATTTTTCCCCTGTGGGGAAATAAACTGACTTTGGACTGCTTCAGTCTCTGCCATCTTCCATGACTGTGTCTGTTCCTGCCTTCGTCGGCAGAGTCCACAGGAGACAGGCAAGAAGATTGGAGCGGTTTTCTCACAGTTCTGCAATTCTGTTTTTCTCCAAGTACATCATGACCCCCTCATCCTCCTTTTGAACTGGAGAGGGGAAGAAATGAAAGGCATGCCCACTTCCATCACCTCCCGCCCCAATTCTCTAATCCCCACCCTGAATGTCATGAGCTTTTATCATTAGTCTTGGAATGAGGGACTCCGGTTCTAGGCTGGTGTGGATAGCAAAGGAGAGGGTGAGACCTCATTTGTCTCTCTCCTGTCTCTTTTCCAGGAAGTTGTGGAATTGTTGGAAGAAGAGTTTTCAGAAAGTTAGGACTGGGCAGATAGTTGAGTCCTAATCTCTGGGTGTACATCATTGCCTCCCATACCAAACTTTTTTCTTCTCTACAGTGTTCCTCCTCTCTCCCACTTTGCAGTCCCGTGGACTCAGGCCCACTGTGCCTAGGCTTCTCTGCTCTCCATCAAAGAACTTCCATCTTCCTTTTGTGGCCCCTCTCACTTTTGCCCCCAGTACTCAGCAAGTTTCTTGCAACAAATGATTAGTTCTTCTCTTCTGACTTGTGGGGCTCCCTGCCACAGATAGCACAGCTCTTGCCCAGCTGAACCCCATCCCTGCTTCATCTCAGTTCTGCATGGGCTTCGCTCTTCCCACTCGTGGAAGGGAGGCAGCTCAGGGACCACCAGTGTGGGGCCCTCTTGAGACACTTCCACTCTGATTCAGAAACACACTCCTACCTCTTTACTGTTAACTCCTACAGATGCAGCCAGCAGTTTCTGGGCACTTCTCTCAGCAGGTGCCTCGTACTGGCTTCTCCACTAGGGTTTCAGGACAAACTACCGAGGAACTGCCTCAGCCTCTTCCCAGTCCTCCCCCCCTCCCCCTTCTGTCTAGAAATCACTTTGGTTTATCATCAGGAACTGAGCAGGTCCAAGACCCAGGCTTCTGCTTCAGCCCAGGCCAGTACTCTTCCTTTGAGGTGAAAGCCTTATAATGTAGCTCCCTGGCCCTTGATTGGAAGCAATGTGGAGTGAATAAGCATGTTTTAATTTAGGCAGGCTAGTTTGGGATACCTTTTAAAAAAAAAGACAAAACCAGATATAAAGGTGTCTGGCAAGATTAGAATCAGAGTAGGTGATTTGCTTCTAAAAATTAGTTTCAGTGAGTCCCAGGGACTAATTAAGGTTTACTTTTAAAAGCGTCCCCTTGGTACGCAGCCACCTCCTGCATGCTGTGCATGTTATTGGGACTCGTGTATAGGAAATGGTATGTGAGGATCCAAACAGGACTCTGCTGCCATTCTCCTTGTCGTCTCTGATCTTCATCACTAGACCCAGCAACCCTCACCCCTCCCTGCCACCTTCCCTGCATCTTTCGTTTACAGAGGCAAATGGGCCTCTGGCCACAGAATATAAAGTCTTGGGCTGTTAGAAGAGTCGCCTCCTCTTTGCTCTTTCCTGTCCCTTCCTTGAATACTCTCCCCCATTAGTGATGCTGGGAAACTCGTAGGACAGGCAAAGCAACTATTTAAAACCTTGTAACTGGGGCCTTGCCCCTCCTCCCCTCACTTCTTCCTTCCGTCCTGTTCCTCTTTTCTTCTTCCTTCAATGCCCTTCCCACCCACAAGGAATTTTCCTATCACTGTGAACTTTGCTGGTGCAGAGGAACATTTGCCTTCACCTTTTTTTTTTTTTTTTTTGGACCATAGACACCCAGCCATTTCTTAAACCTCCCCAAAATTTAAAAAAAGAAAAAAGTCCATATTGGCCTGGTTGTTCAAAGGATAAGAATAGCTTTATCCTACTCAGTACTAAACCCACTTCAGTACCCTTACTGAGGCCATGAGAGCCTAGGGGTTTCTGCCCAGGACAGGAGCCACGGCATGTTGGCAGAGACCAAACGGGGACCAGGAAAAGGGGTGATGTTCCCTTCCCCCACCACCTCCAACCTCTGTCAGCATGAGCTGCCTTGAACAGTGGCAGGCAACTCCCCCTCTGCACAGTAGCTGGTCAGGGTTGAGTGCAGTCCTGGGGGCCAGGGGATAGCATGCCCAGTTGTGTCAGCTCAGAGGATCTGTGCACATCTTAGAGATGTGAGAGGTAGGGAAAGGAATAACAATGAGGTTTTTTCCCTCACCCTTTTACAATGGCATTTTGTTAATGGAAATCTGGGAAGCAGGTGTGATTACTTCTTTTGCTCGTAGATATTGTCCTAAGTTGAAATTCTCTCACTGCCCTAAACTTTCCCCTAGTAGCCCTTTAAGTCCCCACCCCCCTTCTTTTTGGTAGCTGTTTTCTCCACCCTCTCTCCACCTCCTCTTTATCTAGGAGCTGTTTTTAAGCACGATTTTTTTTTAACAGTTTATATTGTACAGGATCAATATTTTGCTTTTTAACAAGGATATTTATGTAATAAGAAACTTTGCCTTAGGCAGGTGTTGGCCAGAAAAGTCCAGATTCCTCTGGGACCCCACCCTGGCCTCTCCTGGAACTCTGAACCTGCTGTGGAAGGAATTGGCTGTAACCTCACCACTGGAGAGTAGGGTCTGTGGCGAGGGAAAGGGGTGTACTGGTGTGACAGGAGAAGGATCCACCATCATAATCTAGTGCCTCTATGGAGGGGTTTGGAAGAAGCATTCCAGTTCAGTTTCTTCGGGTGTGAGCTTCCTTCCTTAGCGGGTTCTCCCCATAGTGCACCTCTCCACCTCCTACTGTTTGGCACTAGAACTCCTGAAACACCACTTCTCATACACCTCCCTCCCTCCTTCCCAGTGGTCAAGGCTTTGGAGCCACTCTTTCGGAACGCCAGATTATTTAAAGAGAGAAAAATACAAGACAAAACCTTCTAGCACTTTGTAAACACAGTGAATAACCTCTTGGAGTATTTTTGGCTTTATATAAAACAAGGTTTTTAATTGTAAAATATAAGTGCCATTAGAAAATGCACAGGGCCTATCTTTGTTAAAGTAGATTTTTCAATGTTTTGCAGAATTACATTTTCAAAAAAAGTTTTTATAATGAAGTTGTTTATTAAAAACTTCTGAATGATGTGTTTGGAAGTTGTGAACCTGTTTGATTGGGAAGGGGTAGGAGAGAGCTTGAAGAAGAACTGGAATCCAGACATCTTTAGCATCCAAGGGGATGATGAGTATAGGGCAGACAGTAACAACCTTTCACATTAGCACCTACAAACTTTGCACTTTGATATTAAAGATCTTTGAGGTAAGTGGCATCATGCCACCACTTAATATTTTTGGGTGCAAGAGTCTGAAAAACCAAATTGGCTTAAATGGTGAAATTTCATGTCACTGAAAATGCCAGATGAAGTGCAGTCTTGAGGTTAATATTGATCCAGCAGCTCAAACATGGTTGGCCTTAGCATTCCTGTGTTTGCCCTATCTTGTGCAGTTGTGACTTCATCCTCCAGCCCTTCAAAATGGTTTGTCCCTTTCTGTAGAAGAATGCTGCCATAATTCCAGTCATTTTCACACAGTGCTGACCACAAATGGAGAGGGACCCTTTCTGGGAGAGAGGAGTCCTTTATTCACGTAAGCGTCTCCTGTCTCACTGGCCATGATGGCATTGTGTGCCATCCCAAAACCAGTCACTATAGGCCAGTGATGACAAGGCTGAGACAAGGGTTGAAGTAGTTTCTCAAAGGAAATTTGGGGTAGTGTTAGGATGAGGAATGGATGCTGGTTGTCCAAGAAAAAAATGTCATCCATTGCCCAAGGCGCACAGCTGGTAAGTGACAGAGCTAGGACCTAACCTTGACCACACTCGTGCCTACCCATTTGGTTCAGACAGACTCTTGAAAGGCCATTATGGCTTCACCTGATGTTGCTTGGCCAGTCTCCAGTGAAGATAGTCATCACTTTTCCGGGCCCCATCCTTTGTACTGAGATCCTCCTGTCCAGGGCTCAGACTGAGCTTGCCTTTCTGGGGTCTGGAGCCAGTGTTCATAGCCAAGCAGTGCAAATCACTGCAGAGACCAGCCCAAGAATTTATGGGACGTTAAGTGTTAATGTGTGTAACAGGTGCTTTATGTACAAAGGCAGTGGGCTGGCTGTTCATCTCTTTGGCCTTCTGTTTACTTGACTAACTGTCCACCCCAGTGGGTTGGATCCCTGCTAGGGCCCCAAGAGAATCCACCTTGCCCTCCAGGGGATGCATACCCAGGAGTGGGTCTGGGGGCTCAAAGCTATCTTTTCCATTGGATGGGAGGAAGCTGAAGGCCTTCTGGAGGAGGTGGCAAGGACTTCCAGGTGAGCGGGTGGGGTATTGGGTGTATTGACCTCCATGGGCCACAAGTTTGGGAGCTGAGATCACAGGAGTGCAGGTGCACTTGCAGGATCAGGGCTGCGGGGGCTGGTCCATCCAGGCTCTTACTATCTGTGCACAGACCCTGCACTTCAGACTAGAGTTCACATTTGTGAAATGTCTGGAGCAGAGAAAGGGGTAGCCCCTAGGCCTAGGACGAGGTGAAGCCATGTCCACCCTTCAGCCTGTCAGCCCAGGAAGATCCAGCTCGTTCAGGGAAACCAGGCAGAGGCCCACTTGCTTCCTGGTTGGCAGCATTTGGGATCTTCCCTCGCCCTTAGATCCTTCTGCTCAGACCTTGTTTCTGCCTTTCCCCACAAATATTTTGAGCACCTCTGTGTGCCTGACAATTACTATGCAAGTTTCAGTCTAGTCAGCCTCTGCAAAGGATACCTCTTGGGTCCTCTGCATATGCCTGAGTAATTTATCCTGTGAAAGCTGCCCCAAAGCCACAGTCGAGTGTGGGCATCAGCCGACTCCCACCTGTCCACCGCAGATGCGGGGAACAGTAATTGCCTGGCGTGGTGGCTCTGGGGTTGGGCCTGATCCTGGGCGCCTGCTCAGAGCTGTTCGCTGCTTGGTACACCCCTGCACTTCACCCCATTTCCACCGCCGACTCCCAGTTCTGTCTGGGCGCCCGCAGTCGCATCCCCACCGGGCAGCCCCCTGCCACTCCACCAGGCGCCTAGTCCCAAGACAGCCGGGGAACCCTTGCGAATCACATCCGTAAAAGCGTCGGGGCGCAAGGGGCGGGGCGAGCCCCGTAGGAGAAAATCGGGCCTCCCTGCCTACTACCCGCGGTCCCGCTGGGGTCGCTGCCAGCCATCCAGCCGCCCCTCTCGCTGAACCCGCAGTATCGCCCGCGCGCCCCGAGCCCCTCCAGGCCAGAGGCTCCCGCAGGTGATGGCGGACGAGGGTGCGGGGGGCCTGGAAACCGCCGCGCGCCCGGTCACCGCGTCTGGGGCCCAAGAGGCTGGGGGACGCGGGTATCCCGACCCCGCAGCCCGCCCAGGGACCATCCTACCTTCCCCGGGGGGCCGGGAAGCGGCCTCCGCGGCCACTGGCCTGAGCCCAGAAAACGGCCTTTTCGGGGACGGAGGCCCAGAAACCTGTGGCGCAGAAGGGTGGGAGGCTCGGGCTGGAGCCGGCGGGAAGGCAGAGGAAGTGACGACTGGGGAGGGCGCCATCTTCATGGAGGAGGCGGAACGGGAGGTGGGGAAGCAGCCTGTGGGAGAGGAGATGGAGGTGGCCGAGAAGCTGGTGCGGGGGGAGAAGCTGGAGGTGGGAGCGGAGGCGCAGCAAGGCCCGGGGCCCCTGAACTTTGGTGGCCCAGTTGTGGACCCGCTGGAAGCCATCCAGTGGGAGCTGGAGGCCGTGAGTGCCCAGGCAGGCAGGGCCTACCTGCGGCTGGAGCGCAGGTTTGGGCGCATGCACCGGTTGCACCTAGCCCGAAGGAGCTTCATCATCCAGAATATTCCTGGCTTCTGGGTCACCACCTTCCTGAACCACCCGCAGCTGTCAGCCATGATCAGCCCCCGAGGCGAAGACATGCTCTGCTACCTGATGAATTTGGAAGTGAGGGAGCACAGGCACGCCAGGACGGGCTGCAAGTTCAAGTTCAGTTTTTGGAGCAACCCCTACTTCCGGAACAAGGTGATAGTGAAGAAGTATGAGTGCAGATCCTTAGGCCGGGTGGTGTCAATTGCAAGTCGCATTTGCTGGCCCTGGGGCCAGGAACCTCCAACTCTGGTACACAGGAACCGGGACACCATCCACAGCTTCTTCAGCTGGTTCTCAAAGCACAGCCTCCCGGAGGCCGACAGGGTCGCCCAGATTATTAAAGAGGACCTGTGGCCCAACCCCCTGCAGTACTACCTGCTCTGGGATAGGCCCCACAGAGCCAGGCAAGGCCTAGCAAGGTGGCCCACAGAGGCCCCTCCTAGGCCCTATGGGTTCCAGTCTGGCTAAGTCCTGCCCTGGGACCTGGCCCCTACACAAGACTCCTTTCTGCCTCCTGGGGACCTGGGCTTAGGCCAGCCATGGCACTCTGCTGTCTGCTTTCTGTTCCATGTACTCTGACCCCTTTGGACTTCAGTGGACTCAGCTCTGAGACTGTGGCCTTCATGGCCACGCTCTTCTGTTTCCATGTAGGCTCCATGCATCACATGACTGTCACATGCCACAGTGTCTACCCAAGCACCCAGCGCTGTGGACAGGTACTACCATCATCTTCATGGCCCTGGACCTGTCTTTGATCATGGCCTTCCACCCATTTTTTTTTTTTTTTTGCGGTACGCGGGCCTCTCACTGTTGTGGCCTCTCCCGTTGCGGAACACAGGCTCTGGACACGCAGGCTCAGCGGCCATGGCTCACAGACCCAGCCGCTCCGCAGCATGTGGGATCTTCCTGGACTGAGGCACGAACCCGCGTCCCCTGCATCAACAGGCGGACTCTCAACCACTGCGCCACCAGGGAAGCCCCACCACCCATTTTTTACATGGGCACCCACAGGTCATCACTAGGAGGACCAGTGCCTCTTTGAGGCCTACTCCTTCAAGGCCACAGCATGCCAGGCTTCATACTTATGCTGACCCCACACCTGTCTGTGGCAAGCTGAGTCTTGTCACCCAAGAGGAAGTGGGTGCATTTGGTCAGCCAGACTTGGACATTCCAGGACCTCAGGACCACAGGCCAGGCTAATGGACTGTTGGGCATCTAGCAGAATGGGCATGGGGTGAGGTCAAGGACATGAAGCAGTGGGCAGTGCATTCTTTGTGATCACACTGCTCTTCTTACCCCTGTGTTGGTCCTGCCTCCCGACCTGCTACTGACTTTTGAAGGTCTGTGTCCTACCTGTGTGTGGTCATCGCCCTTCTCATGAGTTTCACCCAGGTTGCCAGCGACCTTGTTGCCTGCTCCCAGGTCTATAAGGACCTCAAGAACTGCCTGTGAACCCAGGTGGGCCACCTGCCAATGCACAAGAGCTCCCCAAACCCCAGGAACTCTGCCACGCTGGCATATCTGGGCATGCACTTAAGGCAGGGGCAGTAATGGAGTCCCTTCCAGAAACCTACCTTCCTGAGCTCCAGTCACTGGACTCACACAGAACCCAACTCCCCTGTCTCCACTTGTTTTTAGGCGGCCAGCTTGGGGGTGCTGGAGAGGGGGTGTTTCTGGTCGTGAGGCCTTTCTCCACCTGCCGAGATCTCACATGTTTGTTTTTATTTTCTTTAAAGTGATAGCTCAGAAACAAAATAACTGAAGAAGCAAGGTTTTTTACAAACAGCTGAGGAGACAGGCTTTCTTGTTGAATTTGCCTCTCCGATTGTCTCCAGAGAGGGAGGCTTGTCCTCTAGCTTGGCGGAGCTCTCTTGCCCCCTCTGCTCCAGTGCCCTGTCCCCCTCAGCAATGGGGGACAGCACAGGGCCCCTGAGCAGAGACACCAGGAGCTCCGGGCCCGCAGGGATAGCACATTGTTTTGTTTCGTGCTGTGTTCTTGGAGACTAACTTTAGCTCCAACTCTACTTTCTTCTCCTTTCGCCGGGTCCAAACCCTCATGGGATCCTGTTAGTACAGGAGCTTAGCCGTGCCCCACTCCTGAGACCCCCTAAGACAGTTTTTTTGGGCTGTCTCCATCTCATTTTGGGGGAATGACCATACCCAGGTCCCTTCCCATGGAAGGGCTTCTCTTCTGCTCCCGAGGACCTGGGGAGACCTTAACACAAAATAAAGGGGGGGGGCTGCTCTCGGCAGGGGCGTGCAAGAGAAGTTGGAGCCAGCTGGGAAGACAGGGATGGAGGAGGGCCTGCAAGGTGCAGGGAGGGGAGCCCCCGAATCTTCTTAACTTTTTTGATTCACCAACTGATCTTTTAATTTTTTAATATTTTTTTCCTTTTATTTTTTTAAATTTATTTTTATTTGATTATTCCAGTTTCTAAAAATTTTGATGGTCAACCCTATTGAGGAAATTTGTAGATTTTTTTTAACATCTTTATTGCAGTATAATTGCTTTACAATGGTGTGTTAGTTTCTGCTTTATAACAAAGTGAATCAGCTATACATATACGTATATCCCCATATCCCCTCCCTCTTGTGCCTCCCTCCCACCCTCCCTATCCCACCCCTCTAGGTGGTCACAAAGCACCGAGCTGATCTCCCTGTGCTATGCAGCTGCTTCCCACTAGCTATCTAGTGGGATATATATGTCATTGCCACTCTCTCACTTCGTCCCAGCTTACCATTCCCACTCCCCATGTCCTCAAGTCCATTCTCTACGTCTGCGTGTAGTTTTTTTTTTTAATTAATTTTTATTGGAGTATGGTTGCTTTACAATGTTGTGTTAGCCTCCACTGCACAACAAAATGAATCAGCCATACACATACAGATATCCCCTCCCTTCTGGACTTCCCTCCCATTTAGGTTACCACAGTGCATTAGGTAAGAGTTCCCTGTGCTATACTGTATGTCCCCATCAGTTGTCTATTTTATACATAGTATCAATAATGTATATGTGCCAATCCCAGTCTCCCAATTCCTCCCACCCCACCCCTTTCCCCCTTGGTATCCATACGTTTGTTCTCTACGTCTGTGTCTCTATTTCTGCTTTGCAGATAAGATCATCTATACCATTTTTCTAGATTCCACATATATGTGTTATTATACGATATTTGCTTTTCCCTTTCTGACTTACTTTACTCTGTATAACACTCTCTAGGTCCATCCATGACTCTACAAATGATCCATTTTTATTCCTTTTTATGGCTGAGTAATATTCCATTGTATATATGTACCACATCTTTATCCATTCCTCTGTTGATGGACATTTAGGTTGCTTCCATGTCCTGGCTATTGTAAATAGTGCTTCAGTGAACATTGGGATGCATGTGTTTTTCTGAATTATGGTTTTCTCTGGGTATATGCCCAGTGGTAGGATTGTTGGGTCATATAGTAGTTCTATTTTTAGTTCTTTAAGGAACCTCCATACTGTTCTCCATAGTGGCTGTATCAATTTACATTCCTGCCAACAGTGTATGAGGGTTCCCTTTTCTCCACACCCTCTCCAGCATTTATTGTTTGTAGGTTTTTAAAAATAAATGTTAATTAATTAATTTTTGGCTGCATTGGGTCTTCGTTGCTATGTGCAGGCTTTCTCTAGTTGCAGCGAGCGGGGGCTACTCTTCGTTGTGGTGGGCGGGCTTCTCATTGCAGTGGCTTCTCTTGTTGCGGAGCATGGGCTTAGTTGCTCTGTGGCATGTGGGATCTTCCCAGACCAGGGCTGGAACCTGTGTCCCCTGCACTGGCAGGTGGATTCTTAACCACTGTGCCACCAGGGAAGCCCTGTTTGTAGGTTTTTTGATGATGGCTGTTCTGACCGGTGTGAGGTGATACCTCATTGTAGTTTTGATTTGCATTTCTCTAATAATTAGTGATGTTGAGCATCTTTTCATGTGTTTGTTAGGTCTTCTGCCCATTTTTTGATTGGGTTGTTTGCTTTTTTGATGTTGAGCTACTTGCATATTTTGGAGTTTAATCCTTTGTCAGTTGCTTCGTTTGCAAATATTTTCTCCCATTCTGAGGGTTGTCTTTTCGTCTTGTTTTTGGTTTCCTTTGCTGTGCAAAAGCTTTTAAGTTTCACTAGGTCCCATTTGTTTATTTTTGTTTTAATTTCCATTACTCTAGGAGGTGGCTCAAAAAAGATGTTGCTGTGATTTATGTCGAAGAGTGTTCTGCCTATGTTTTCCTCTAAGAGTTTGATAGTGTCTGGCCTTAAATTTAGGTCTTTAACCCATTTTGAGTTTATTTTTGAGTATGGTGTTAGGGAGTGTTCTAATTTCATTTTTTTACATGTAGCTCTCCAGTTTTCCCAGCACCACTTATTGAAGAGGCTGTCTTTTCTCCATTGTATATTTTTGCTTCCTTTGTCATAGATTAGGTGACCATAGGTGTGTGGGTTTATCTCTGGGCTTTCTTTTTTTTTAAATTAATTAATTAATTTTTACTTTTGGCTGCATTGAGTCCTCGTTGCTGTGTGCGGGCTTTCTTTTAGTTGCGGTGAGTGGGGGCTAGTCTTTGTTGCGGTGCGTGGGCTTCTTATTGTGGTAGCTTCTCTTGTTGCGGAACACAGGCTCTAGGTGCGTGGGCTTCAGTAGCTGTGGCACGTGGGCTCAGTAGTTGTGGCTCGTGGGCTCTAGAGTGCAGGCTCAGTAGTTGTGGCACACGGGCTTAGTTGCTCCATGGCATGTGGGATCTTCCCAGACCAGGGCTCGAACCCATGTCCCCTGCATTGGCAGGCAGATTCTTAACTGCAGCACCACCAGGGGAGCCCCTATCTCTGGGCTTTGTACTAATTCTGTGAAAGATGACATTGGTAATTTGATAGGGATTGCATTGAATCTGTAGTTTGCTTTGGGTAGTATAGTCATTTTCACAGTATTGATTTTTCCAATCCAAGAACATGGTATATCTTTCCATCTGTTTGTGTCTTCTTTGATTTCTTTCAAGAGTGTCTTATAGTTTTCTGCATACAGGTCTTTTGCCTCCTTAGGTAGGTTTATTCCTAGGTATTTTATTCTTTTTGTTGCAGTGGTAAATGGGATTGTTTCCTTAATTTCTCTTTCTGCCCTTTCATTGTTAGTGTACAGGAATGCAAGAGATTTCTGTGTATTAATTTTGTATCCTGCAACTTTACCAAATTCATTGATTAGCTCTAGTAGTTTTCTGGTGACATCTCTTTAAATTAGAAGAACTCATAACAGAACACTACAATTTTAGAGGTTCCCTCAATCGAGGTATGACTTTGGGTATGTAGAAAGTTTATGCTCTGTTTTACATTTCACTGCTTTGTTTGTTTGTTTTTGTTTTGTTTTGTTTTGTTTTGGTCATGCGGTATGCAGGATCTTAGTTCCCCAACCAGGGATCGAACCCATGCCCCCTGCAGTAGAAGCATGGAGTCTTAACCACTGGGCCACCAGGGAAGTCCCTCATTTCACTGCTTTTAAGTCAGCCCCGATGCATCCCCTTCTGCCTTTCCATCCACTGGGGAAATTGAGCTGTCCAGTCCTGCTTGTTGCTTTTAGCTGAGAACATTTACCAAGAATATCAGTGTAATTTTTCTACACCATTTGGAAACCTATGTGGCTATTCATGATTGTTATCAAGTTGTTGTGGCTGTTAATATAACCCTGAACTTAGAAGTAGTTTGAATAAGGTGGTTTTGTAGGACTTAAGACTAGAAATTGTTACCATATTCTGTGAGGATAACCTCCGAAAAGAAATCTGTAACTCTGATGGTCTTGATGACCTGTGTCCCAGTGGCGGTGTTGTAATGACATCGCTGTAACTGACATCACTGCTTCTAGACAGAGAAACAGTCATAAGGTAGCTTTGTCCAATCAGAAGAGGATTCATGGCACTTTGTCTTCTATTGCTTGATGAAAAAATAAAAACTTTTCAGTCTGGGGGGAAAAAAACCCCTCAGATCATGTTACTCCCCCATCCAAAACCCTCCATTGACAGAAAAAAAATCCTAATTCCTTATTGTGGCTGACAGATTCCAGCATTTTCTGGTCCCTGCCAACATCTCCCCTCGATCTCCCTTCGCTTCCCCCATGCTTGCCTCTAAGCTGCTCCTTAAACTCACTAAGCACATTCCGACCTCAGGGGTTTCGCACTTGCTTTTCTGGCCCCAAACCCTTCTCCCGAGGCCCTTCCTGCCCAGCCTGTCTAAAGTCTTTCTCTGCCCCTCGGCATTGCTTCTCCCCTTCTCTTCCTGATTGCCTCCATGGCACTTGTAACTCTGAAGTGATCTTCGTTTTCTTCTTTTCCTCTCCCATCTAACATGTGTCAGGAGGACAGGGACCTCTCAGTCTGCTGCTTTGCCCCACGTGCACCTCAAAAATTACTTGTGTGAAATGAATGACTTTAGCCAAATGTGTCAGAGTATCATGCTCTGCCCTGCCAACGTGGTTGCTGCCCAGAGGATTTCAGTTGGGCAGAGAAGTGTGGGGACAATGAAGGGTGACCATGTAATTTGTCCTTAGCTAGAACACATCTGGGAGTGAAAGGGACACTACTAATAATTACCCCAGGACAAGAGGCCTAACTGGTACATAACAGTCACCCCAAAGAGACAGAACCCAGCTAAGTCCAGCTTGGCATACAGCTCTTCCCAGCTGTGTATGATGTGGGATCAGAGGGTAGAGACTTCTCTGAAGCCAGGACACTGGAGCTGGGCTTTGAAAAATGGGCGGTAGTTTAGAAATTGGGCCTGAAAAAGGAAATTCCTGACAGAGCAAACAGTGTGACCAGAGGCGCTGGGATAGAAAATGCATGATGTGTTTAGGGCACAACATGTGCCCTGCGTGTGGCCGCTTGGAAGAGGCAAGCCTAGATGGATAGGTTCAGGCCATTTTCTGGAAACGGGACCTCTGAATGCAAAGCCAAAGCATTGTCCTGTAGATAGTGGGGAGGGCTATCAGATGTGGTTCAGAGGTGGGAGAGCTCATGGGGCAGCTGGAGGCAAGGCAGGGGTCAGTGTCTGCAACTCCCGCTCTCCAGTACCTTCAGTTTGAATCTTTTCCATCTATCCAGGCTGCAGCTCTTCCAGGAAGCCCTCCATGATTGCCCTAGCCCACCACAATCTCTGCCACCTCCCAAGTAGACTGAGAACCCAAAATTGGCACACCAGTGCCTGGCTGGGCTGCACCCTCTGGGGTTCTCTTTTGTGCTGTCCCAGATGCTCCCAGGGGATTCAGGGCGAGCCTGAAGTGGAGGCGGCCTGGCGATTCTGGAAGCCAGTGCCCCATGTGGTTTGCCTGCCCTGCGCCTGGTGTTTGGCAGGTGCACTTTGGCTCCTGCAGCCCAAATTGGGGCCCAGCTGCATCCTACACGTCCTTAGGCCTTTGACAGTGGTGCTTACCCAGACAGGTGCTCACTTGATCTTTCTGCTGCATGGCCAACAGCACACCTCCTTCATGCCGTGACTGGCCTCGGTGGGGGGCCTTGGCAACCGTGGGTCTTGGCGCTCTTCTGGGGCCTGAGTCTCGTCCTCAGAACCCACTCCTGCTTGCTCATTTATTCGGGTCCTGAGTCATTTGTTTATCCACGCATCTTAGCGTCCTCCGTACCGGATGTTGGGGGCGCAAGATGACTCTATTCAGGTTTCTGCTCTCAGTGAGCTCAAGAGCCTGAAAACAGTGATAATAACCCCTGATGTTTAGTGAACACCTACTGTGTACAGGGAGCTCACACGGATACAGCAGCCAGAGTGGTTCTTTAAACCTACGTCGGGTCATGTCTTTCCTCTGCTCCAAACCCTCCAACGGCTCCAATTGAACACAAGAGGGAAAGCCAACGTGCTCCTCGTGGCCTGCAAGACCCTCAAGATCTGACCTTATCACCTCTCCAACCTCATCTCCTCCACCTCTCCCTCCAGATCGCTTTCCAGTGACACCAACTCCTGTTAGTCTTCAAACCTGGCTCAAACCTTTGCTTGCGCTTCCCTCACCTGGAACCTTCTTCTCCTGATATCTGCACGGCCGACTCCTTGATTCATTAAGGTTTCTCAGCTCATCTGTTACAGTTTCACCTCCTGAGGGAGGCCGTTTTTGACCACCCTTTCCGAAAAACACCCTGACAGTCCTCCTCCCGGTTCTCTGATTTGGATTTTGTTATAGCACTGACAACCCCTTACGTTAGATTGCATATTGATTTATTGATCTGCCGTTTCCTCTGCACTCATGGGGACTTTGTCTTATTCACTGCTGAATACCCCTCACCTAGAGTAGCACCTGGCACAGTTGGGGGCTCAGGAACTCTTTGAGGAATGAATGCTTCACACGCTCGAGGTTCAGGAAGCTCTCACAGGTGGGCAAGGGGAAGACGATCTCTAAGGATAGGAGCTCTGTATGGCCCGAAGGCAGCCATTTTCCAGGCACTCTCTGGAGTTGAGGTGATGTCTCTGGGCCCATTCCTGGTCCCTCCTACAGAGATATGGCCACCTGGCTTACACAGGCTCCAAGGGTGGAGGAAGGAGTTCAGGGCGAGGAGGGTCTTCCTGCTCTGGTGTGACAGACACGAGCCTATGCTCTCAGAGGTCTGCCCTGTTCCGTTGTCCTGGGAAGGAACTTTGGACAAGTTCTTTTCAATCAGAATGAATCTGTCTAGAAACTATAGCAATTAGTTGTTACCTATAACCGCCCTGATTACAGCTTGGGGGACTTTGATATTTTCTCCCAAGGACATGATTTCAGCACAGAGATGCAAGTATGTCTGATATCCGCTTGCCTTTGCTTAGCAGGAGAACTAAATGCTAACTTGGGCCAGTGAACTTCGAGGCTCCCACCTCACAGGCCCCACCATCGCAGCTGACTCGACCTCAAGGGCAGGGGCTGGGGTGGAGCAGGCACTAGCCGGAAGGCTGATAGGCCGGCATGCTCTTGATTCCCCACTGTGTGGCCTTGGACACATCCTTTCATGGCTCTCAGCCCGAGTTTCTCACCTAAAGGAAAACTTGGAAATTCTTTAGCGGGAGGAAAAAGTCCCTTCAGGTGTCTCCCCCTCCCCATAAGCCTGCAGCCCTCCAGGTGGCCAGTTCAGTGACAATGCTTTTGGTTGCATCTAACAGAAACTCTAATTGACTTAAACAAGAGAATTTTTTCCCCTTACGTGAACATCCAGAGGTCAGGTGGGCTTTGGGGCTGTTTGAATCAGCAGCTCAATGATGTCTGCAAAGACTTGGGCCTTCTTCTCTGATCTGCCATCCTTCCTGTTGGTTCCATTCTCGGGTTGGTACCAAGATGGTAGCAGTAGTTCCAAGGGTAACTTCGGGATATGGCAACTCCAGAGAAGGCAGATTGTGTCTTCCCATGACTTGCTTAAAATGGAAGAAAACTTTCCCAGAAGCCACTTTAGACTTTCTGGGTTCCGCATCTAATCGGCTAGAACTGGGTAACAGGTCTGCTCTTGAATCAGTTATCGGTGAGGGGGAACATGGTACTGTGACTTGCTTGGACCAAACATCAGGGGTAAACTGGGTGTCTGTCCACAGCGTCCAGTGGGGTGGTTAAGACTGTCATCTCTAGGAGCTGCAGTTATAATTCAGCTCTCCTGTGGGGCCCTAGATAGCACTTTCACCCTGCAGTGGCCCTCAGGGTTAGAGGGCGCAGACTTCTGGGCTAGCACACGTTCAATCGCACAGTTTCTCGGCCTAGAGCATTCTTAGGTGCAGCCAAGTCACTGCCAAGCTTAGATTGCCAGGAATTAGGCCCTTTAGACTCACCATCCATGGGTGAGGAGGGAGTAACCGATTAAGCAGCTACCATGAGTGACCCTTTCATGTAACAGGACTCACACAGCCCTTCAGAGACCCCGTGATCTTACAGGTTAAAAAAGGGAGCAGCAGAGACTTCTGTTTTTAGCCAAGATGAAATAACAGGTAAGATTTATCCTCCCACCTGAAACTACCAGAAAAACTAAATATATGAAACAGTGGTTTTCAAGGCTTTGGACATTGATCAATAAAGGACAGTAATCCCAGACAGATGGGAAACAAATGAGGTAAGTTCTATGACTGCCTAGCTCACTTCCTTGAGAGAGTTTTCAGGCTGCAGCATAAGGAGGGGGACTGAAGTAGAGCCGAGTGCCCTCCCTGAGATGGTGCCGAGAGTCTGGAGACCAATGTAACAAGGGTTCAAAAATGGGCAAAAGATCTGAACGGACATTTTTCCAAAGAAGACAAACAGGTGGCCAACAGGTACATGAAAAGATGCTCAATATCATTAATCATCAGGAATATGCAAGTCAAAAACCACAATGAGATATCACTTCACACCTGTTAGAATGGCTATTATCAAAAAGACAAGAAATATTGGTGAGGATGTGGAGAAAAGGGAAACTTTGTGCACTGTTGGTAGGAACATAAATTGGTGCAGCCACTGTGGAAAACAATATGGAGGTTCCTCAAAAAATGAAAAATAGAACTACCATACGATCCAGCAGTTCTACTTCTGGGTATTTATCTAAAGAAGATGAAAACACTAACTCAAAGAGATGCACCCCTATGTTCCCTGCAGCATTATTTACAATAGCCAAGATACGGAAACAACCTAAGTGTCCATCGATGGATGAAGAAATTGTGGTATATATACACAATGGAATATTATCCAGCCATAAAAAATGAAATCACCATTTGCAACAATATGGTTGGACACTGAGGACATTATGCTAAGTGAAATAAGTCAGAGAAAGACAAATACCATATGATCTCTCTTGTAGGTGGAATCTAAAAAAAGAAAAACAAATAAAAACAAACTCATAAATACAGAGAACAGATTGGTGGTTGCCAGAGGTGCAGGGGGTGGGAGAAATGGGTAAAGGGGATTAAAAGGTAAAAAGAAAAAGAGGGAGAGAAGGGGAGTGGAGATGAGAGAGAGAGAGAGAGAGAGAGAGAGAGAGAGAGAGAGTTCTCAGAGAGAATACCAGAGAGCCAGAGAGAGCTGTACAAGGAGAAACCCCTGGAGCTCTGCATAGGGTCCCCTGAAGTATTCATTAGCATACTGATCAGCACAAGTGTGTGAGGAAACTACCTGAGGCCAAGTAAAGAACCAACAGGAAGAATGAAAGGGAATAGTCCTTAGTGCTCACATGAGTGGGGAATAGTGTCTATTCCCAGCAGCCGTGGCACTGGGGAGAATGTCATGGTATATACGGGAGAATACTCAGAAAGGTCTTGCCTCGATAGTGGCCAATAATTAGCCCTAGAAAAAGCACTGCTCTGAAATTGCCTAAAAAATCTATGAGTAAGACCCAAAAGGATTAAACTGTTTCCAAGTAACTTAACTGTCCCAGAACGAAGCTCAAGAGGATTTACAGGATTACAAAAATATCCAGCCCCTAACAAGGTGAAACTCACAACGTCTGGCATTCAATCAAAGACCGTCAAGCCTATAAAGTGGCAGGCAATATGATCCACAATGAGGAAAATAAGCAATGAAAACCAACCCACAACTGAAATAGACGTTCAAATGAGCAGATAGAGGCTTTCCTCCTGGCGCAGTGGTTAAGAATCCACCTGCCGAATCCAGGGGACACAGGTTCAGAGTAACCCTAACCTAACACAAGCCACAACTAGACCTGGTGCAGCCAAAATAAATAAATATTTTAAAATAATAATAAAAAATTTTATTTGCTGATCAAATGATATTCTACATAAAAAACCCTAAAGATTCCACAAAAAACCGTTAGAACTAATCAATGAATTCAGTAAAGTTGCAGGATATAATCACAATACAAATAATACAATAATACAAAAATCTGCTGTGTGTCTATACACTAATAGCAAAAAATCACAAGGAGAAATTAAGAAAACAATCCCATTTACAACTGCATCAAATATAATAAAATACCTAGGAATAGTTTTTTTTTTACATCTTTATTGGAGTATAATTGCTTTACAATGGTGTGTTAGTTTCTGCTTTATAACAAAGTGAATCAGTTATACATATACATATGTTCCCATATCTCTTCCCTCTTGCGTCTCCCTCCCTCCCACCCTCCCTATCCCACCCCTCTAGGCGGTCACAAACCACCAAGCTGATCTCCCTGTGCTATGCGGCTGCTTCCCACTAGCTATCTACCTTACGTTTGGTAGTGTATATATATAAAAAAATTTTTTTTTAATTTTAAAAAATGGGTAATGACCTAAATAGACATTTCTCCAAAGAAGATATACAAATAGCCAATAAGCACTGAAAAGATAGATGCTCAACATCACTAATTATTAGGTAAATGCAAATCAAAAACACAAGATACCACTTCACATTCACTAGGATTGATGGGTATTTTCTTTTTTTAAAACAAATTTATTTATTGATTTTTGGTTGCATTGGGTCTTCGTTGCTGTGCGCAGGCTTTCTCTAGTTGCAGCAAGTGGGGGCTACTCTTTGTTGCAGGGCGTGGACTTCTCATCATGGTGGCTTGTTGCAGAGCATGGGCTCTAGGTGCGCGGGCTTCAGTAGTTGTGGCATGCGGGCTCCGTAGTTGTGGCTCGTGGGCTCTAGAGCGCAGGCTCAGTAGTTGTGGCACACGGGCTTAGTTACTCCACAGCATGTGGGATCTTCCCGGACCAGGGCTCGAACCCGTGTCCCCTGCATTGGCAGGCGGATTCTTAACCACTGCACCACCAGGGAAGTCCCAGGATGGGTATTTTCAAAAAACAGAAAATAACAACTATTGGTGAGAATGTAAAGAAACTGAAATTTTCATGTATAGCTGGTGGGAATGTAAATGATACAGCCACTGTGGATAACAGGATGGTGGCTTTTCAAAAAAATTAAACATACAATTACCATAAGATCCAGCAATTCCACTCCTAAATACCCAAAATAACTGAAAGCAGGGACTTGAACAGATATTTGTACACCAGTGTCTACAACAGCATTATCCACAATAGCCCAAAGGTAAAAAACAACCCAAATGTCCACTGGTGGGTTAATGGATAAGCAAAATGTAGTATATACATACAATGGGATATTAAACCTTAAAGGAGTGAAATTCTGACAGATGCTACAATGTGAATGAACCTTGAAGACACAGTAAGTAAAATAAGCCAGACACAAAAGGACAAATATGTCCTGATCCCACCAGAGTAGTCAAGTTCATAGAGGCAGAAAGTAGAATGGTGGCTACCAGGGGCTGGGGGGAGAAAAGAACGGGGAGTTAGTGTTTAATGCATAAACAGAGTTTCAGTTTGGGATGATGAAAAAGTTCTGGAGATGGCTGGTGACCACACATTTGTTGCACAAATTATGTTGCACAATTTGTGAGTCTACTTAATGCTTCTGAATTGTACACTTTAAAACAGTTAAAGTGGTAAATTTTATGTATACTTTACACAATAAAAAGTTAGGTAGAAATATATAAAAAGAAAAGACCTAAATCAAATTGCTAGAGGTGAAAAAGACGATGTCTGAGACGAAAACCACTGGATTAGTGGCAGAGTAGACATGGTACAAGATTAGTGAATTTAAAGGAACAGTAATAGAAACTATCCAAAGTGAAACACAGAAAAAAGAATTAATGAAATGAGCATCAGTGGATGGGACATCAGTGGTGAAACAACTTCAAGTAGTCTAACCTATGGGTAATCAGAATCACAGAGGAAAGTTGGGGGGGAGAAAAAATATTTGAAGAAACAGTGACCTAAAAACTTTCCAATCTTACTGAAAACAATAAACGCACAGTTCTAAGAAGCTCAATGTACCCTAAACATAAGAAATATGAAGAAAACTATACCAAGGCATCCATAATCAAATAGCTCAAAAACCACTGACATAGTAAAAGCAGTCATAGAGAAAAGACTTGTTACATACGGGGGACAAAGAGAAGGATATCAGCTCTGTTGTTGGAAGCAACGCAAGCAGTAAGAGAGTAGACTAACATCTTTAAAGTACTAGGAAACAAAAAAACTTGTCAACCTAGAATTCTATACCAGCAAAAATATCTTTCAATCACAAAGCTAAAACTGAAATATTTTGGACATACAAAAACTGAAAGGGGACTTCCCTGGGGGTCTAGTGGTTAAGACTCCATGCTTCCATTGCAGGGGGCACAGGCTTGATCCTTGGTTGGGGAACTAAGGTCCTGCATGCCATGTGGTGCAAAAAAAAAAAAAAAAAAAAAGCTGAAAGAATTCATCATCAGCAGATCCTCACTACAAGAAATATTAAAGGATATTAAAGGATGTCTTTTAGGCAGATGGAAAGTCGTACCAGATGGAAATTTGTGTCTACACAAAGGAGTGAAGACCACTGGAAATAATAACTACCTGGGTACATATGTAAGATTTTTTCTTATTACTTAAGCTCTCAAAAGACAACTGTTAAAAAAAAAAAGACAACTGTTTAAATAAAAATAGCAACAGTATATTGTGGGGTTTATAACATATGTAAAAGTAAAAAAGGAGTGACAATTGAAATATAAAGGCTGGTAATGGAGAAATGGAAGTATACTATTGTATGGTTCTTATACCGTATGCAAAGTGGTATAATATCACTTGAAGGTAGACCGTGACAAGTTAAAGATATACACTAGAAACCCTAAAGTAATTACTGAAATATCCAGAAAAAGTTACAGTCAATAAGCCCATGAAGGAAATTAAAATGCAAAGCATACTTAATTTGTCCAAAAGAAGGCAGAAAAAGAGGAAAAAAGGATACAACAAATGGGGAAAATAGAAAACAAATGGCAAGATGAAGGACTTCAACTTAGCCAAATCAAGAATCATATTAGGGACTTCCCTGGTGGTGCAGTGGTTAAGAATCTGCCTGCCAGTGGAGGGGACACAGGTTCGAACCCTAGTCTGGGAAGAATCCACATGCCGCAGAGCAACGAAGCCCATGTGTCACAACCCTGAGCCTGTGCTCTACACAGTTGCTCCACAACTACTGAGCCCGTGTGCCACAACTCCTGAAGCCCGCACACCTAGAGCCTGTGTTCCACAACAAGAGAAGCCATCGCAATGAGAAGCCCGTGCACCTCAACAAAGAGTAGTCCCTGTTTGCCACAACTAGAGAAAGTCTGTGTGCAGCAACAAAGACCCAACGCAGCAAGCAAGTAAGCGAGCAAGAAAGACAGAGAAAGAAAAGATGAAAGAAAGAAAGATCATATTAAATGTAAATGATTTAAACACTCCAATTAAAAAGCAGAGATTGTAAGACTGGATAAAAAGCAAAACCAAACTATATGCTGCCTATAAGAAACATACTTTAAATATAAAAATGCAAATAGGCTAAAAGTAAAAGAATGGAAAAAGACATACTGTGCTAATATTAGTTAAAAGAAAGTGGGATTGGCTGTATTAATACCAAAGTAGATTTCTGGGGATAAATTCATCCAAAGAACAACATGAACCTAACAGAGTTTCAAAATACATATAGCAAAAACAGAACTGCAAGGAGAAATATACAAATCTACAATTACAGTTAGAGATTTCAATACTCCTCTCTCAATCACTGGTAAAACAAGCAGGCAGAAAATAGGCAAGCACATCATAGACTTGAAAAACACTATCTACCAACCTGACCTAATTGACATTTAT
Source organism: Lagenorhynchus albirostris (assembly GCF_949774975.1). Lineage (NCBI taxonomy): Eukaryota > Metazoa > Chordata > Mammalia > Artiodactyla > Delphinidae > Lagenorhynchus > Lagenorhynchus albirostris. The sequence goes on from NC_083109.1 coordinate 26,460,358, forward strand.
ATAACACTCCACTCAAAAACAGCTGAATACTCATTCTTTTCAAGTGTACATGGAATATTTACCAAGACAGACCATATTTGGGGCCATAAAACAAGTCTCAATAAATTCAAAAGAATTCAAGTCATGTAAAGTCTCTGCCCATTATTGTCTCTGTCCACAATAGAATTAAATTAGAAATCAATAACAGAAATATCCTTGAAAAAAAATCCCCCAATATTTGGACACTAAATAACATACTTCTAAATAACCATGAATCAAACAAGTAATCAAATGGAAATTAGAAGGTATCTTGGACTGAATGACAATGAACACACAACATATCAGTATTTCTGGGATCTTGCTAAAGCAGTATTTAGGAAGAAATTTATGAACACCTATTTTAGAAAAAAAAAAAAGACCTCAAATAAATGACCTCAGCTTCCACCTTAAGAAACCAGAAGAGAGCAAATTAAAGAGAGATGTCCACTCACACCATTCACCCCTGTATTTGAGGCTGTGGCCGGTGCAAGACAACATGATCATCTATGTAGAATTCTGAAGGAATATACAAAAGACAAAAACAAAACAAAACAAACAACCCCCCCCCAAAAAAAAACAGCTACTAGAACTAATATGTGAATTTAGCAAGGTTTTAGGATATAAGATCAATATATAAAACTCAGTTGTGGGGCTTCCCTGCTGGCACAGTGGTTAAGAATCCGCCTGACAATGCAGGGGACACGGGTTTGAGCCCTGGTCCGGGAAGATCCCACATGCCGCAGAGCAACTAAGCCCGTGCGACACAACTACTGAGCCTGCGCTCTAGAGCCCGCGAGGCACAACTACTGAGCCCGCGAGCCTAGAGCCCATGCTCCACAAGAGAAGCCACCATAATGCGAAGCCCGCGCACCACAACAAAGAGTAGTCCCTGCTTGCCGCAACTAGAGAAACCCGTGCACAGCAACAAAGACCCAATGCAGCCAAAAAAAAACAAAAACAAAACAATTATATCTCTATTCCTAGCAATGAAAAACTTGGAAATTAAAAAACACCATTTTTAATGGCATCAAAAGTATGAAGTACTTAGGAATAAATCTGACAAAAAGCTGTGAAAGACCTATACATTGACGACAGCAAAATATGGTTAAGAGAAATTAAACAGAGAGATATAAGTTGTTCACAGGTCAGAAGACTCAACATTAATATGTCAGTTCTTCCCAAATTGATCTATAGATTTAACAGAATCTCAATTGAAATTACAGCAAGTGTGGACTTCCCTGGTGGTCCAGTGGGTAAGACTCCGAGCTCCCAATACAGGGGGTCCGGGTTTGATCCCTGGTCAGGGAACTAGATCCTGCATGTGTGCTGCAGCTAAGAGTCTGCATGCTGCAACTAAACAAAGATCCTGTGAGCTGCAGCTAAGACCCAGCGCAGTCTAAATAAATAAATCATTTTTTTAAAAAAGAAATTACAGCAGGTGTTTTTGTGGAAATTGACAAGGTGATTTAAAAATTCATATGGAAATCAAAGGGCCTCGAAATGCTGAAAAAGAACAAAATTGGAGGGCTAACAACACCTGATTCTAAGAATTATTATAAAGCTTCAGTAATAAAAAGTGTGGCATTGGCATAAAAATGGACAGAACAATGGAACAGAATGGAAATTCCAGAAATAAATCCACACACAGGTGGGCAACTGATTTTTGTCAAAGACACAAAGAAAAGAGATAAGCTTTTCAAGAAATGGTAAAAAAAAAAAACCAAAAAACAACTTAGATCCATATGTTGCACCTATACTAAAATTGCCTCAAAAAGGATCATAGATCTAAACACAAAACCTAAAACTATGAAACTTCTTAAAGAAAACATAGGAGAAAAATCACTGTAACCTTGAGTTAGGCAAAGATGTCTTAGATATGACACCCTAACCCCAATCCATGAAAGAACGAATTGATAATTGGACTCTTTCAAAATTAAAAATTTCTGCTCTTTAAAAGACACTACTAAGAGAAGGAAAACACAAGCCACAAACTGGGAGAAAATCTTTGCAAAGCATATATCTGACAAAGGACTTGTATGCAGAATCCATAAAGAACCCTCAAAACTTAACTTCAAAAAACAAGCAACTCATTAAAAAATGGGCAAAGGATTTGAACAGACACTTCATCAAAGAAGATATATGGATGACAGATAAGCACATGAAAAGATGCTCAATAAAAGCTGTCACTAGGGATATGTAAATTGAAATCACAGTGAGACATTATTTTGCACCTGTTAGAATGGCTGAAATTAAAAAGATTAACCACAGGAAGTGTCAGAACGTGGAGCAACTGGAACTCTTATATACTGCTGATGGGAATGTGAAATTATAGATACAACCACCTGGGAAAACAGCTTGGCAGTTTAGCTTAAACGTTCCCACTATCATATGATCCAGCCATTTCACTGCTTCACTTATTCACAGCAATTTTTTTTTTTTTTTTTTTTTGCGTTACGCGGTCCTCTCACTGTTGTGGCCTCTCCCGTTGCGGAGCACAGGCTCCGGACGCGCAGGCTCAGTGGCCATGGCTCACGGGCCCAGCCGCTCCGCGGCATGTGGGATCTTCCCAGACCAGGGCACGAACCCGTGTCCCCTGCATCGGCAGGTGGACTCTCAACCACTGCGCCACCAGGGAAGCCCACAGCAATTTTCTTTGTGATAGACAAAAACTTGAGACACAAATTGTCTGCCGATAAGTAGATAAACAAATTATGGTATAGCCATACAATGGGATTTCATATACTCTGAAATATAGAGGAATGAACTACTGATATACATAACAATGTGGATTTATCTCAAAATAGTTACGCTGAATGAAAAAAGACAAAAAAAGCATACATATGATTTCATTTATATAAAGCCCTAGGAAAGGTAAACTAATCTGTAGTGACAGAAAACAGGAATGGTGAGAGGCTGGAGGCCAGGATTACAAAGGACATGAAGAAACTTGGGTCAATGAATATGTTCACTATCTTGATTGTGGTGATGGTTTCATGATATATAAATATGTCAAAACATGGGACTTCCCTGGTGGTCCAGCGGTTAAGACTCCACACTTCCACTGCAGGGGTTGCGGGTTTGACCTCTGGTTGGGGAACCAAGATTCCACATGCTACACGGCACAGCCATAAAATAAATAAATTGTACACACACACACACACACACACACACACACACACACACATACAACAGAACATATCAAATGGTGTAGTTTCTATCAATTATAATTTCTATCAATATAATTTATTTATATTAAAAATATAAACATAAATACACTTTTTTTTTTTAATACACATTCTTTTAAAAAAGCAGCTATAGTAGTGGTTGGAAGACCAGGCCTTGGAGTCTGGCTGCTTCAGTTGAGTACTACTCCAGCACTCACTTGCCATGGGACCCCCCCCAGCAGGCTACCTGAACTACTGGTGCCTGTTACCTCCTCCGTAAAAGGGAGGAAAGAATGAATTGATCATTGGACTCTTTCAAAATTAAATAACGGAAATTAAAATTTTAAATTAAATAACGGAACATGCTTCAGAGGATCATATTCAAGATTAAATGGCCTAACACATGGAAAGTGTTTGTAACAGTGTCTGGAACACAGGAAGTATCCCATGAATGGCAACCAGCACCTTTCTCACTGAGGTTTGGCACTGGAGTGGGTGGGTCTAACAGGCACATGTTGTTTTTGTTTGCTGTGCATACCCTACTGTGGTTAACTGTTCTTTCCTCATCACCCATTCCACGTGACTCTGGTGGGCTGAAATTCACCGTATCCAGTACACTTGGGGTATGCAGCCTGTAATAGGACTCTATCACCCAGGATGTAGTGATTGGTCCAAGATGTATGAACAGTAACCCAAGCCGGGCCCATCAGAGACCTTTCCTAGGATTTATCAATATTGAGTGTATGACATAAGATGTCTTTCTTTTTCTTCTGGGCTTTCTAAACTGGCTAATGTAAGCCTAGAGTGATCTGTGCCATGCTCTCCCTGCCTCCCCCACAGGAAAGAAGACTGTTGACAATGGGACAAACGATACAGAGAAAAGCACAGTGGAGACAGGGAGAATCTTAAGGCTATCCTTTGTGCCCCTGGATCTACCCAGACCTGAAGCCAAACCACTCCTTTCCTTGCTGACTTATGAGCTAGTCAATCCTCCTTGGGGCTTTAGGCTGTGTGACCCATTTCCACTGCCTGCAGCTGAAGGTGTCTTACATGACAGAGAGGTGAAGTGAGTTAGCAGCAAAATACTGGAGCTGGAAATCATTTAAAAACCAGGTCTCACTGCTACCAAAGCTCACACATGATTACCATCTCCTACTTGTGGGACCAGAGGGGCATGCTTAGTGATTCAGTATCAAGGGGCTAAGCAGATGGCAGAGGCTATGAACAAGCACCAGGCAGGGGAAGAGCAGTGGCCTGGGCCCTAGAAAGCCTTGACATGAGACCGAGCTTTGAGGGAAACCACTCAGCTCAACACATTTGGGGAATTTGTCTCACCTCAGACCCTTGAAGAGATTCAAGAGACATGACAACAGGACAATGACATATTTATTTACAATTGGACCAAAAAAAGGCATACAGGCGTCTTTTAATTAAAAATAATGATGATGATGATTTAAAAAGTCAGAAAAATCGATGCTGTTTGAACCCTTTATGAGGAGTCCGTTTCCCCACTCCCCCCAAAAAGAGAATCTCTTAGGGAAAAAATCCAAGATTCGAATGAAGAAGACTCCATTATCATACTCTACTGCTTGGGGTCCCTTTCCTCCAACCTGATTCTTGGTGGACGCCGCTTGGCACTGCGGAGTCGCTGTGAGGCAAGGTTGAGAAGATCACCGGTTTGACTGGTGGAGCTGGTGAGGGCTGCTGGGAGAGTGCGGGGGGAGGGCGGCGGGGAGGGTGGTGTGTTCCTAGCTCAGCCAGCATCCTGAGCTTTGTCTTCCTCAAGGGGCTGCAGCCAGGGTGAGTGGCTGCTACTTGAACCCTAACCCCAGGGTGGGTTTGGTCTCTTGCAGCTTAAGAGCAGACGTCTTGCGACACGCACGGGGGCGGGGGGTGGGTTAGGAGAAGTGGGCGCTGACAGGGGAGCCAGGCCTGCACGTCAGCTCCTCTTTCTTAGGCTCCTTGCCTATTCCTGGGACTCGGGGAAGGAATGACAGAACTTACTTTCCATCTTCCTTCTCGCAACCAGTGTTCTGGGTGTTCCTCAAAGGAGACAAGAACTCAGACAGGAGGTGGAGGGGAGGGGTCTGGCTAAAAGAGCTGTGTATGGGCACTAAGGCTGGGGGATGTCAGGGAGAGTGCCTCTTCCCAGCCACCTAAAGGAGGGGATCTGCGGTCTCCAGGCCTTGTCCCGCCCTGGAAATGGAGGAGAGGGCCCACCCTAGCACACTCTGCAAAGAGCAGCGACCCCCACAAGGGAGGGGCTGAGGAGCCTCCTGTGGGGTGAGGACCCTCAGCCCAGACACACACACATAGATGCTTGGTTTGGCTCTGGAAACACTTGGCCCTGGATCCAGGGTTTCTTGGCACGAAGACAGTTCATTGCAAGTCTCTCCTCCGGTCCAGAAAACTCTCACTGCTCTGAGCAGGGGCAACTCCTGCTGTCCTGGGGCATTTGGTGCCCAGTACTTCCAGGGGATTTCCTTGTAGCAACTAAGACCTGGGCTCCCAGTGACAAGATGACCGGAGGCCTGGCGGGAAGCCCCACCTCGAGCAGCCCTGGGAGGAGGCTGGGGAGGAGAGAAGAGGGAGGAAAAGGGGCTGGAAGAGGCTGGTTGGCACTGAGGATGCGTGTCCGGGCTGAGCTGTGCTTTGTCGCGGCATCAATGGCGAGGACGGGCAGCAAGAGGCTCCGAAATCTCGCTGGAGCCTGGCAGGCCCGGCGTTTCCTCTTCCAGTTAGTCGTGGGGTGGCCAACAGCCCTGAGGAACTGAGGTGGAGACAGTGACCAGAACCCAGTGTCTTGATGGGTTTATCCATCCTGGACCCATTTGTTAAAAAAACTAAGGAAAAAACTCCAAACCAAAAATAAACCTGAATAAACAGGTCTGAGAGTTCCTGCTGGAGGGATCTTAGCACTGAAGAAAAACAACCCACAAAAAACTCATCCCCAACAGAACTGGAATAAGATGATGAAGAAAAATGCAAGATTTATCTATAGGCCCTCCCGCCCCCTATGCAGCCCCAGGATCCAGGAACACTGTGCCAGGAGTTACATTCCAAACGAGCAGGAGTTATTTTATTTTACGTGCCTGCAGTTCCCCACGCGGGGTGGCTCCCTGTCCGTGGATGGAGTGGGCCAGGCCACGGTCCACCCCATCAGTCTATCTTCACAGCAGCGTAGATCTTGCGGACAAACATGTAGGCTGCATAGAAGCCGATGGTGCCCGTGAGAAGCCAGAAGGACAGGACCATGAGGGCCGTGTAGCCAAAGTAGAGGAGAGAGGGAATGAACTCGACGATGTCCAGCTGGGGCATGAGCAGGGGAGAGAAGAGAGGGGACACGCTTAGTGCCAGCCTGCCGTGGCCAACTGGGTGTCCCCCCACCTTCTCACTGATCTCGTGGTGAAGCTGAAGACTGGCAAGGGGAAGGGGCCTGCCCCAGGTGGGCAGCGAGGGGCAGGTGGGTCTCACAGTCACGGTGGACCTTCAGCAGTACCAGGGCCCGTGCACCGCCTTGGATGCTCACCACCACTATGGTAGGTTATTAACCCACTTTACAGATGGGGCACAGTTACACAGCCGGGAAACAGAAGGAGCTGGGATTTGAACCTGGGGCTAGAGGGCTAAGAGCCCAAGGCCCAAATCCATTGACTCAGGACATTTCCTGCGGGGTAGGAGGGAGTGGGAGTCTTCCTGGGGAAGGGCCTGGGAGCTCGCTGGGAGATGGGGCTGACCTCAGGGGCCAGTGCCAGAATGACAAAGGCAGCAATGGCCATAGCTGTCACTTCTTCGCCGCCACAGTCCCCAGAACAGTACAGTGAGACTCCTGGATGCTGGAGCACAGGAAGTGGGGGCAGGAGAGAGGCGTCCAGGGCTCCTGGCTTTAGGAACAGAGAGCCACCATGAGCCTGTCTCAGCCTACAGTCCTCTCCATCTGAGTGCGCTCTGTCACTTTCGTTACTCTCTCATGGGGATTTTTATCTTGCAGCATTTGAACTCCTTTGCAGAGTTCTGAGGCCTGGGCAGGGATGCTAGGGAATCTGGGGTGTGGTGGGGTTTGCTGGGCCAAGTGGAACTAATCTAGGACCTTGGTATCAAGACCTGCCCAGCCCACCAGGGCCTGAGTGGGGCCTGTTCTAGGGCTCATGGGAAGACAAATGGCCACAAAATGCCAGGAGCCCAGAAGAAAACAATAAGGGTCACTGTTTGAGACAGTCTCCCTGAAGTCAAATGTCCTCAAACTAGGGGTGAAGGCCATGTTTTCCAGCTCAACTGCCTATGTCTCCTTTTATGAGCTTTCTTACGGCTGAAGATGGGGTGAAGGTGAGGGGGGAAACAGGGCAGTGGTAAATCCAGTGGTAAAACCAGGAAAGGGATGAGGCAAAAAGGCAGCGCTGGAAAGTTCCTTAGAGTTCAGACAGGCCAAGGCCACCATTTTACAGACAGGGCTCTGGGGCTGGAGGAGGTTTTTAGAGCAGAGAAGAAAGGCTGGGCCACAGGCAGGAAGGGCAGGAGGCTGAAATGTGACCCTTGTGTAGGCGGCTATGGTAGCAGGTTTTGCTTGCCCAACACTGGCTCCTGTCTTCCTTCTTCCTGGTGTCTCGGGTACCCACTCCCTACTTTGTGGTCCTATTGGGGCTGTCGGTCCTAATACAAAACCTAAACTAGTCAATCAGAGTATGCCATCCTACTGGACATGAGGAACAGTGAGGGATGGCATGTAGCCTGGGCCAATGAGCGTCTTCCCTGGGATTTATAACATAATGATAGAAGAAAGATGTTCTTTTAGTTCTAGAGCTGCAAAGCTGAGAAAAGGAGACTCTAGGGCTGCTATTGGTCATCCTTCTATTTGTGGAAAGATCCTGCCTACAGATTGAAGCCAAGAAAACACACACAGAGCTGAGGAATAAACACAGAGCCCTGATACCATCTGAGCTGCTGGATCTAACCAAGCCTGAAGCTAGAACTCCAACTTCTTATTAAACTTACATCAGCCAAAACATTCTCTTTTTTGCTTAAGCCAGTTGGGACTGGTTTTGGTCACTTTCCATTCAAAATAGTTCTGATTAATAAGGGCTGTAGAGAAGGGAAATTAGATTTGTTCTGCAGGATTCCAGGAACAAGACTGTGGTCTGAAGATGGAATTTACAGGGAGGCAGATTTCAGTGTGACTTAAGGAAGGCCTTGATAAGGACAGGAGCTATCCGAAGAGAATGGGAGCATCAGGAGGGAGTGTCTTCTGTTGCTGGATGTGCCAGGGCAGAGGTCAGCGAGCTTCTTCTTAAAGGACCAGCTTATAAATAGTTTAGGCCACGTGGCCTCTGTCAAAACTACTCCACTCTGCCATTGTAGTGTAAAAACAGCCTTGACCATATGTAAATGAACAAGCGTGGCTGTGTGCCAATAAAACTTTGTTTACAGAAGCAGGCCTGCTGGCCCATGGGCGTACAGTTGGCTGACCCCTGAGCTAGATGATCACTTGCTGGGATCGCTGGAGAAGAGGGCAGTCAGCAAACTGGAAGCAGGGGTGCGGCACCGCACTCAAATATCTGGACAGTCCTTTCCAACCTGACATTTTTGGGAAAGGGAATTCCAAGCTTCACCCAGCTGACCTATGCCTCTAGTGTGGGAATACACCCTGGTTATAAGCAGAGGACTTCTCGGTTTGGGGTCCTGGATACCCAAAGTACAGCGGGTAAAACTGTCTTCAGCGTAAGCTCCAGAGGTAACATGGGGTCCGCCAGAGCGACCCCAGACTCCTCTCAACGGCCCATCTGGTTTGTGTTACACACGAATCTAATAAGCCTGCTGTGGGGATCTGTTTGTATTCTCACTCTTACGTCACTCTTTGGGGTCAGTGAGCTCTGTGAGTATAGCCGAGTTCGTAAATCTGGGCGCTAAAGCCTACTTCATCAGTTTCTGCTTTTACCTTTATTAACTCTTCTCATTTACTTTCATTCTTTCAAGTTACTGTTCTTTTTTTTTTTTTCTGTCATCTTGAGGTGAACACTGTATTAGTCTCTCTTATTTCCTCTTAAAAGCACTGTAAGGTGATATACTCCCTTTAAGTTCTGCTTTGGTTGTATCTCACAGGTTTTGCATACAACATTCTCATTGTCATTTATCCTGAAGGCGTTTGTCACCCAAACATACTCTATTTCCTAAAAAGATTATGTTCTAAGAGCAGTAACAGTTCTAGGATGACTTTGGTCCTCCTCATTCTTGGCAGAAAAGTAAGACTTAGACACTTGGGGTTTTTCCCCAGCACCCTCCCCGCCACAATCCTGCCCTGAAAGGGCTAGGGGGCTCCCTCATGCAGGGTGGTACCTTGTTAACAAAATAAAAGATGGCATAGACCAGGACATAGAATGCAGATCCCCCGGAGACTAGGAAATTCCTCCACCACCAGCGGTAATCCTGAGGAGGAAACAGAGAAGGGTCATAGCTGTCTCCAGGCAGAACCTCTTCCCCAAGTTTCAGAGCTGCCTGAGGAACTAAAGACCCTGGGTAAGAACTGTAATATTTGGGGTGATGCGAAGCTTTTTATACCTTGACTGTGATGGTGGTTACACAACTGTAGGCATCTCTAAAAACTTACAGAACTGTAGATTAAAAAGGGTGAACTTTACTGTTTATAAATTATATCTCAATTTAAAAAAATCAGCAACAACAAAAGAACATTATTAACAACATTAGCATTTCTTGAGCAAACGCTCACCACGTGCCACATATTGTTCTAAGTGCTCTATGTGAATCAGCTCATTGAGTCTTCGCAGCAGCCCTGTGAGTTAGGCCCGGAAGGCACACGGAGGTTAAACGACTGCCCAAGATCCAGAGCTACTAACAGAGGAGCCAGCGTTTCAGCTCAGGCTGTCTGTCCCAGAGCCCTTGTTTTGCCCATCAAGAGCTAGTCCCCAGATGGAGGGCAGGTCACCCAAACTGCATCAGCTGTTGAAGAAACCACTACTGGAGTGGACTCAGTACTGACGAGTCTACTGTCGTTAGGTCGTGGTGACTTCCCTGCAAGACTATGCAGTGAGGTAGGGATCATTAACTCGAGTCTACAGCTGAACAAATGGAGGCTCTGCAAGGGGAAGTGATGTACTTGCCCAAGACCTCATGGCCAGAAGAGGCAGGACCACATGAGAAACCCAGACAGCCTCACTGATCCAATTCAATACTGGACCCAGCTGCCCCCACCCCAAACTGCTGGCCCCATTCCCCTCACCTCTGCACACAGCTGGAAGTATACCATGACGATGCTGATTTGCGAACAGGACACCACCAGGATGATGAAGACGAGGAACAGGAAGCCGAAAAGGTAATAGAACTGATTCTCCCAGATTGCCTGTGGATATACCGCAGCCGGCCTTCAGGTAGCCTGCCCCCACTCCCCTGGCATTCCCTGCTTGTGCGCGGGAACTCCATCCCTCAGTCAGGACTGGCAGGAATGGAGACACCGTCATGACACCACTGGGGCCTGTGAGCCTGGCTCGTGGCTGACTGGTCTCTCCTCCCTGGAGCAAAGGGTTCCTAGGGAGGGGCTGGGGCATGGCTGGTCCTGAGATGGGTGGCCCCCGCCTGGACTCAGCAGCTTGCGGAAAATAACGAATCCCACCCCAATCAAAATTACACGGCAGCCGCCACGACCTGGGGCAGCTCACCACGTGCCAGGCATAGTGTCACGTGCTTTACGTACACCACCACGTGTCAGCCTATGAAAGCATGGCATTTTACAGTGAAAGAAGTCAAGGTTCAGAGAGGCTGGTGATTGGCCCAGTGTCACACAGACAGAACAGATGGAGACTCCCTGCCCAGGCAGCCAACCCGTCCTAGGCAGGGCTGGGTGGGCGAGGGGGTCTCAGTAGGGACAGGCTGGGCCACTCCAGAGGAGTGGATGCTTGTCCAGCACTGACTTATTGCAAGACCCTCCCTCCATGCTAGGCGCTGAGCTGGGTCAGCTGGACTTAGATGGCTCTGAAGAACTGTTCTGCCAACTTTCATCTTGGCATGCCTGGGAGAGGAGTAATCATCATTACAACAGCAGCTACAAGTTAACAAGCATTTCCTGAATGCCAGGCGCTGTGCCTTTTATAGACGTTATCACGTTCCAGCCTCATGATGATCCTGGGAATTAGGCATCATCCCCCCACTTTCCTAGGAGTTTTGAGTAACTTAGGTAAAGACACGTAGGGTCCCAGAAGTCAAAGCAGACGCAACAATGATATTAATAATGGTGGTGACTGACTGCAACACTGCTAAAGCAGCCAAAGCAGCTTCTGTTTACTGAGCCCTTCCCACACCAGACCCCGTACATGTGGCACATCTCACGTACCCTTCCAAGCTGTCCCGAGAGGCAGGACTGTTACCCTATTTTAGGGCAAAGAATGGGGGCTCTGAGAGGCTAAAAGGTCTGTCTGAAATGTCACAGGCGGTAAGAGGCAGAGCACCTAAGTGGAGGGGTAGGGACTAGGTTAGTGCGGGTGAAGGTGAGGGGTGGGGAGCAAGTAGCAGTACTCACACTGAAGATGAAGAAAAGCTCGATGAACATGGCGCCAAAGGGCAGGATCCCAGCCATGAGAATGCTGCAGAGAACGGGAGGGTTAACAATGCTGGGAGGCCTGGGCCGCTGGAGGCTTCGGGCTCCCTCCTGAGCCAGCAAGAATGAGAATGCTTACACTGTTCGGTGGGTCTAAATCTTTCGGCATGCTTTTGTACCATTATAGCCTCTCAAGAGGTGGGCATCATTCTCCCCATTTTATAGATGGGAAAACTGAAGTACAGAGAGGTGGCGCGACTTGCCCAAGGTCCAAGGTAGTCTTTACCTGTCACCCCGCACCTTTCCACTCCACCCCTTCCCTGGCCAACACCGAGTCTGGCTACAACTTGGTCCTCTCTATCTTGGAGTGAAGCTAAGCTTTCAGGAAGTCTACTAGAGCCAGCCGGGGCTGCAGGAGCACCTGTCATAGCCCCCACAGGGGGAGGGTACCCCTGTCCATGTCTTTCCAAGGAGATGGCTCAGGGGAACGTTGGCCTTGCCTACTCCAGAAGCCCCCGCCCGGCCCTTGCCGGAGACTCACCCCACGAATCGGTTCATGTACCACCGCTGCTCAGGGATCTGCCGGGGAATCTGGTTGGTGCGCACAGGGTTGTCATATGGCTGCTTGCGGAAGCCGAAGTAGTAACCCAGGTAGACAAGGGGCAGGGAGATTCCGAACCACATGCATAGCAGGGCCACCATGGTGGGGAAGGGCACCTGTGGGCACAGCACCGTGAGGCTCCACAAGCCCTGAAGCCCAGGCTGGGGTCGTGCAGGGGGAGGGGGGACCTTCTGGGTCCCAGGGCAGGAAGGGCACAGCAGGACCACCATGGTGGGGAAGCTCCTGCAGACACGCCCCCCCCCACAGGGCTCCTGGCCAGACTGTCCTGGGGCTGACCCCAGCCCTGGGAAAAGCAGAGGGCAGACGGAGGGCCAGTTGAGCCATGAAGTGAAGGAACCACGGCATCCTACAGGAGCTTGTCACCAGGGAGGACGTGGGGAAAGAACAAGGAAGGAGGGGCTGAGAGCACGAAGGGGAGAGGAAGGGCCGGAATGAAGAGAAATTATGTGTGGTCTGTTAAGTGAAAACGAAGGGGAAAATACAGAAGTGCACAAATAGTGCGTTCCCAATTTCACTCAATGAAAACACCACAATATACCACGAAGTGAAAAAAGCAGGATATAAAACTGTATGTAGAGAACTCCATTTTAATAAAAACACCCCAATACTTATATGCATACATGCCTGGAGAGGCCTACACCAAAAAGTTAACAGCACTTCCTCAGATGGAGTATGGGGCTTTGGAATTGATTTTTCATTTTTTTTTAAATTCCCTTCTGCACAGTCTGAGGTTTTTACAACTCACACAAAATGGAAGAAATGAACTAATCTTTGTAAAGTGTTCAGAACGATACTTATTCCAAAGTAAGCACTATAAAAATGTTTGCTATTAGTTTATAATTTTACGATTACATTATTCCATTTTAAATATATCTAAAAAGAAGTTAAAAGACTGCAAAAACAGGGAATTCCCTGGCAGTCCAGTGGTTAGGACTCTGCGCTTCCATTGCAGGGGGCACGTTTCCTTTCTAAAATTTCTGCAGTGAGTGTTTATAGTGAGCAGCTGGTAACTGGGAGAAAAATGTTGAGAGAGAGAAGGGAGACAGGTATAAAAAAGAGGAAGTGAGAGGAAGAGCATGACCCTGTCTTTCCTGAGGGCAGCTCCCTGGACCGCTGGGAAGGACCCAGTCCTCCGGCAGCCCGGAGTGCAAGCCTCACCCAAGCACCTTCTGTGGGCACCTGCCAGTGGAGGGGAGGCCGTTCTCTCCGCTGAGGCCGGGATGGCAAACACCTGCCCCACCTCTCCCGCAGCTAATCCATAAGACCATCTCCCCACCCCCAGCTGAGTCCACAATCCTCACGGGGGGCTGGTGCTGAGCTCCGGGCAGGGACACTAGGAGGAGAGCGTTGTTTTGGGAGACTGACCTCATCAAGTCATACCAAGCAGCTTTCCCTTGGTTGAGACGAGGGAAATTCCCCAGTTGGCCCCTGGACTGTGGAAATCTCCCTTTAGAGAAGTGAGCTTTGGTCAGCTGTCTGAAAGAGCCCACAGGAAAGGCAAGACAGATGGATGCATAGGGATGGAGAAACCGTGGCCAGCCCTCTGGGGCTTTAGAAAAGGGAAGGAAGCAGCAGGAAGTGACCTGCAGGAATGGGCCTGAGCACAGCTGGCCCTCCCTTGCTGGGGAGGGCACTTACCGCCCCTGATGAGTGCTTTCCCCAGATGAAGCAATTCAATACGAAGCAGATGCCAAAAACCACGCCAGGGTACAATGTCGCCGTCTGGAAGCAAGAGAGACCAGGCTGGGGAGCTGCATCTAGGGAGAGCTCCCACCTGCCCCATCAGGGCTCCCCGACTAGAGGTTCTCAAGCCCTCCCTGTCCTGTAGGACTCAGCTCAAGGATAAACCCTTCCAGAAAGCATTCCCTGACCCCCAGACTAGGCAAGCCTTCTGCTCTCTGTCCTTTTAGATCCCTGAACCGCACCGTCCTCGCCCTCATCCGTGTTCATAATCATGTGCTGTTGTTACCCCCCAGACATAAGCTCTTGGGAGGATCAGGTCCTGCTCACTGATGTGTTCTCAGCACTCAGAGCACAGTAGTGTTCAATAAGCATTTGTTGAATAGGAATGATCAAATAAAAGTTTTACTAAACACGTAGGTCTGGGCCTCAACCCAAACTGTCCAGAGTGGTGGGTAAGCTTTAACTGAGTCTTAGGGGCGGTGGGTGCTCGCCTCCACATGAATCAACCATCTCACCCAATCCTCACTACAGGCCTAGATGGGAAGGACTGTCACTACCCCTTTTCAAGAAGAGGACAGAGGCCCAGTAACGTTAAATACCCCACACCCCAACTTCACACAGTCAGTTAAGGGTGGAGCAGAGGTTCAAACCCAGGCAGTCTGACTCCAGAGGCCCTGCTCCTGACGCCCTGCGGTGTATTCTATCCAGTCAAGGCTTCTGGGGCTGGGGCTCAGGCACTGAGAACCAAAGCCCTAGACCTACAGTGGAGCCTCCTTTACTACTGCGGCTGCCGGAGCACCCAAGAGGGTCTGCCCGTGAGGCCTGAGGCTCCCTGCAATCTGGTGCTCAGCTTCACGGCCAGTTTTATTTACCTTTAGCCTGTAGCCACTACCCACTAACTGGCCACTGCTCTCCACGTCCCTGACCCCAGGCCTTCATGAGGTAGAGTCATCAGCATCTCAGGGATCTGCCGTCTGAGTGCCAGTGCTGAACCAGTGGCCTTCTGCATACAGTCTCCTTCCAACCACACAACGACCTGAGACTTAGGTGCAACCAGTCCCCACTGGAGAGGTGGGGAAACCAAGGCTCAGAGGGCTGGTCAAGGTTACCAACCAAGGAAATAACGGAGCCAGGACTGGGATCCAGGAGATTCCAGAACCTGAGGCCTCCTTGCTGGCTGCTTCCATCCAGTTGAAACCCTCCTCTCCGAGGCCCAGCTCAAATGTCATTTCCCCCCTTCCTGTGTGTTCCTACTTTACTCTGCTGTGTAGCAGAGAACTCCTCGTCTGTCCTCCTGGCTGAAATGTATGGACTGAGCACTGTGCTAGATACCAGGAAGAACAGGAAGAATGTTCAGACCCATAAATGGAGAACAACATAAGTGGCACTCATAGGCACAAGGCTCTGCCCAGGCCCCCCTGGGGTGCCAAGGGGGACCCTGAAGTTAGAATCGGTGGGGGAGGAAGAGTGACCCCGGACCTAAGACTTAGCTGCCCACGCAGAGGGTGGAGGAGAGAAGAGCAGTTGTACACCTGCACGGCTGCGGCTGCAGCAGAGGCCCGCCTGTGGAGCGAGGCAGAGCTCCACACCAGGGAAGGGTCAGAATCTTGCAGGGAAACTGAGGAGGCCTAGGACGGCCAAGGGCCCAGGCAGGAGGGAAAGATGCCTGAACCTGGGCAGGAGTCCTGGGGATGGAGATGGGAAGGAATTCGTGGACTATCTGGCAGGAGAACCATCCACACTTGATGTATGAGAGGAGGCGGGGGCGCTAGTGAGTAGGAGGAAGAAAGGGAGCCACCCAGGTGACTGCCTTGGGGGCCCGGGTGGATGATGGTGCCACTGGATGCAGGGAGCAGGTTTGGGGCAGAGAGACGGGGTTTGCCGTGGCACCAGTACAGGGAGGCGTGGAGGGCACCTGGCGCGAGGCCTCATCAGGGAAGTCTCACCAGGTGAGGAGAGGGCTGGCTTTTACAGCTCTGAAGATCCCTGGGTCTTAGCACACAGTAGCCTGAGAAAAACACCTGACGCGTCAAGAATTTAGGAAACTCTTTTTGATCTTTCCAGAACAACCACTGTCACAGCTCTTCTATACTGAGGGCTTATTAACTGCCAGGGGTATTTGCCAGAGCTAGGATAGCCTGAGTTCCCCTGCTCTTTTGATAGCTGTGAGAATGGTTTCAGTAGGCCTGGGTCTAGAGGCTTCTCTGAATTTGGCATCAGGGGTTTCCCTGGTCCTCTAAGGGCTCACTTGCTCTGGGAGAAGGGGCTCAGGGCTCCCTGGGAGGCAGGGTCCACTCCCAGGCATCCTCTGGTTTCTGTGGTCTTTTCTGCTGCCAAGAACTCTCTTCACCACCAGGAGGACAGTGAACACCAGAAGCTGACCTTATTGAAGAGGAACAGAGGCCCCAAAGTCTGGAAAACAGGCTGACAGTGACGTGGGGCCTGGCTTCTCCCGCCCCTGGCAGGTAATTCTCTCCTTACTCTGCTGGGTAGGGTGTTCTCACAGCTGCCCTGCTGATCAGGTTTTGACCTTAAACTTTGACACCTGGGATGGTGTCTCAATCCCGTTATTCTGAATCCCCTATTTCTTCTTGTGCTTGAGCCATGGGACAATGTAGGCTAAAAATCATCTAAGTTCAATTCCCTCTTTTCATGGATGCGGCTACTAAGGCCTCAGAGGTAAGCACCCAGGGGTGAGAGCCCAGCTCTCCTGGCCCTTGGGTGTGCTCCTCCCACCCATCAGGCTGCTGCCCAGCTCCTGGCCCTAAACCCCCACCAGAGCCTGCTTATGCTGCTCTCGAGGAGCCCAGGAGGAAGCTTCTTGGCCTCGCAAGAACATGGGGAGGAGGGTTGGGACACTTACACAGAAGGCTCCTTTCTTCCACCGATGGCCTTTTAGAGTGCGGTACAGACGGCCGGCGGAAAATCCACCAAACACCCTGTGGGGAGATGGAAGGGATCCACACCAAGGGGACGTGTTAGCTGCAGTGCAGGCAGCCTGCGCCAGCCCTGGGACCCCACTCATGCACACGTACCCCATGAACATGAAGAGGAAGCAGGCCGTGGTCATGAGAGCTCCCCGGCTGGAGGGTGACAGCATCCCAAGCATGGCCACAACTGAGGAGGGAGGGGCAAGAGAGGGAAAGTCAGGGTCTCTAGGCCCCAAGGCCCAGTGGTGGGCTGGCTCACAGGGCCCCAGGGCAGGTGAGGCTAGATGAGGCTCCCTACTCCCTCTCCCTACTCTACTGGAGAAGACTGGGTCTTAGTTGGGGTTCAGAGGGGTGCAGCAGTTGCTGGGCCATGGCTGGCTGCGTCTTTTTCTTTTTCTTTTTAAATTTATTTGATTTTTATTTATTTTTGGTTGTGTTGGGTCTTTGTTGCTGCGCGTGGGCTTTCTCTAGTTGCGGTGAGCGGGGGCTACTCTTCATTGCAGTGCTCAGGCTTCTCATTGCGGTGGCTTCTCTTGTTGCGCAGCACGGGCTCTAGATGCGCGAGCTTCAGCAGTTGTGGCTCGAGGGCTCTAGAGTGCAGGCTCAGTAGTTGTGGCGTGTGGGCTTAGTTGTTCCGCGGCATGTGGGAATTCCCCGGACCAGGGCTTGAACCCGTGTCCCCTGCATTGGCAGGCGTATTCTTAACCACTATACTACCAGGGAAGCCCCATGCATCTTAATGGTAATGGCCAGCCCACAGAGCATTTGCAACCAACCAGGCACTGAGCTGAGAGCATTACGAATGCCAGCTCACTGAATCTACCTCATCAGCCCTCTGAGGTGGTTAGTTCCCACATTCCTTAGATGAGGAAACTGTGGCTCACGAGGTTAAATGAGAGGCTCACAGAAGTTAAATGACTTGTCCAAGGTCACAAAGCTTGGAGGCATGAGGCTGAGACAGAAATTTAGGCAGATAAGTTGCTAAGAGATTAGATTTTGAAAGTTCTCATCACAAGAAAAAAAAATTGTAACTATGCGAGGTGATGGATATTAACTAAACTCACTATGGTAATCATTTTGCAATATATACATATAATATCGAATCATTATTTTGTATACCTTAAACTAATACAGTGTTATATGTCAGCAAAAAAAAAAAAGTTAAAATGGTTAAAAAAAAATTTAGGCAGATTGATTTCAGAACTGCCTGTAACTACTATATATTCATTTTTGGGGGTGTTTTCTGAGCAAAAAGACCTGATTCCAGTCCTAATCCTGGTGCTGAAATGGGTAAGTCACTTAATGCCTGGCTGCAAAAGGAGGCCAACCTCAGAGTGCTGATATATGGCTTCATTGGTGGTGTGGATGTTGGGGGCTATCGATGGTGCTGGCAAGATCTGAGGAGGAGCAAATCACCAGGGCCTGTGGCTGAGAGGACCAGCCCTCTTGCTGGGATGGACGGCTCTGTCTGGCCCAGAGATGTTGACATGCCCCCCTGCCCCAGGAAGGGAAGCCCACCCTTTTCTCAGACTCAGGCCTGTGCTGCGCTGGTGAGCACAGCTCACCCTCCCCAAACCCCCAGCCCACCTCCACCCCTGCCGGGCTTACTCACAGATGACGATGAGGATCATGCAGAAGAGCTGAATGCCCGAGCCCAGCAGGGAGCTGAGGATCATGGGGTACTGGGGGGGCCTGAAGACGTCGCCATGCACTAGCTTCCACCCGGACTCTTCCATCGTGTCTTCCTGCAGCAAAGGGCCAGAAAGCGAGGCTCTTCTTGGGCTCTGGAGAAGGCAGCTCCTGCAGGGACCACCCCCAAGGACCCACATCCTTGACCAGGGCTGAGGGTCCCTCAGGTGTCAACCAGCTCCACTCTGACACAGGAGTATAAGTGACATGAGAACGTATATCCCAGAGAACTGTCACACGGAAGAAGGAGGGTACAAACATGGGCTTACAGCTATACAAAAGGAAAATCTCCTCCCCACATTCCACAAACCAAATGCATGGAAAAATAATGTAAACCAGCACACTAAAATGTTAACTGTGATAGTTTTTGAGTGGTGTCTTTAGAAGCAAGTTATTATTTTTTAACTGATTATAAAAGTAATATAGGCACACCTTATTTTATTGTGCTTCATTTTACAGCACTTCGCAGATACTGTATTTTTTACAAATTGAAGGTCTGTGGCAACCTGCATCAAGCAAGTCTATTGGCGCCATTTTTCCAACAGCATTTCCTCATTTTGTGTCTCTGAGTCACATTTTAGTAATTCTCACAACATTTCAAAATTTTTCATTATATCTGTTATAGTGTTCTGTTATCAGTGATCTTTGACTTTACTACTGCAATTGTTTTGGGGTGCCGTGACCCGTGCCCATATAAGATGGCAAACTTCATCAGTAAACGTGTTCTGATTGCTCCACCAACCAGTTGTTCCCCCATCTCTCTCCCTCTCCTCCAGCCTCCCTATTCCCTGAGACATAACAATATTGAAATCAGGCCAATTAATAACCCTACGCCTCTAAGTGTGTAAGTGAAAGGAAGAATTGCCTGTCTTTCACGTTAAATCAAAAGCTAGAAATGATTAAGCTTAGCAAGGAACACGTGTCAAAGGCTGAGATTCCTGAAAAAGAACTCTTTCACCAAATAATTAGCCAAGTTGTGAATGCAAAAGAAAAGTTCTTGAAAGAAATTAGAAGTGCTACTCCAGTGAATACAGGAATGATAAGAAAGCAAAACAGCTTTATTGCTGTTATGGAGAAAGTCTGAGTGGTCTGGATAGAAGATCAAACCAGCCACAACATTCCCTTAAGCCAAAGCCTCATCCAGAGCAAGGCCTAACCCTCTTCAATTCTATGAAGGCTGAGAGAGGTGAGGAAGCGGCAGAAAAAAAGTCTGAAGCTAGGAGAGGTTGGTTCATGAGGTTTAAGGAGAGAATCCCATCTCCATAACATAAAAGCGCAATGTAAAGCAGCAAGTGCTGATGTAGAAGGTGGCTAAACATCAGATATTCCATGTAGACGAAACAGCCTTCGATTGGAAGAAGATGCCATCTAGGACTTCCATAGCTAGAGAGGAGAAGTCAATGCTTGGCTTCAAAGCTTCAAAGGACAGGCTGACTCTCATTAGAGGCTAATGCAGCTGGTGATTTTAAGTTGAAGCTGATGCTCATTTACCACTCCGAAAATCCTGGGGCCCTAAAGAATTATGCTAAATCTACTCTGCCTGTGGTCTAGAAATGGGGCAACAAGCCTGGATGATAGCACATCTGTTTACAATATGATTTACTGAATACTTTAAATCCACTGTTGAGACCTACTGCTCAGAAAGATTCCTTTCAAAATATCACTGCTCATTGACAATGCGCCTGGTCATCCAAGAGTTCTGCTGGAGATGTACAATGAGATTACTGTTATTTTCATGCTTGCTAACACAACATCCATCCTGCAGCCCATGGATCAAGGAGTCATTTTGACTTTGCAGTCTTATTATTTAAGAAATACATTCCATAAAGCTATAGCTGCCATAGAGTGTGATTCCTCTGATGCATCTGGGCAAAGTAAACTAAAAACCTTCTGGAAAAGATTCACCATTCTAGATGCCATTAAGAACATTCGTGATTCATAGGAAGAGGTCAAAATATCAACATTAATAGGAGTTTTGAAGAAGCTGATTCCAACCCTCATGGATGGAATTGTGGGGTTCAAGACCTCAGAAGAAGAAGTAATTGCAGATGCAGTGGAAACAGCAAGAGAACTAGAATTAGAAGTGGAGCCTAGGGCTTCCCTGGTGGCGCAGTGGCTGGGAGTCCGCCTGCCGATGCAGGGGACGCAGGTTCGTGCCCCGGTCCAGGAGGATCCCACGTGCCGCGGAGAGGCTGGGCCCATAAGCCATGGCTGCTGGGCCTGCGCGTCCGGAGCCTGTGCTCCGCAGCGGGAGAGGCCCGCGTAACGCAAAAAAAAAAAAAAAAAAAAAAAAAAGAAGTGGAGCCTAAAGATGGGACTGAATTGCTGCCATCTCATGATAAAACTTCAATGGATAAGGAGTTATTTCTTACAGATAGGCAAAGAAAGTGGTTTCTTGAGATGGAATCTACTCCTGGTGAAGATTTGTGAAGATAGTTGAAATGAAAACATAGGATTTAGAGTATTACATAAACTTGGTTGATAAAGCAGAGGCAGGGTTTGAGAGAACTGACTCCAATTTTGAAAGAAATTCTGCTGTGGGTAAAATGCTATCAAACAGCATTGCATGTTTACAGAGAAATTGTCCATGAAAGGAAGAGTCAATTGATTTGGCAAATTTCACTGCTGTCTTATTTTAAGAAATCGCCACAGCCACGCCAACCTACAGCAACCAACACCCTGATTAGTCAGCAGCATCGACACTGAGGTGAGATGCTCCACCAGCAAAAACATTAGGACTTGCTGAAGGCTCAGATGATGGTTAGCATTTTTAGCACTAAAGTATTTTTAAATTAAGGTATTTTTTTAGACATACTGCTACTGCACACTTAATAGACTGCAGTATAGTATAAGCATAAGTTTTATATGTACTGGGAAACCAAAAAATTTGTTTGACTCCCTTTACTGTGATAATCACTTTATTGTGATGGTCTGGAACTGAGCCCGCAATATCTCTGAGGTATGTCTGTATGTGCTCTTACTTGTGTAATAAGTAAAAAAATTTTTTTGATATATGGCATGATATTCAAATGAACAAAAAGTAGTAAATGAGTATTGTAGACAATTTTTTAAAAATCCAGAAAGACTGAACAAAAAATATAAAACTCATAAACATTCATAGATTAAAAAATAAATCAGAAAGATAGAGAAAATGATTTATATACTTAACAATACCGCTGTTTTGACATATTTCCTTCAGTCCTTTATGTACATGTGCATATGTATATCTAATTTTTAACAATAAAATACTGTATTTACTGTGTAACAATACTTTGTTATTTTAAGCTGATGTATGATCATGAGCATTTCCTTATGTCAATAAACACTCTCTA
The DNA here is from genome assembly GCF_949774975.1 of Lagenorhynchus albirostris. Classification (NCBI taxonomy): domain Eukaryota; kingdom Metazoa; phylum Chordata; class Mammalia; order Artiodactyla; family Delphinidae; genus Lagenorhynchus; species Lagenorhynchus albirostris. The sequence goes on from NC_083109.1 coordinate 26,482,338, forward strand.
CAATTACTATTTTAATGTTTGTACAATTTTTCATTGTATGGCTGTACCATAATATAACCAATCCATTATTATGGAATATCAGGCAATTTCCAGTTTATTTAAATGATAAAAAAGGCTGCAATAAATATTTCTAGACCAAATTTTCTTTTTTTAGACCAAATTTTTGTGGTTTTAATGCTTTCCTTAGGAAAATTCTAGAAGATAGTGTATCAAAACAAGTTAACTAGGACTTCCCCGGTGGTCCAGTGGTTAAGACTCTGTGCTTCCACTGCAGGGGGTGCGGGTTTGATACTTGGTTGAGGAACTAAGATCCCACAGGCCGCACCAACAGTTAAAAGTGCAGCCAAATGTGAAAAACAAAACAAACAAACAAGTTAAGTATTTGGCAGTTCATGATATGTGCTGCCAATCAATAACTTTTCAGAAATCTCCTAGTTTACACTTGCACGGGTGGCATGAAAAGGTGCTTATCTCACATTAACCCTGCCGGCAATTAGTACTATGTATACGAATCTGTGCTAATTTCAAGGTCCAAAACTGTCTTCTCATGACTGTTGGACACTGCACGTTGGGGGCTTATCCCTGAGGTAAAAACAGTTTTTCACATGTTTACTGGCCATGTATGGTTCCTTGTCTGTAAATTTTTTGTTCATTATCACATTAGGGATTTTAGTGGTTTTTTTTTTAGAGATTTTATACCATTTCTTTTAACTATCATCTTTTTAAAAATTTGTTGCATATATTGTTTTGCCATTTCACTTTTCTGTTGTTTACATATCTTAACATGCAGGATTAAGGTAAAATTAATCCAGTTTTCTTTCTGTGATTTCTTCCATTGTTTTTACGCTTAGAAATTAGAAAGCCTTATCCCCATCACTTTGGGTCATTAAACATTTTGTTTTCCTTTTCAATATTTGGTTTACGCTATGAATGATAACACACACACACACACACACACACACACACAGAGGCACGTGCGTGCATGTGCGCGTCCTGGTCTGGTAGGCCCAGAGCCCCACTGCTAGACTGCCCTCCCTCTGCAAGTCCATCCCTCCCCAGCCATGACCTCGTACAATGTCATCCTCCTTATTATAGTTGGCGATGTCCTTCCGGAGGGTCCGAATGATAATCATACTCAGGATGCCTGAAACAAACAGGGGCGGGAAGAAGAGGAGGCATCAGCACGGCCGTCTGAGTCTTCTGTGCTGCTTGCCCTCCGGGCACACGTGGCTTCCTCTAGTGGGAACTGGCTACGCAGCCGCCTCAGGTTCTCTCCTGGGCATAGCTCCACCCCAGCTACAGGGCAGGGGAAACAGAGGGTCACCCCCCAAGAGGGGAAGAATGAGCTGCTGGGATGGGCGGAGGCAGTCACAGGACACCGCTTGTATTCCAGGGAGAACAGCATCCCAGCTCCTCCAGGGCTTGGTCCTTCCAGCCTCTCCAGCCTCACCTCCTCCCAGGCTCGCCTCTCACTTGCCTCTGGTTATTTGTTGCTTTTAGTTATCAGGTCACAGCCCCATCTCTCTCTCACCTGCGTGCCTGTAACCCAGGCTGTTCCCTTTACCCGGATGCCCCACTCTGTCCTGACTCCTACTCACACTTCAAAACATCTTCTCTTCTCAACACCCCAAACAGCTCAGAGGCACCCCCGTTTGTACTTGCACAGCACCCTGTTTACCTATCTAGGCAGCACAGCGTAGTGGTTAAGACAATGGGTTGTAGGACCGTGAGCTAACTTAACACTTTTTGGCTTAGCTCACGGGGCTGCGAGGATGGGGATGCATTTAAGTGTTATTAGCACAGCAGCTGGCCCCTGGGTAAATGTTTAATAAAGACAGCATTATCTTTACTTCTCCTGATACTGAAACGATCAGTTTCATTCTACCTCTGACAACCACCCTCACCCTGCTCAATGCCCTCTTGCCATCTGGCCTCTCACCAAGCCTGTCTCACTGCAGGGCCGTGGCCCTTGCTGGAACCGTCTTTCCCTAGGTCTCTGAATGGTGGCTCCTCATTCAGAGAGGTCTTCTCTAAAGCAGCCTTCACCCTCTCCTCAACAGCCATGCATATGCTTCACAGCACTTAGCACTATCTGGAACCCTACTACTTCTGTGCTTTTCTGTCTCTCTCCTGCCACCAGAATACAGACCGTGAGGGCAGAGACTGGGTTGGGCTTGCTCAACACCATATCCAGCACGCGGCATGGGGCCCGAACAGGATGAGCAATGCCGAAACACTGTTGAATGAGTCAGTGAAGGTGTGCGTGAAGAGGCGGCGCGGCCTTCCCCTAGGGAGCTCTCCAGAGTAGAGGGTGAATCTTGTTTACCTCTGTGTACTGATGCCTTGCACAGAGCACTAATGTCTGTTTTTGACCTATGCTTGGCTCCAAGAACACCCTAGAAGTCTCCTGGGAGTGATGTGACACCTCAGCCCCTCATCCCTCACCCCGTCCTCTCCACCCTCCAACCCATAGCTCTCTCACCTGACAGGAAGAAGACCACCACGACGGAGTTAATGATAGAAAACCAGTGGATCTGTACATCACTCATGGTCAGGTAAGTGTCCCAGCGAGAGGCCCATTTGATGTCACTCTCCTGGTGGTGGGAGGAAGCACTTGAGAGTCAGGCCTCCACCTTGACAACTGCTGCTCGGACCAGAGCCCTCCTCCCCTGCCGTGGGCTCCAGCCCCTTCTCACCTCCCAGTGCACAGAGTAGGTGAAGTACAGCTGATTCGCCTTGGTGGGGTCAATTTCTTGGGGCGAGGAGTTGGTACCCTCAGGCAGGGTGCATGAGCTCTTCTCGTCTGTTTTGAGGTCTGTGAGAGACAGAGACTCAGTCTGTTCCTGCAAGGGCTGGTGCCACTACCCAGGGTCTGTTCTGCGGGTGCCCTCAGAGGCAGCGTGCTGCGGAGCAGTGGCTGGGAGAACAGCTGGCAACTAGAGCTTTAAAACTGTGCTCCCTTGGGTGGGGTGGGGAGGGTGGGAGGGAGCCCCAAGAGGGAGGGGATATAGGTATATATAGAGCTGATTCACTTTGTTGTACAGCAGAAATGAACACAGCATTTTAAAGCAATTATAATCTAATAAAGATGAAAAAACAAAAACAAAAAAGAAACAAAAAACTGTGCTTCCCAGAGCCCTGACTTTCCAAAGGGCCTTAGGGGCTGCAGAGAGGTGTATGTGGGGAGGGGTCTGAGTCCCTATTTAGTCAAACGAATTCTTCCTTCAATCAATTCAAACATTCATTTGCTCATTCAATTAGTCCCATTCAACAGGCAAAAACAACACTGACTCACTCTCTCATACGTTCGCTCACTCATTTAGTCCCCAGAGTCCTGGCACTTTAGTAATTCAATCACTCCGATGCTTCCTTCCTTCATTTACACATTTGTTCATCCTGCTGTCTGTCCATTCATTCAACCAACATACAATAAATAAGCACCTACTATGTGCCAGGTACTGTGCTGGAGAGAAAGTGGTGAGAAAAGGAGACATGGTCTCTAACTTCGAAGGGCCAGTGGGGGAGCAGCTGCTGTCAAACACGCACACAGTAAATGTCAAGCTGTAACCATGACACAGACGGGAGGAGAGGGAGTATGATGCCCCGAAAGTGCAGGGTCTATGTTTTACATAAGACTTCTGCATATGACTTTGTTTGACTACGAGGTTCCACAGCTTAAAAAAGCTCCAGAAACTCACCACCACTGTGGACAAAAGGCCAGGCATGCGAAATGGAAGTCGCCCTGTGGTGAGCTAGCGCTGCCAGGCAAGGTGAGGCCGACCAGATCCCGTCAGGCCCACAGGGCTGCGCCTGGGCGCTCAAATTCCTGCACAGCTGTTGACCCGGGGCCAATCACTCACACAGAGGAGCAGAAACACTGAAAGCTGCTGCCCAGCAGCTCCTTCGGTACCCCTGCCCCTTGTGCTTCATCCCTTTGCTCTTGAGCTGGCTGCTTCTTGTGATGGCCCAGCAAAGCCCCAAACTGCTGTTTGGTCTTGGCCAAGTCACTGACCTCTCTGAGCCTCTGGTTCCTATCATAATCAGCACATTATCTCCCGGGGTGGCTGGTAAGGTGCTGTGCCAGGCCAGGAGACACCATGTCAGCTCTCCCATTGCCCCCCACCTTCTCTAATGGGAATGTAGTGACTCCACCTTGGCTGGGCCCAGATGCCACACTGGGGCCTATCAGCCATTTCAGGAATCAAGGGTGCAAAGACCCTGGGTGTGAAGCCCAGGCCCGTCCAGCCCTGCCCCTCTGGTCACACCTCCCCACTCACCCTCCAGCCTGATGCTCTGGGGAATCACCTCGAAGCGGACGACGCGGTATGTGTGCTCCTGGTCCTCTTCCAGGTCCTCCCGGTGGTAGTAAAGGATGAACGAGAGGTGATTGTGCAGGTAGATCTAAAACAGCGCAACAAAGAGAACAAAATAGCTAGGAGCCAAGAAACCACCAGAAAAATCACACAGGGTGACCAGCCAGGTATTAGGTCCCTTCCCTCATCTAGCAGACCCAACTGTACCAGCGTTCCAAAAACACTGCTCTTATAGCAACCCGCTACTCATGAACCCTCCAGGGCTCTGTGGGGCTTACTAGGTACACGTTCAGACCCCTTAGGCTGGTATTCAAGGCCTTCTGTCACCCTAACATACCCAGCTGCCGTCACCCTCCCAGACATGTTAGTTCGCCTGGTCTCCCTGGGTCCCTCCCTGCCCCGTGAACAGTCCCCACCCTGAACTCTGTTCACGGCATTCACTTAACTAGAATGCCGTCCCAACTTCACTCAGCTCAAGCCTACCTATTTTTCAAGGCCACCTCCTCCGTGACAACCTGCCCGCACATTAGCTCCCTCTGAACTCTTCTGGCCCTGACCGTCAAAGCACTGGCACGGTCAGGATTGGGACTTAAGATCCAGGATCTTACACTGTCAGTTCTCTTCCCAGTTATGAAAAAAGCCCCTGGAGGACAGGGACTGTGCCTCAAAAGAAATGCTTTTGTTCTTTATTCCCTAAGTAATATGTGTTCAGTTTAGAAAATGACAAATATAAGAGAATCACTGTTACAATCAATGCCATTAGCATATTTCTCAGTGGCTGTGCTATAAAGTGCTTACACAGATTATCTGATTTACTCTGCATGACAACCCCAAAAGGCAGGTATGGCTGTAACATACATTTTACAGATAAGGAACCCAAGGCTTAGACAGGTGAGAGAGGTAGGCTTAAGGTCACTCACCAACTAGTAAGTGGTGAAGGCAGGATTCAAAACCCAGGGAACCTGCATGCTCTTGACCACTGCTGAGCTCTCTCTCTTACATACTGATGAAGTTCCAGACTTCCTTTTTTTTTTTTTTGCGGGGGGGGGGGGCGGTAGTTAATCTTATAATCCATATAATCATATATTTATGTGGAATCTGAGTTTTTAGGCACTGTGCCTTCCACCTCCTGTGTAGCATCTGCCAGAGCCGGGCCCACAGCACTCAGACATCTGACCGGCCATGGCCAGGGGCACCAGGAGGAACTTGTCTTGGCCATCCCCACCTTTCCTAAGCCTCGAGCTACATGTTTCCCCCTCCTCTGTGGCCCCAAGTGCTCGTGACTTTGGGGAGTGGCTCCCCCAGCCCTCTGAGCACATCAAGACACTCTACCTTGTTGACATCCGTGAAGCCGAGCCGGTAGCCGTGTTCAAACTGCACGTCCTTCTCCTTCTTCTTGTCGTCGCCGTCGCGGTTGGAGTAGAGTTCCAGTCGGGTGGCCACGGGCAGGTTGTCTGCAATGCTGGAAACCCAAGGCCCCGCTCAGTCCCTCAGATCGCCTCTCCCTCAGTGCCCTCCCCTATGGGAACTCGAGGCTGGCAGGGAGCAGAGGACAACTCACAGGTGGACATAGTAGTCCTCTGAGATCCGCTCGGCCACGAGCCGGCTCTGTTCCACGGTCAGGGTCACTGGCTTGTTGGACTGGCTGCACAGAACCTCACACTTCTTTTCACTGTTCATGAGAACCTGGAAAGGGGTGTTGACAATCCGGTCCCCTCTCAGCACCTCTCCTGCCATAAGAGAGACAGATGGAGCTCAGAGCTTCAGCCCTGAGGTTGCTGAGGTCAGCAGAGACACAGGGCCCACCTGCAGGGCCTTCAGCAGTCCTGCAGCCTGGCACTCAATGCATTACCCTGCCTGTTCAGGCCAGGCTTGCCCACCTGACGCCCCCCTGTTGTCCCTCCTCTCCCTTTGTGCTCTAGCACCACCAGACTCTTCAGAGCACATCAAACATGCCACGTCATTCCGTGCCTCTGGGCCACATGTCGTTTCCTTTGCCTGGAGTGCCATTCCCTGCCCCGTGTTCCTGGGAAACTCCTCCTCACCCTTCAAGCTCAGCTTCTATTCCACTCTCCGGGAAGCCCTTCCTGACCGCCTTAGGACTGAGTTTGTGACTCCCTCCTCGGATTGCCCTCTGCACAGAGGCAGCATCGTACAGTGGTGAAGAGAGGGCTACTGAACCCTGGCTCTGCCACTGACTAGCTTAGCAGTCTTGGTAAGTACCTTAAGCTCAATGAGCCTCAATTTCCTCTCTGTAAAATGGGGATAATAGTACGCATCTCACAGGGTTACAGTGAGAAATAAAGTACCAGGCATAGAGTGGGAAGACAACAAATACTATTTTTATTACCAGCATCACTTCTGCACCTTTTCATATGTCAGTGATGTGACTTTGCACAATATGTTGACAGGTTAAGTTTCTGCCCTCATACCTCATTATGAGCCCTTTAAGGGCAGATAATGTTTCCTCTTTATTTCTGCGTCTTCAGGTCCTGGTTCAGGGAGGAAGGGAGGTAGGGTAAAATCCAGCACCTGAGATTTTCAGCCAAAACATCTTTTTAACTTAACAAACTGGCACGCCCCTTGCATGCCTACTGCCTCAGAGAAACCTGCTGCCAGACGTTCCACGAGCAGGCACCGAGCAGTCAGGGCCTGTCAGCTAAACCCAATGGTGCTTTCCTTCTGAGCCATTCTAACACTTCTACTGGGATGAGGTGGAACTGGGGCAAGCTGAAGGAGACCTACCAAAGCCCACAGGCGGCACTAATGCCCACATACGCCTGGTCTAACAGCTGCCTACCAGTGTGGACCCGCTTGATGTGGGACTCTTGGCCTAGTCATTCATTCGTTCATTCATTCATTCCTTCCCAAACATCCACTAGATATTGGTTATGTGCTGGGCTCTGAAGAAATAATGTTGAACAGACATACGGAGCTTATGGTCTAGTGGGAAGACAGACTGATTAATCAGGATAACGAGAAGGTATAGTACAATATGAGGAACTTGCTCTAGGGGTGGGGGAGTAGGTCTAGGACAGCTTCTCTGAGGAAGTAATGCTTGAAGTGAGCTCTAAAGGAAGAGAGCCTTAACTAGGCAAAGAGATAGGGGAAGACTATTCTAGACAGAAGGGAACAGCACGCACAAAGGCCCCCTGCCTGGTTGGGGGGCGGGGGGAAGGCAGGGGGATGACGCGGTAAATGTAAGAGGCCTGTGCGGCTGCAGTGCACATGGCAAGGGTGACTTGAGGTGCGCTGGAGAGACGGGCTGGAGCTGGACCTCAGGGGGCCTGTGGGCCAACAGGAAGTTTGATCTCTATCGAGAGAGCCACAAAAGCCAATAAAGGGTTTCTAACAGGGGTGGCAGAAGACATTATCCAATTCTGGTTACACATCACTGTGGCTATTTTGTGAAGAAAATATCGAAGATGCACGGAACTGGCCGGGGGCGATGGCAGTCAGCTATGCAAGTGGGCGGTGATGGTGGCTGGATTAGAGGGTATAGTGAGGGCGGAAACAAGTACACAGACTCAGGAGCTACTGAGGAGGTGAAATCTAGGGGGGCTCGTGCTGGCTGACACAAAGGATGAGTGAGGAGCGGTGCATATCAGGAAGACTATGGGGCTTCTACAACCAAGTTCCAGTTGGGGGGAAAATGGGAAAAACAGCAAATTTAGACTGAAGGCATTTTTTCAGTTTGCATATGTCAAGTGGCTATGTCAAGCAGGCAGTCAGATATCCAAGTTTGAGGGTCAGAGGAAAGGTCAGGGCTATAGATAGAAGCTGTGAGTTGTTGGGATACAGATGGTAAGTGGCAGGGCCACTAGCTTTACCACAGTGGGGAGAACCACTCAGCTGTGCAAAGTGGCACTCTGACAAGAGTGGATGAGGCCACTCAGGAGGGGGGGAGGGTGAAAAGGCGCCTGGATGAAGGTCTCTACACCTCTCCCCCGCTTTCCCCCTCTTTTAGAAGGCTAGTTATGCAGGTGAGTCTGCAAAACCCAGGGAGGGACTGGCCAGTGGGAGGCCAAGAACACCAATGAGATATCTGCATGGTCCACTGCTGAAATGATCTGGGTCATCCTCTGCCATTTTACATATGACAATGCTGAGAACCAGACCCAGATAGTGACTAGCCTATGACAGTGACTGTGGTAGTGCTAAGCCCCTGGGCTCTTTCCTCTACACCACGCCTTACCACTCACTTCTTTTCAGGAAGGTCAATAAGGAACTCACTTGAGGGAAGGAAGAACATACAGAGAGAGGAACAGGGCTGAAGATCAAGTAAGGTGGGTATCACTTCTTGATATTTAGAAATTATTGATACATTTAAACCAAGAAAGAGGACACACTGGCCTGGAACAGCTGAGTTCTAATACAGAAGTATTCATTTTAATTTTTAAAGCTGGGAGCAGACAGCCAGCCACACTAGACGAGCAACACGCTGAGTGGACCGTCTAAACGAGTCTGATGCCATAGTCCAGTACAGCTGCCGCAGACATGCCCCCACCCCCCCGCCACGATATGAATCTCCACCGACATGATAATCGGGAGCACAGCCCTTGGACAGCCCAAATGAACCTTTCTGGAAAAGGCAGTCTGGACAACAGAAAGAATTCTGGTTTTAGAGTTAAAAAACCTGGGTTAAGATCTCAATTTCTCTACCCATTGACCATGTGACCACAAGCAAGTTTTTCAAACCTCTGAAGCTGCTGTGCCCTCTACTATGGCACGGGGGCCATCATACCTGGCTTTGCTGAGTTACAGTCGGAACCAAGTAAGACAGTGCGCAGAGTGTACTGCTTAAGGCTATGGACCCTGAAGCCAGAGTTCCTGGGCTCTGCCACCAACTCGGCGAGTGACCTGTAGCAAGTGACTTCACCTCTTGTGCCTCGCTTCTGTTATCTGTGATAAGGGGATAGTAAGAGTAGCTACCTCAGAGGGCTGTTGTGAGAATTAACTAAGGTAAGCACAGACGTGCTTAGAACAATGCCTGGCTCACTGTTAGAGCCCTTTAAGTATTAACAGTGATGATGATGAGGACGTAGAGTACAAGGCTTGCGACCCAAAAGGCATTCAATCAAGGCTGTTTCTGCTCCACTCAGGGAGGACAAAAACTTTTACTGAATGACAACTATGTGTCAGACACTGGGTCAGAAGTGGCAGAGAGAGACACATGTAAGACATGATCCCGCTGCTCAAAGAGCCCCTAGGCCACAGAGGGAGGCACTACACAAAGCTGGAATGAGATACAGTGTGGCAGGATAACTTCTGTACATGGAAGTTTCCATTTCTACGAGGCAGGAACATTCCCCAGCTTCACGGAGGTTAAGGTCACGCAGTATCACACTGAGGTGTGCCCAAGTGCTCAGCCTTGGGCTGTAGATGAATCCACACCAGCTCACAGAGGGAGGGAGGAGCTGCTGTGAGGGGTCTGGAGGACACAGCAGGTCAGGCTTCCCAGCAGTGGCAAGGTGGCCGGAGCACGGCATGGTGTGGAGAGAAAAGAAGGGTAAGCGGCAGGCAGCAAGGGCAGCCCAGGCCCCGAGACCGACCTCCGTCCAACTGTACAAGGCGAGACTTCAGGACGGGCGGTGCTGCCTGCTTTTGGTCGAGGCCTGCCCCAGCTGGTCTGGGACATCCAATACCTGGCAGTAGGTACACCTGTTGGCTAGGGGTTCTGGAAACATCTGAGCCATGGGTAGCCCTGATGGAGAAGGCAGCCCTTTCAGGGGACTGCTCAAGAGCCAGTTCTCTCCTTTCCCCTCCCTAAGCTATAAGAGAACAGGAAAGTCTCTTAAGTTCCTTGAAGTCAGGGAGGGCATAGTTCCAAGTTTTCATCTCCAGGACTTAACACTGAGATGGCAGAGTAAGTACTAATAACCATGTCCTCAGTAGAGGCCACCAAACGTCTTTTCCTTTAAGCCTGAAATTCCACCAAATGAAGAATTATTTGAATTAAAATAAAATGGCTGCTATTCATGAACACATATGCCAGACACTGCACTGGGTGCTTCCCACATTATTTGAGGCAAGGCCTGCACAGCTTAGCAAGAACTATGGTGATGTCCCTGATTCCATTAGGGCCAGAGATAATCACTCATTCTTTTAATTAAAAGCAGAGCAGGTTACAGAAGCCACAAGAAACAGAAGGGGCTATCTAGAAATCTAGGAGAGCCAGTCGGAGCAGTAGCCAAGGGCTCCAGCTCTGAAGCCTGACTACATGGATTCCAAGCCCGTTTAGCCATTAATTAACAGTATAACCAGAGGCAAATCACTTACCCTGTAAAATGGGAATAAACACCACAACTACCTCCTTCGGGATGTTATGAGGATTAAATAAGCTAATCTGTATATAAACTATGTAGAATGGTGTCCAGCACACGGTAGGTGCTATATAAGGGTTAACTGCCATTAACATTATGAAGAGATCCGGGTTCCTCTTTGGGATAGCGTGACAGCAGTGTGAGAGAAGAACTTACCCAGATTCTCTGCCTTGTAGGTTATTTTGCTGGGCTGGCAGAAGGGCAGTGAGTAGTATTCATAAGGCAGCTGGGTGCGAGAGCTGGTGAGCTTCACAGCCTAGTGGAAGAAGGGAGGCCATTATTCCTCAACCCAGAAATCAAGATGACTGTTTCAGCAATCCTCCCTGGTACCCACTCATCTTTAGTATACTCGGCATTATTACCTAATAAGCAAACTAACCGCAGCAGACACAACTCTGGTATACTATACAATACAATTATTTCACAGTTCACTAGTTTTAGATTACATTATAGATTTTGTTTAAAACCACAACCAAATCCAATATATACTCAGAGTCCTTAACATGCTGATATCCTTTGACCCTATAATTTCACTTCTGGGTATCTTTCCTAAGGAAATAACTGCAAATAAGGGAAAAAACTTCAGGAACAAAGAGCTCACTCCTCATTCCTAACCACAGTGGTCTTCTGCCTCTAGTTCCTTGAGCCTGACCAGCGCTCTCCTGCTTCAGGCTTTGAACCTGCTCCTCTCTGCCCAACTCTCTGACTCCTTCTCACATTTGGTCTCAGCTTAAATCCCCTCACCTTCGAGTCCTTTCCTTATCATCTTATCAAAGGAATTCCCTCATCTTCTGTATTTCAACACTTCTAGTTATCTTTGTAGCATGTCTGATAAAATGTAATTATTTTATATTTTTGTTTTCTTTTTCCAGAGAAATCAGCCTCCCCTACTAGAATTTAAGATTAAACTCCATGAGGGCAAGGACCATATGTGTCTTGCTTACCTATGTAACCACCGTGCCTAGAGATCTAGGTACATAGTAGGTGCTCGATAAATGTTTGCACAATGAAAAAAGAGAAAAAAATGGAAAAACAGCTAAAAGCCCCGTAATGGGAAATTGGTCAATAAACCACAATATATTCGTTCAATTAAATATTATGCAACCATTAAAGATGAAGTTTAAGAAGACCATGAAGAAGAACATTTAGGAAGTGATGCAAGCACACAGAATGCAGCTCTGGAAACAGTGACAGCCACAGACAACTCCCCAAAACATGGATAAAATAGAACCAGTCAAAATGTTGCAAAAAAAATTAATTAATCAATTAATTATTTTAAAGTTTTTTTTTGATGTGGACCATTTTTAAAGTCCTTATTGCTATTGTTACAATATTGCTTCTGGTTTGTTTTGGTTTTCTGGCTGCGAGGCATATGGGATCTTAGCTCCCCGACCAGGGATTGAACCCACAACCCTCTGCATTTGAAGGCGAAGTCTTAACCACTGGACGGCCAGGGAAGTCCCAAATTTTAATTTAAATGCAACTAAAATTATCTTTGCTATTTAAAAACTATTAACCATTCCTCATACACCATCTGAAAGTATAAATAGTTTTTAGAATCCAGGTCCACAATCCTTACTTAAAATTCTTGCTTTGGAATTAGGATTTTTAATTTAATTTTAAAAGATTTAAAATTTAATTTAATGACTGTTTCAGTAATCCTCCCTGGTACCCACTCATCTTTAGTATACTCGGCATTATTATATTAATAATTATTACATTACATTACATTATTACATTAATCTATAAATTAATTTAATTTAATAATTTTTCCAATTTTAAAAGAGCAATGTGGTATATTATAAAACCATGGGTTTTATAACACCCCCCAGCTGGGTCTGGAGCAGTACCCCACATTCAATGACAAGGAAATGCAAAAATATTCATACTAAGTTAATAAACAGTTCAGGTCAGGTCTCGCCTACAATGAGTTTAGAAAAACTCTTAAGTTTCAGAGCTTTTTAGATGTTGGATTGAAGGACGGGGGACCTCTATTAAGCATTTCATGAACTGCTTGAGGCGAAATGACCAAAAAGTTATTATCTGTTATAACAGCCTGTTATTCTGTGTTTCTTAGCATTCTCTCCTTCTGGACAATCAAAAAAGAATCCACATTACAAAGAAACTGAGTCTCACCTTTATGTCCCCTCCCGCCCTCTCCCTTCCCACCCAAGGTGTAGTTCTCACATGCCCAGCTTGGCAGGACTGAAGCCAGAGCCACCCTGTCCTCCCCATGCCACAAGCTTTGCTCTGGAGGGGGCTTCTGGCAGAGGCACTGGGAGGAAGGGTACTGCGGCGGTTAAGAGCCGGGCTCTGAACTAACCCTATGTCTCCCTCACAATGTGACCTTGGACAAGTTGGTTCACTTCCTCGGGCCTCAGTTTCCGTAACTGTAAAATGTTCAGTAAATCTCTAAAACATACAGTATCTGCCTCAGAGGGCTCTTAGGGGGCATCTTGAGCTAAGCCATGCATAATGCCTGGCATGTAAATAATCCTCAATAAAGGTGACTTTAATTATTGTTCCCGAAAACTACAAGTCTGACTTCCAAGGAAGAGGGATGCTCACAGTAATGCAACACATGGAATGGTGCATTTGCTTGTTACTACTACATAGTTCTAAATGCAGGCACTTTCTAATAGTCATTGATCATATGTATTTATCCACCCTGCCAGGCTATGTACTAGGAGCTGGTGACACAGCAGTAACCGAGAAAGATAATATCCCAGCCCTTGTAGAACTTGATTCGTGGTAGTTTTCGTTTTTCCACAAATATATTTTTAACCTCTAAACTGGTTAACTCCCCCTGGATAATGAAAAGTTGCTTGCATCTAATGCCCCAAATAAGCATGACATGTAGCAATTTATAATTTTGCAAATGCCCAAAATGTGGTGGCAAACAAAGGCACATGTACATGACAGCATGTCAGGTGGATGGCCCTTTGTGATTTTCTGGGCTTCTGTTCCCCCTTTGAACACTGTGATGCTTAGGACAGGATAAAAACTTTATTTTCACACAATCTCACTGCTTTGCTTTTGCACAGACCAGTAAAGATGTGGTTCCCATCAACAAGAAATGTACATTTTAGGAGCAGAATTTATTTTCATTACTTTATAAGTTTTGCTAGACCTTTGTACAGAATCACTAAGGATTTGAAGGACTACTTAAAAACTTCAACTATATGTTATTTTGCCTATGGGGGACCAATGTGGTAGTCAAGAAGCTGGGGGTTTACGGAAGTGTGAGAATGCCGAGTACCCTACACTGTAAACACTGCACAGAAAAAAAAGACTAAGAAAAATAACCCAAAGTATTAAGAGTGGTTATATTTGGGTGATGGTAGAGAGGAGTCCCTATAGCTGGGAGCTCTGGAACAAGGTCACACCCCTTGTCTGGTGGCCAGTCCTCTCGCCTCAATGTGGGAGAACTCTGCAGCTGGCCACTCCAGTTCCAGAGCCTTCCATAGGACTCTGTTTATCACAGCTTAATATCTCCCTCTGCCCAGTCCTGCTTCCAGGACTGGGCGCCTAGTCAATAAATCTCTTGCACCAAATCTCCACCTTAGAGTTTGTTTCCTGGGAAATGAGATCCAAGAAGATCCACCACCAACCCTCAGCCGTGTTTAGGGCTCTGAAAATGCCACCAAGAGTCCGAGACATTAACCAAGGTGCCAGCCTGCCCACTGCCCCGATCAGCCATATTTTAAAGGACTCTCCCATAACCCTGTCACAGGTGACTGGCCCACAGGTGGGCATCTAGGCTGACAAGGTGAGGTGGCCCAGCTGGCTGTTCTTCTGGACTCTGATTTAGGACAATGCTTTCAAATCCGAATCACTCATGTACCAACTTGCTCTATCTACTTACCATTTATTCTGCTATTTTCTTGGATATGATTCATTTTTAGGTAAATACCTTTATTTAAGAAGCAAACATTTTGGGCTTCCCTGGTGGCGCAGTGGTTGAGAGTCCGCCTACCGATGCAGGGGACGTGGGTTCGTGCCCCGGTCCGGGAAGATCCCACATGCCGCGGAGCGGCTGGGCCCGTGAGCCATGGCCGCTGAGCCTGCACGTCCGGAGCCTGTGCTCCGCAACGGGAGAGGCCACAAGAGTGAGAGGCCCGTGTACCGCAAAAAAAAAAAGAAAAAAAAAAAAAGAAGCAAACATTTTAACACTATTAAAAATGGAAACCCAACAATGACAGCCATGGAATCATGAGTTGAAGTAATGGCTATATTTTCTAGTATAATTAAAAGAAAACAGCTATTAACATAAAACATACGTGTCAGCCACTTAAAATCATCTCATATACCACCACTCAGATATGCAGTGCACCGTTTGGAAATACTGAACTGGAGAATCCTGGCAGAAGCTAAAATTGAAAAAAAAAGGCCATAATAATCATGCGTATACATAGATGATATGAGTTATGCAGAGAAAGCCGGTAACATAGAGGAGGATGGAGAGAGGCAGAGATGTCACAGAGAAGGAGGCAGGTTGAGAGAGATGGAGACACAGAAAGAGGTGGGCACAGAAGCGAGCGAAAGAGAGAGAAACAAAGACACAGGAAGAACCAGAAACAGAGACAGAGCCAAAGAGAAAGAGAGAGAGGGACAGAGAGAGAGAATGCACTCATACAGGGGGAGATGCAGAGACAGCCAGAGGCAGAGAGAGAGGAGAGGCGGGCGGGGCCCGAGGGACACACCACTTCTGCCCCAGCCATGCGCAGTGAATCCTCTTCCTCCCAGGCTGAGCAGCACTGGTCTGGGTTCTCTGCAACCACAGGAGGGACGTGACCAGCTCGCAACAGTCCTCTGGCCCGGCTGCCTAGCAACTGGGCAACAGTTGGCTCCCACAGACCAGGAACGCACTTACCTTGATTTCTACAGGGTCGTTCTGGTGGAAGTTGATTGGTGCGACCCCAGGAACGTAGAAGGCCCCGGTATCACACGTGAGAGAGAGAAGCAGCAGGGACCATGGCAACCAATCCTGCTTGGAAGAAGAGAGGTGGCAGTCGGAATGGGGGAAAGAGGTGAACAGCCCTCTGGGGCACCGTCACATCTGCTTTAACTGACGCAGTCTCATCCCCACTCTGAGAAGCCTGAGGCCCCCCAAAGGCTACCCTCTAAATGCCCCCAAGGGTGCTATGAGGCACTGATCCTGCACTTCCAGAAATGGGCCACAAACTGAGCACAGTAACTGACAGCAGGGCAAAAGGGCAGACTAATACAGGAGCCACGGCTCCCCACTCTTCGAGCAATGTCCCTTTCATCATGTCACATGTATCACTGTCCTGTAGGGCCAGCAGGAAACAAAGCTCCACAGTGTCCCATTAATTCCCATTTCTCCACGTAGCAACGGGCTTGCTTTGTCAGGAAGCTCCAATGGTACCAATACATTTTCCTACAAACCGCCTCCAAAATTGTCCTGACCCCGCCGCCTCCCATCCTCTGCCTCCTCAGCTCCGTTCACGCCGGCCTTCGTGTCTCCTGACAGCAAGTCCTTCTCCACCCCCTCAGGGCCATCGCCTTCACTGCTCCCTCCGTCAGAATGCCCTTCCCACAGGTGCCTGCCTGGCTCACCCCCTTACTTCATTCAGGTCTCTCTCAGATGTCACTTCCTCAGAGAAGCCTCCGCCGACTAGCCCGTCTAAATGGCCTCCTCAGGGCTCCTATCACCCATTCTCCAACCCCTTACTCCACTTCTCTTCATGGACTCAGCTAATTGGCATGGGCATATGTATCTGTTTCCTTGTGTATTATCTGTCCCCCTTCACTCGAATGTAATCTGTGTGGGAGCAGGGACTGTGTCCCCAGTGCCTGGCACCTGGGAATCAAAGGCAAGAAAGATCAATTACCCACCTCAAGAAGTACCCCATCAAAGCATCTCTGTCCCTCCATTAATATGCTTCGCCCCCTCCTCAAGGTACTAGAAGAGCTTCTTTCCCTCTGCCTGTCTTGAACAAGGAACTTTGTCGTCCACACACCTGGATCACGAACTCAATTGCGCGGCTGCATCTGCCTTCTCTCTCCACCCCTTTTACCGCTGTGGCATTTCAGACCCTCATTTACTCCCATTGGACACTGGCCACAGCCCCCTGATTACCCTGTCCCCGCATCCTTCAAGTCACCATCACCACCATACACACACACACACACACACACACACACACACACACACACACACACACACACACACACACACACACTCTCTCTCTCTCTCTCTCTCTCTCTCTCTCTCTCTCTCTCTCTCTCTCTCAGACAATTCTTTCTGGAACTCAGTGTTACAGGGAATCAGAATCACTCAGGGGGCTTGCCAAAAATGTAGACTCATCTGTGTTTTTACCAGGAGCACAAGTTGAGGAAAACTGGCTTTCAAAGTTTAAGGTTCTGAGGTTGTGCACTAGTTTAGATACAAAGCCTGGTCAAACTCTTAAAAGCAATATATTCATAGAGTGCTTTCCTCTGATCTGCTGTGATGTTTATAAGTATCTGTCAGCTGATGTGCATTATGAAATATGAAATAATAGTCTGACCCCAACAAAAACAGTGAAAAATGGCTACGACAGTTGTATTGAATCTGGTAATCACAAAGTCAGCAGAATTAGGGGTGAAAGCAAGATCTTTAAAAGAAATGACACGACAAAAAGGTGGAAAAATGTCTCATGGGGTAGGATTCTGTATAGGAAGTCAGTATGCTCCCCGCCTCTGTCATTTTTTTAAACTTTTTATTTTTAAATAAATTTAGATTTACAGAATATACTATGAGAGTTCCCATATACTCTTCACCCACTTTCCTCTAATGTTAACATATTACATAACCATGCGTAAGAGAGGCTTTTAAAAAAATAACTAGGTTAAAAAAGTTTTGAAACAGCAAAACATATACAGTAAATATTTGCAAAGATTATGGAAAAACCCGAACAAACTTTTTGGCCAATCCAGTAATTCAAACAGTACAAATGGGTATAACCATGAAAAATAAATCTTCCTCCCTCTTCAGCTCCCCACAGACAACTGCTAGCACCAGTTCCTTGAAAATCCCTCTGGAGATATTCCATGCGCATACAAAGAGAAGCCTTTAGTAGCATGGGTTTGCCTTGATACAGCAACAACAAACAGAGTTTTATTCTTTCTTTCTGTGAGAGAAAGCCTACTGACTGTGGGCTGGTTACAGCTTCTGATTTCCTCTCCATCAAGTGGAGGATTTCCTCCACTTGACCAGTCATCAGAAGATTCTAGCCCTCCCTCTTTGCTAGGCCTCACTGGGCAGTCCTTAGATTGAGTGCTTTGTGTGAGAGAAATAAATCCTGTCCTTTGTTTTCCTCAAATTCCTCTTTGAACCTGAATTCCAGTTAACTAAATGCAAGGAAGACAAACCCTGTACTACTGACGTCAAATGTCAGCCAAAAGTCATTTAAAAATAATAACCCAACTCTAAATTTTTGAAAAATGATACAGAAAACAGACAATCCTCACACATAGATACTATCAACAAATCACAAATCAATTTATCTTACAGGAAGGATCAACAGATGAAAAATGGCAAAGAATTATTTCCACAATATGCTAGAATTTTTGAATAATATAAGTTGGCAACCAAAAGCAATTCAGAAGTTCAGTTTAGAATTAATGACTATACCAAGATGATACTGTTAGTTTTAGATATTAAAATGTCACTGTTTCGATATTTTCATATGGCTGGAGGGATTACAAACTGAAACATTTCTGGAGGGCAATTTGACGCTATCAAAATCCTCCCCCCAAAAAAGTCCCCCAGAAGTGCATACTCTTTGACCCTGCAATTCTACTTCTAGACATGTTAAGAAAAATATGACAAATATGCCAAAATGCACATAAAAGGATGTTCTCCACAGGGTTATTTAAAATGTGAAATAGTTCACAACTTACAATAGTAAAATGTCCAATATTAGTGGAATGGGTTAAATTATGGTGTAACCACTTATCCTTTTATGTAGTCATTAAACATGATGATATACTTCTTGAGTAGGAGTATTCAAGCTTTAGATTTATGTAGAAAAAGCAGGGGATAGAACCCTGCTCAGCAAGATATGCCCCTCTTTTTTAAAGTTATGTTTGAGAAAATGAGGTGATGTTTTCCTTTTTTGCATATCTGTATTTTCCAGTTTTTCTTTGGGGATTATACATATTTATACCACTTAAGAAAAATAATAAAATAAATTAGGCAAAAGAAAACACCACTGTTCTGAACGCCTAGGTTAGAGCAATTCTAGCTTGGTATGGAATGAACTCTACCTGCTGGCCCCAAGATGCCTTTCCATCAGCACCTCCCACCTTTTCTTTCTAAGCCTTCAGGAAGACCCCAAGTTTGTCTCTGCCCTTGGCAAGCGGGCTTGCCCAGGTGAGGCTGCCTTCAAGGCCTTTGCTCAGGCTGTTTCTGACACTTGCCCTTACCTAATTCAAGTCCTACCTACACTTGGAGGTCCAGTTGAAATGTTCCTTCCTTCAAGAACCCCTCAGACCCCCACAGGAGGAATTATCCTCTTTCTTCTTTATTTTTCAAGGCAGTTGGCAAATATCTCTATGATGACACTAGAGGCAAGAAATTGGAAACTACCCAACACCCAAATGAACTTTCACATCTATACATGTTCAAAGACTGCTGCTTAAGTTATCTGACAAGTATTTAAATCTGTACTTGTTTAAGGCCCTACTATAGCACTTTTCATGTTGTATTATGGTTTAAGTAGCTGCCATCTCTCCACCTGCACTAATCACTTGTCTGGCTTTGGTGATGTGAGTACTCAACAAATCCTTATCGAACAGGCTAACAATAAGCATCAACTAACCTCTGATCTATAAAAATGTAAAATCATACATTCGCATACAGGTTGAATACTATGGTTCTTAATCTTTGCTATATCCACTTGATAACTGATTTTCTTCAAATCCTCAAATTTAAGGAGTTCTTGACACCTCCCACCTTTCCAGCTGTCCAAGGACCTACTGTGAGAATCCCTGAGACATCTATTACCTCTATACCCTATCTGTACATCTAGGATACTGGTTCTCAACCCTGATGCACATTAGAATAACTCGGGGAGTAAATGGATTAAATTCCCAATCAAAAGACACAGAGTGGCTGAATTGATAAAAAAACAAAATCCAGTGATATGCCACCTGCGAGAGACACATCTAAAGACACACACAATGAAATTGAAAGGATAGAAAAAGATGTTCCATGTAAACAATAACCAGAAGAAAGCAGGAGTAGCTATACTTATATCAGACAAAATAGCCTTTCAGTCAAAAGCTGTGCCTAGAGAGCTTCCCTGGTGGCGCAGTGGTTGAGAGTCTGCCTGCCGATGCAGGGGACACGGGTTCACGCCCTGGTCCAGGAAGATCCCACATGCTGCGGAGCGGCTGGGCCCGTAAGCCATGGCCGCTGAGCCTGCGCGTCCGGAGCCTGTGCTCCGCAAGGGGAGATGCCACAACAGTGAGAAGCCTGTGTACCGCCAAAAAAAAAAAAAAAAAAAAAAAAAAAGCTGTGCCTAGAGACAAAGAAGGTCATTATATGATGACAAAAGGGTCAATTCAATAGGAAGATAAAATAATTATAAATATATATGCACCCAACATCAGAGCACCTAAATATATAAAGCAAATATTGACAGATCTGAAGGGAGAAATTGACAGCAATGCAATAATAGTAGGGGACTTTAATATCCCAATTACAATACTGGATAGAACATCCAGATAGAAAACTGTTAAACAGCTGACTTGAACAACACTACAGACCAAATGGACCTATATATATAGACATATATAGAACTTTCCACCCAACAGCAGAAGAATGCATATCTACTCAGGTGCACATGAAACATTCCCCAGGACAGACCACATGTTAGGTCACAAAACAAGTCTTAACAAATTTGAAAAGAGTGAAATCATTCCATGTATATTTTCTGACCACAAAGGAATGAAACTAGAACTCAATGACAGCAGAAAATGGGAAAACCTGCAAATAGGTGAAAACTAAACAAACACCCTCTTAGATCAAAGAGGAAGTTGAACAAGAATTTTAAAGGTACCTTAAACAAAAGAAAAAAAAAGTGCCAAAATTTACGAAATGCAACAAAAGCAGTACTAAGAAGGAAGTTTAGAGTGATAAATGCCTACATTAAAAAAAAAAAAACCCTCAAACAAACAACCCAACTTTACATCTCAAGGGACCAGAAAAAGAACAAAATAAGCCCAAGTTAGGAGAAGTAAGGAAATAATAAGATTAGAGCAGAAATAAATTGAAAAGAGAATGTGAAAAAATAGGAAAAAAAAAAACAGAACTGTGTTGGTTTTTTGAAAATACTGACAAGCCCTTAGCAACACTAAGGAGAAAAAGACTCAAATAAATAAAATGAGAAATAAAAGAGGAGACATTACAACAGATGCCTAAGAAACAAAAAGGATCATAAGGGTCTATTGTGAACAATTATAGGTCAACAAATTGAATAAAAAGGAGACTGAATCAGTAATCAAAAACCTCCCAACAAAGAAAAGTCTAGGACTAGATGGCTTTAAAGGTAAATTCTAACAAACATTCAAAGAAGAGTTAATACCAATCCTTAAACTCTTCCAGAAATACAAGAGGGGACACTTCCAAACTCATTTTATGAGGCCAGCATCACCTGATACCAAAATCAGACAAAGATACCACAAGAAAAGAAAACTATAGGCTAATATCCCTGATGAACACAGATGCAAAAATCCCCAATAAAATACCAGCAAATTGAATTTAACATCTTGCTAAAAGGAGCATACACCAAGATCAAGTGGGATTTATCCCTGGGATACAAGGATGGTTCAACAAATGCAAATCAATCAATGTGATAAACCACATTAACAAAACGAAAGAAAAAAATCACATAATCTTTTCAATAGACACAGAAAAAACATTTAACAAAGTTCAACATCCATTCATGGACTTCCCTGGTGGAGCAGTGATTAAGAATCCACCTGCCAATGCAGGGAACACGGGTTTGAGCCCTGGTCCAGGAAGATCCCACATGCCACGGAGCAACTAAGCCCCTGTGCCACAACTCCTGAGCCTGCGTTCTATAGCCCGCGAGCCACAACTACTGCGCCCACGTTCCACGACTACTGAAGCCTGCACTCCTAGAGCCCGTGCTCCACAACAAGAGAAGCAGCTGCTATGAGAAGCCCGCACACTGCAGTGAAGAGTATCCCCTGCTCGCCGCAACTAGAGAAAGCCTGCGCACAACGAAGACCCAATGCAGGCAAAAAAAAAAAAAAAAAAAAAAAAAAATCCATTCATGATTTAAATTCTCAAAAAAAAAGTATAAAAGGAACTTACCTCAATGCAATAAAGGCCACGGATGAAAAGCCCACAGTTAACATCATTATTTCTTGCTAATCAAAAATATATGTGCTCTACCTCCTACACTGCTGGTGGGAATGAAAACTGGTGCAGCCACTATGGAGAACAGTATGGAGGTTCCTCAAGAAACTAAAAATAGAGTTACCATATGACCCATCAATCCCACTCCTGCGCATATATCCAGACAAAACTATAATTTGAAAAGATCCATGCACCCCTATGTTCATAGCAGCACTATTTACAATAGCCAAGACATGGAAACAACCTAAATGTCCTTCGACTGACGAATGGATAAAGAAGATGTGGCAAATACATACGTGTGTGTGTGTGTGTGTCTGTGTGTCTGTGTACACACAGACACACACACACACACACACACACATATATATACACAAAATGGAATATTACCCAGTCATAAAAAAGAATGAAATAATGCCATTTGCAGCAACATGGATGGATCTAGAGATTATCATACTAAGCGAAGTAAGTCAAAAAGAGAAAGACATATACTGTATCATATCACTTATATGTGGAATCTAAAATACAACACAAATGAACATATCTACAAAACAGAAACAGATTCCTCACAGATATAGAGAACAGACTTGTGGTTGCCAAGGGGGAGGCAGGGTGGGGGAGGGAAGGATTGGGAGGTTGGGATTAGCAGGTGCAAAGTATTATACATATGATGAATAAACAACAAGGTCCTATTGTACAGCACAGAAAACTATATTCAAGATCCTGTGTTAAACCATAATGGAAAAGAATATGAAAAAGAATATATATATATGTATAACTGAATCACTTTGCTGTACAGCAGAAATTAACACAACATTGTAAATCAACTATACTTCAATAAAATTTTTTTAAATATATATGTGTTCTAAATTTCCCTTCCTAGGAAGCCAGAGTCCAGACTTTTTGCCTTATCTGATATGTGATGTGAAGCCAGGGCAGCGGATTACAATCTCTTATGGTTATCAAGCCAATTAAATCTAAGAAGTTACTCCAGTTCTTTTGAAACAGAATCCTCCAATCTTAGCAGAGAGACACTGCCCTGGGGAACTCACGGGCTCCATGAGAGGTCAGGTTGCAGAGGAATGAAAAGCAAATCCTGAAAGACTTCAATACCCTTTTGTTCCAAAGTCTCAAACCAATGGAGCAAGTAGACACAAAAAACAAACAAACAAAAAGACATAACAACAAAGAAAATACTCACCCTAGCGGAAAACAACATTAAAAAGTAACAAGAAGCCACAGAGTCACTGAGCACCTAAAAGTAGGTACAAGGCACTGTGGCACAAACAGTCCCTTCCTTCCATTTACCAAGTCCCTGCTTTGTGCTAAGCACTTTACAAACACTGACTTGCACGATTCTGGCAACTATAACTAACTACCTGGGGATTTCTATCACCATTTCCCAGATGATTGCCAATTAATCTGAGACCCTGAGATTATATAACTTGCCCAAGATCAGAAGGTACAGGAACAGGTATGCTCTTTTCAGGCAGGTGAGTTGCATTAAAAGATGATAACAATGGCAGCTAACATTTACTGGATACCGATTATGTGCCAGGCACACTTCTAGGTTCTTTTCATGCAATAACCCAGTTAATCAATTAATCTTGACAACAATCCTATGAGATAGAGACTCTTACTATTCTCATTTCAGAGATGAGGAAATTGAGGCTCAGAGAGGCGGTATAACACTAGTTGGGTCAGGATTTATACCCAAGCAGTCTGACTCCAAGGCCCATGCTCTAACCAGTACAGAAACCAGCTCACTACATGGAACACCTACTATATGTCAGGCACTGTGCCAGCCTCACAGAATGCACTCCCACGAGGAGCTTTCAGCCAGCTGGCGGACAGAGACCAGTCATCAGCCAATGGCAATACTAGGTCCCAGATGCAGATGCTATGGAGGGCCTAGTCTCTTGTCCTATCAGTTAAGAGGCTAAGAAGTACACAGGACCAGCAACAAGCCCAGTCTTAGAGGGATGGGGTGCAGATCTAAGAACTCAAGCCTACCCAGGGCCTGAAGGGAAAGGAGAGGGAAGAGAGAAGTGTTCCAGAAAGAGCAAAACACAGGCACGAAGGCCTGGGGGCAACCATAAGGGGTTTATGGCAGGTGAGGTGTAGGCTGGTGCTTCTCAAACTTTAATGTGCATATAGATCACCTGGAGGGCTTATTAAAATGCAGAGTCTGATTCCGCAGGTCTGGGGTGGGGCCTGAGATTCTGTATTTCTAACAAGCTCCCAGGTGATGACAACATTTCTAGTTCACGTGAGTAGCAAGCATGACTAGGTCTGTGTAGACAGGAGACTGGAAAACGGGTAAGGGATACATCACACAAAAGCCACACTGAGGAGTTTGGGCTTTCTCCTTAGTGCATTGGGGAGACACTGAAGAACTTTAAGTAGGAAAGAGATACATCATATCTGCAGTTTTAAAAATGACTCTGGGGACTTCCCTGGTGGCCCAGCGGTTAAGAACCTGTGCTTCCACTGTAGGGGGCATGGGTTCGATCCCTGGTCAGGGAACTAAGATCCCACATGCCATGTGGTACAGCCTAAAAAAAAAAAAAAAAAAAAAAAAAATGACTCTGGTTACCAAGTACGCGTGCGTATGTGTTCGGGGGAAAGGTGTGTGTGTGCAGCACATTTCTGCTCCAGAGACATAGTAATATCCAGCCCTAGAGAAATTACCTATAAATTCTTGGTCAGATGTGAACAGAAGCAGCAGCCAGGTGGGGAAGCAGAATGGGAGGCAGTGGTTCTGAAACTTGAACAGGCAAGGAAATCACCAGGAGGGATTATTAAAACAGATTCCTGGGTCTAACCCCCAGAATGTCTCTTTCAGTAGCTCTGGAGCAGGGCCTGGGAATCTGCACTTCTAACAAGTCCGCAGGAGATGCTGGTACTGTTGGTCTTGTCTTGGGATAACACTCTGAGAACCACTGGTGTAGTGGAAAAAGCACAGGCTTTGGGGGCCATACAGATATGAATTCAAAGCCCTGACCCACCACTTCCTAGCTGTGTGACTTTGGGCAAGTTTTTTAAACTCTTTGAGTCTCTGGTTTCTTATTTGTAATAAGAAAATAGTAATACTAAACTCATGGCAGGGCGGTTGAGTGATGATGGTGGTAAGGATTAAGTAAAGTACACAGAGTGTGTGCTTGATAAGGCAGAGTGGCTTTGCTCTGGGTTGCATCGGAAGGCAGGACCAATGAGTCCACTGCAAGGAGGGAGATGTATGCTCAATCTAAGGAAACTTCCAACAAGAGAGTTATCTAGCTAAGGAAAAGGCCATAACCATGAGCAAATCAGAGAGAAGGAGGTGACCAAGGAAGGAGGTGAAAGGGGATATCCCTACCCTAGTGAGGAGAGTGAACCAGAAGCCTCATTACCTCCCATAAAACTCAAGAAATTCATGATTCCCTTGAAAATATGGGACATTCCATCAACCCAAGCAACCTAAAGGTTGAACAAAACAAGGCAAAGTTCCACCCAGAGTTGGGTTCCATAAAGACATCTTTTGGAACTTCCCTGGTGGCGCAGTGGTTAAGAATCTGCCTGCCAATGGAGGGGACATGGGTTCAAGCCCTAGTCCGGGAGGACCCCACATGCCGCAGAGCAACTAAGCCCGTGCGCCACAACTACTGAGCCTGCGCTCTAGAGCCTGCGAGCCACAACGACTGAGCCCACGTGCCACAATCACTGAAGCCTGCGCGCCTAGAGCCCGTGCTCCGCAACAAGAGAAACCACCGCAATGAGAAGTCCATGCACCACCACGAAGAGTAGCCCCTGCTCACCACAACTAGAGAAAGCCCGTACAGCAATGAAGACCCAACGCAGCCAAAAATAAATAAATAAATTTTAAAAAAAGACACCTTTTGAAGAACCTCAGGGTCAAGTAATCCAGGAGGCCAGAGAGGGGAAGTGACGTGTTCACACAGCAAATTATCTGCAGAGTAAAGGAAGTCCAGCTGTACCAAACCTGGCAGAGCTGAGTGATCAGAAGTTTGTCCCCACTGTGGGAGCCAAGCTCAGAGATAATTTGGATACCTCATGATTAGAGGTATCCAAAGAAGAACCTGATGGCACAGATTAATTGCTTTTTGTCTCCCTTTACCCTCCCTCTCTAATTCTTTTCCTCTCCAATACTTTGTCTTCCTTGCCCCTCCCCCAATTCAATGCTTTACTACCAATAAACAAATCACTCTAGTCAGTTTCACACTTATCCTTTACTTCAGGATTATTTTGAAAAGAAAAATAATGAAGGCATACTAGTTCTACTAAATATTAAAATACAGAGCTATCCAAACTGGTATCGGAGAAGACAGAAAAGACTTCAACGTAGAAACTGAAATAAGAGCAGTATCAGAAGAAAATATAGCTATACTTTTAAACAATCTTGACATGGAAAGTTTTCTAAGAAGAAAACAAAATCCAGAAGCTATTAAGAAAAAGAATATAAAGGAAGAAGGAAGAAAATGAAAAAAAATCACCATAGAAAAAGAAAAAGACAATTTGAATAAAAATATTTCCCACACACCTGACAAAGGGCTAATTTCTTCAATACACCAAGAGCTCTTACAAACCAATAAAGGACAAATAACCCATAAGGATAAGAATGGGCAGTTAAGGGCTTCCCTGGTGGCGCAGTGGTTAGGAATCCGCCTGCCAGTGCAGCGGACATGGGCTCGAGCCCTGGTCTGGGAAGATCCCACATGCCGCGGAGCAACTAGGCCTGTGCACCACAACTACTGAGCCTGTGCTCTAGAGCTTGTGAGCCACAACTACTGAAGCCCGCGCGCCTAGAGCCCATGCTCCGAACAAGAGAGGCCACCACAGTGAGAGGCCCACACACCACAGAGAAGAGTAGCCCCCGCTCGTCACAACTAGAGAAAGCCCACACGCAGCAATGAAGACCCAACACAGCCAAAAATAAATAAATAAATAAGAAGTATTAAAAAAAAAAAAAAGAATGGGCAGTTTAAAAGTTCAAATGGTCAGACACAAAAAGATGCTCAACATCATTCATAATCTAAAAACTGTAAATGAAAATAATGACATCTTTTTTACCTTTCAGAGTCAAAGTTTAAAGAAAATCTGAATACACTAGATATAGGTAAATTTGGGGAGGGCAATTTAGCACAATATATACTTAAATGGAAGGTAGAATTATTATTGAAATACTGCCAACATAAGATATTAAGTTGAAAAAAAAAGATGCACAGCAGTGTATGTATAGCATAATATCATTTGTCTAAATAAATTTTTTAAAAGAATGTACCAAAGCCAAAGACATCACAAGAAAAGGAAACTACAAATATTCCTCAGGAACACAGACAGAAAAATCCTTCACAAAATATTAGCAAATTGAATGCAGCAACATATAAAAAGGTTTACACATGATGGCCAAGTGGGGTTTAGCCCAGGAATGCAAGGTTGGCTTAATATCTGAAAATCAAATAATGTAATACACCATATAAATAGAATAAAGGACAAAAACTATACAATCATCACAACTGATGCAGAAAATGCACTTGACAAAATTCAACACACATTCATGATAAAAACTCTCAACAAACTAGGAATAAAAAAGAACTTCCTCAATCAGATAAATGGTAGCTTTGAAAAACCCATGGCCAACATCATACTTGATGAAAGACTGAATGCTTCCCCCTAAGAAGAGGAACAAGGCAAGGATGTCCACTTTTGCCATTTCTATTCAACACGGTTCTATAAATGCAAATAATGTGCACTAAAGCTAATAATTAAAGTCATCCAGATTAAAAGGAAAAAGTAAAAGTGCTTTTATCTGCAGATCACATATCTTATATCTAGAAAATCCTAAGAAATCCACAAAACAACTAGAACTAATAAACAAGTTGAGCCAGGTCACAGACTACAGGATCAATATATAAAAATTAATTGTATTTTTACACACTAACAACAAACAATCCAAAAATAAAATTAAGAAAATATTCCAGTGACTTCCCTGGCAGTCTTAACTACTGGACCAGGTTTGATCCCTGGTCAGGGATCTAAGATCCCACATGCTGCACGGTGCGACCAAAAAAAGAAAAAAAAAGAAAAGAAAATAGCTCCATCCACAGTACTTCAAAAAGAATAAAATATTTAGAAATAAGTTTTCAAAAAGGACTTGTACACTGAAAATTACAAAACATTGCTAAGAAAAACAAAAGATGATCTAAACAATTGGAGAGACATTCCACACTGGATTGGAAGACAATATTGTTAGGATGGCAATTCTCCCTGGACTAATCTATAGATTCAGTGCAATCCCTATCAAAATCCCAGTAGGCTTTTTTGTTGAAACTGACAAGTTGACCCTGAAATTTACCTGGAAGCACAAAGGACCTAGAATATCCAAAACAACTTCAAAAAAGAACAAAACTAGAGGATTTACACTACCAATTTCAAAGCTACAGTAATCAAGACAGTGTGGTAAGGATAAGCATAAAACCCACTGGAACGTGGACTTCCCTGGTGGTGCAGTGGTTAAGAATCCGCCTGCCAATGCAGGGGACATGGGTTTGAGCCCTGGTCTGGGAAGATCCCACATGGCGTGTAATACACTAAGCCCGTGTGCCACAACTACTGAGCCTGTGCTCTAGAGCCCGCAAGCCACAACTACTAAGCCTGAGTGCCACAACTACTGAAGCCCACGCGCCTGGAGCCTGTGCTCCACAACAAGAAGCTACCGCAATGAGAAGCCCGTGCACTGCAACAAAGACTAGCCCCTGCTCCCCGCAACTAGAGAAAGCCTGTGCGCAGCGACGAATACCCAACACAGCCAAAAATAAAATAAATTAATTAAGTAATTTTTTTGTTTTGTTTTGTTTTTGTTTTTGTTTTGCGGTACGCGGGCCTCTCACTGTTGTGGCCTCTCCCGTTGCGGAGCACAGGCTCCGGACGCGCAGGCTCAGCGGCCACGGCTCACAGGTGCAGCCGCTCCGCGGCATGTGGGATCTTCCCGAACCAGGGCACGAAGCCGTGTCCCCTGCATCGGCAGGCGGACTCTCAACCACTGCACTACCAGGGAAGCCCTAAATAAATAATTTTAAAAAACAAAACAAAAAAACCCCAATGGAACAAAATTAAAAGTCTAGAGATAAATCTTTGCATTTACAGTAAATTGACTCTCAACAAAGTTGCCAAAGCAATTCAATAGGGAAAGGATAGCCTTTTCAACAAATGGTACTTGGACAATTGGGTAACCACGTGCAAAAGGAACCTCACAGCACATACAAAAATTAACTAAAAATAGATCATAGACCTAAACATAAAAGCTAAAATGATAAAACTTCTAGGAGAAAATCTGTGCCCCTGGGTTAGGCAAAGATGTCTTAGATACAACACCAAAAGCACAACCTATATTTTAAAAAACTGATAAATTGAATTTCATCAAAATTTAAAACTTTTATACTTCAAAAGATATCATTAAGAAAATGAGGACTTCCCTGGTGGTGCAGTGGTTAAGAAACCACCTGCCAATGCAGGGGACACGGGTTCGAGCCCTGGTCCAGGAAGATCCCACATGCCGTGGAGCAACTACTGCGTCACAGCTACTGAGCCTGCGCTCTAGAGCCCACAAGCCACAACTACTGAGCCCACATGCCACAACTACTGAAGCCTGTGCGCCTAGAGCCTGTGCTCCGCAACAAGAGAAGCCACTGCGATGAGAAACCCGCGCACCACAACGAAGAGTAGCCCCTGCTCGCCACAACTAGAGAAAGCCTGCGTGCAGCAACAAAGACCCAATGCAGCCAAAAATAAATAAATAAAAAATAAATTTATTTAAAAAAAAAAAAAGGCTTCCCTGGTGGTGCAGTGGTTGAGAGTCCACCTGCTGATGCAGGGGACACGGGTTCGTGCCCTGGTCCGGGAAGATCCCACATGCCGCAGAGCGGCTGGGCCCGTGAGCCATGGCCGCTGAGCCTGCGTGTCTGGAGCCTGTGCTCCGCAACAGGAGAGGCCACAACAGTGAGAGGCCCGCGTACCGCAAAACAAACAAACAAAAAGAAATGAAAATGAAAAACAGGCCACAGACTAGGAGAAAAACCTTTGTAAATCACATATCTGATAGGGGACTTGCATCCAGAATATATAAAGTTTGGCAGTATCTTTAAAGAGTTAAACATAAACTTACCATACTATCCAGTAATTCCAATCCTAGGCATTTACCCAAAAGAAAAGGAAATGCATGTCCATACAATGACTTGCACATGAACATTCCTAACAGCTTTGATCACAACAGTCCAAAATTGGAAACAACCCAAACACCCATCAATTGGTGAATGGATAAACAAAATGTAGTATAGCTGTACAATGGAATACTATTCAGCAATAAAAACTACCAATTCATGTTACAACATGGATGAACCTCAAAAATATTATGCTAGGTAGAAGCCAGATGTGAAAGTCTATGTACTACATGATTTCACTTACATGAAATGCCCAGAAAAGGCAAATCTATAGAGACAGAAAGCAGATCAGTGGTTGGCTGGCTGTGGGAACAGTGTTATTGGCTGCAAGTGTCAATCCCTTGACTGTAAGGGAATTTGTTGGGGTGACAGAAATGTCTAAAACTTTGTGTCATTATGAAGATGGTTGTATAAGTCTATATGAAAAATTATTGAACTGTACACTTAAAATGGGTAATTTTATGGTGTTAAATGATACCTTCAAAAACCTGAAGAAAAAAAATCAGCTAGGGGGAGGTATAGACAAAACAAGTTTGGCAATATAATAGCAATTGTTGAAGTTGGGTAATGGGTTATAGAGGTTCTTTATTTCTTCTACTTTTGTGTATGTTGGAAAATTTTTATAACAAAAGGTTTTTAAAAATAGACGTTTTATGTGCATAAAGATGTTCTGGAGAAACATTTTTTTAAAAATCAAAGACTACACCTGATGAATGGATGGTGGGGTAGCTGAGTGACTTTCTTTTCATTTATAGCTTTCATACTTTTTCCCAAGTATATGGATCACCTATATTCAAAATAAATACATTGACACTTTAAGAAGGGGAAGGCTGCCTCTGAAAATACTTGGGCAAGTTCCCCCAAAGATGTGCAGAAAATGGGAGCTACAAGGTAAGAATGATGCAGAGGAGATTCTGAAGCCAGGTGTGTGGGTAACCAGACCAGATCAGTAATTCTTAATCTTGGGAAAGTGTTGCAAATCCCCTTAAGAATCTTAAAAAGCTACAGATGCTGCTCCCAGAAAAAAACACTCCAAAATGCAGAATCTGATGTATAATTCCAAGAGGATCAAAGGACCTAGAAGTTCACGGGCTCTTGATAAAGACCCCTGTACTGGATCACATTCCAACTTTTGTGATTATCTGACTTAATTACCTCTGTAGCCCTGACAGCCTCATAGAGGATGTTTGACCCATATTTCATTTCTGTAAGGAAATTAGGGAGAAGCAAAGTACCTGCTTCTTGGGAAATTCCTTTATATCTTCCTTTAATTTTTAATTGATCACCACAGGAACTCTCACATGAGGTTCAGTTTTAAAAGCCAATTAAGTATTTAGGAAACATCTGCTGCAAGTTCAGAGCCATGAAAGGAGCAGAGTCCTAGGAAAGGTGAACCAGTCCATTCAACGTTATTTTGCTTTACTTGGTTTCCAAGTCACAAGACTGCAAAGGCAGCATGTCAAGGAACAAGGTGATGGCAATCTAGAAGCCCTTGTGCTGTAATCTAACACCCTATCACTGGCAAAGATATGGGTGACCTGAAAAGTTATAAAGCTCGAGAGGCCTAAGAATCAAGGTCTTGCCCTCCCTATCTACTTTATTCTTGGGGGCTGGGCACGCAGAAAATTTTCTCCTAAACAACCCAATGAAGGACTACTAGGACCAAAAATCACCCCTCACCCCCCGCCCAAATTTGCACCACCCAGTTTGAAAGGTATGAACAATTAACTTCTTCCAAAGAAAATAGGAAGTTTCCCCTGAGAACTGAAAATTATTTCATTCACTCATATTTCTCTGTGGGCAGAAGTTAACCTTTTGTTTTCTGGAGCCCTCTGCCTTACAGTCGTCTTTCCCATAAACAGCATCACCTAGAGATAGAGTCTGGCCAATCTGAACAGCCTTCCTGGTTTCTATTCCATGCCTTTCCTGCTGCAAAAGCAGCACCTTCCCTTAAGAGTAAGCTAGATTCTTCTTTTTCCTTTTCAAAGATACAGTCACCATTTTAAGATTGCTCAGTAACTGCTCCCCAGGGCTGCGAAGAACAAAGAAAAAGGCTTTGGGGCACAGTTTGCCAACAGTTAACTGAAATCAGTTACCTAATCAGTTAAAGCTCCCTAAGAATTCAACCACACATGAAAGACAGCTAAAGACCTCAGGAAGAAAAACAAACAAACAAATGAACCAAAACAATCACACAAGCAAAAAAACCAAACCAGAACCAAATTAGCCACAGGAGACTGAAAATGTAGCCTTTATTTCAGAGCCCAAAGACACAGAATAGCTGTTGAGCAGAGACACACAAAAAGACTCAAAACTGTTCTTTGGGGGTAGGGAACAACCCACAGAAGGCTGTGGAAGTCCAGGTGAAACTAGTAACTACCCTCACCAAGCAAAAGACAACCAGACCCAAACCTTGAGGCTAGCAAGTGCAGAAATAAAACATAAAAAATGCACTGACCTTCCCTTTCCCCCTGGGTATTTGTAAAAGGACTCTCAGTTAGCCCAAGCAATAGGCTTAGATGGTTCGTCTCCTAAAGACTTCAAACCATGGAGTAGGAAAGTTACAGAGAGCTCTCTTTGCACTAGGCATGTTCATCTCATATTTCATTTAATCATCACAAAAATCCTTTGAGGAGAGTATCATCCTCATTTTAAAAATAAGGAAACCGGGCTTCCCTGGTGGCTCAGTGGTTAAGAATCCGCCTGCCAATGCAGGGGAGGTGGGTTCGAGCCCTGGTCCGGGAGGATCCCACATGCCGCAAAGCAACTAAGCCCGTGTGCCCCAACTACTGAGCCTGTGCCCTAGAGCCTGTGAGCCACAACTTCTGAGCCCACGTGCCACAACTACTGAAGCCCACGCACCTAGAGGCCGTGCTCCACAACAAGAGAAGTCACTGCAATGAGAAGCCTGCGCATCGCAATGAAGAGCAGCCCCCGCTCGCCGCAACTAGAGAAAGCCCGCGCGCAGTAACGAAGACCCAACGTAGCCAAAAATAAAGGTAAAAATAAGGAAACCGATTCGGATGAAAAAGTTTTTTTGTTTTTTTTTTGCGGTACACGGGCCTCTCACTGTTGTGGCCTCTCCCGTTGCGGAGCACAGGCCCCGGACACGCAGGCTCAGCGGCCATGGCTCACGTGCCCAGCCGCTCCGCGGCATGTGGGATCTTCCCAGACCGGGCCATGAACCCGTGTCCCCTGCATCAGCAGGCGGACTCTCAACCACTGCGCCACCAGGGAAGCCCGGATGAAAAAGCTTTAAAGATGTATGGTGGTGACAGTTGCACAATAATGTGAATGTACTTAATGCCACTGTACACTTAAAATGATAAATTTTATGTCTATTTTACCACAATAAAAAAATGTTTTTAAAGTAACAGGTTTAAAGAAGCAAATAGTTTTACCAAAGTCATAAAACCAATCAGAGTGTCAGATTCTAGCCCAGGTCCTTAGACCAAGCCTTAGTTTCTTCATTTGTAAAATGGGCTTTTGTAAGGATTAGACGGAATAATGGGTGAGCCTATGGTTTATCAACTGAAATGTATCTTGTGAGCAGAAATCTCCCCTTCAAAGTTAGGTAACATAGGGGATTACCACACCTTTTCATATTGCTTTTGAATCAGAATGTCAAAATAGGAAAAATGTTATAGAGACCACCTCATTCAGGGGTTGCAAGTTCAACCACCTAGAGGGGCCAGGCAAGTTACCTAAATGGTGAAGGAAGGAACAGGACACGAGGGAGTGGAAGAGAAAATGACAAACTGGGTCCTGCATGGGGAATGCTCCTGATGAGGGACTTGGGCCCAAATTTTCAAGAAAAAATGAAACTTTAGAGTTTTTGTAATGTGAAATCTCCCAATTATTAAATATTGGCAACTAATTAGAAAACATTTAAAGTCCTGTGCCTGCCAATCTCCATCCTCCACCCCCACCACCCCAATCAAATCCATATGAAGATGCGGTCCATAAACTGTCTATTTATAGCATCTGATCTACTTCATTAGAAACTGAGGCCCAAAGACGTTAAGTGACTTGCCAGGACACCCAGACTCCCTTCCAAACTGGCTTACGAATTCAGCTCCAATTTGTGATTTGATTTTGTTTTTTAAGAACTGCTAGTAGCATTTAGCATAGCCTCTGAATACAAAACCTTCAGACTTCAAACCCTGGGAGGTCTGTCAGTTTAACGTTCGGGCATAGGTGAGAAATCATGGTAGGGGGCAGAGAAGGAAGCAATGAAGAGGAATGAGACGGAACCAAGAAGTCGCGGTGTCCCCAGCCGTGCCCCACTTGGGAACTACCAGTGTCAGCAAATGGTTCAGGGATCAAAGCAGGTTTGGGGTGGTAGGTGGCTCCTACCATTCGTCTATGGCCAGATGGCCCTGTTCATCCTGGGTCCTTCCCACCTTCCTGCCAGTGCCCAGAGATCAAAACTCAACCTTCTCCAACATTCTGTGACCTGCTTCTTTAATGCTGAGATCAAAGGGGAACTTTTGTCCAAGTTGTAAAAGAGAAACCAAGAGGCAACTTAATGCCATCTCTGCCTTCTCTGGACTTCCTGAGGGGATTAAGGGCACTCCTTTAAAGGGATTCCTCAGAGAAACACATTTGTACCAAGGCCTGGTGTCGGCGCCTCAGCTCCAAAGACGCAGTGACTCCTGCAGAACATGTGCCAGGTGGAGCAACTCGAGAGAGCAGACAACACAACCAACAGCGAGCCGCTTGGGAAGACCACAGGGATTATGGTCATGAAAAATAAAAATCAATCTGATTTTATAGGCATATTAGCAAAAATCATCTTAAATACAAGTACTGTAAACCACAAAATTTTCAACCAAGACTTTAGAAATCCTCAAGTCTAAATCTTAATTTCACATATGACATGTGTTGAAACAAACCAAAGTAGCCAAAATAATCTGCCCCAGGCTACACGGTGGATCAGTGGCAGTGCTGGGACTAAGCTCTGGCTGCTGACTCCTGCTCCAGTGCTCTTTCCTCAATGGGCTGATGCCCATCCACATGTGAGGCCCAGGGGAGACAGCAACTTGTCACACACAGGACTGGTAGCAGAGTCCAGGCCTCCTGCCTCTTGTTCCAGGCAGATTCCACCACTAAAAACGGCTCCTGTGCTTCTGACTGGGTTGGGGGGCCAGTGCAGGATGGGACAGGGGGCGGGGGGGAACTGGCTAGCACTGCTTCCATCTGCTCAAAGGAACCTTGAGGTCATTCTGGCCATTCCCCTGCCTCTGGACTGGATCAAACCCAAGTAACCTCAAAACAGTGAGAACTGACCCAGCAGTTCCACTCCTAGGTATATACCCAAGAAAACTGAGAACCTATGTTCACGCAAAAACTTGTACACAAAATGTTCATACCAGTGTTATTCGTAACAGCCAAAAAGTGGAAACGATCCCAAAGTCCATCAACGGATGAAAGGATAAACAAAACGAGGTCTATCCATACAATGGAATATTATTTGACCATAAAAAGGAATGAAATATTGATACATGCTACAACATGGATGACGTTTGAAAACATTATGCCATGTAAAAAAAAAAGTCAGATACAAAACACCACATATTGTTTGATTCCATTTATATGAAATGTCCAGAAAAGAAAAATCTATACAGACAGAAAGTATATTAGTGGTTGCCAGGGACTGGTGGGAAAGGGGGAGTGGGAGGCTGCTAATGGGTTTCTTTATAGGGTGATGAAAATGTTCTGGAAGTAGATAGCAGTGAAGGTTACACAACTTTGTGAATATACTAAAAACCACTGAACTGTAAACTTTAAAAGGGTGAATTTTATGGTATATGAATTATATTCCAATAAAAAGGGAAAAAGATAAAACCCAAAACAGTATAAACAATGATTATGTGAGAGAATACACAGAGTTTTATTCTCCAAATGGAGGTTTCTAGACTCCTGAGATGCCTACAAATGCACTCAATGGACATTTCCCAAGTTCCATGAAAATAATATTCCCCAAAGCATATTCCATATGATCAAGAGTTCCATAAGGAGTGAGACATGAGCCTGCTTCTCACCTCAGACCCAGCTAGATCAACTCAGTATCCTGTAACTTTATAGAGTCGTCTAAATCCAGGGCAGGAGGAAGGCAGGAAAACTAGAGAGCTTCAGTTTACACCAGCCACCTACTCCTATGCTGCAGGAAGTTCAGGAAACCCCATTGTGCTAACACAGACCTGGGAGGTGGCAGCCAACCCCTGGGGAAGAAGAACCAATCACTAAGGAGGGGAAGGGGGAGAAACACATAAATACCACTTGAAACTTGCGTCCACAACCCTAACTTGCAAAACAAAAGAATAAACCAAAACCCAGCATGTTCCCACGGTCACTGAATCTATTAGCTCACTTCCTCTTTCGTTGTATGACTTGCCTCAAAACCCAGATACCCCAAAGCAGATCCACACACTTCCATTCCCAACAGCTGTGCAACAACCTATGTGTACGAGGGTGTGGGGACTGTTCTGACTTGCGTGTAATAAAGTGCTTAATACAGACCAAGCTCAAGTCCATCTGCCCACTCTGCCTGTCACACATATCCCCCTGTAATAAACTTGCTTCCATGCCTTTTCACCATTGCATCAAACGTGAAGTTTCTCACGTGCACTCTTTAAAATGGCCTCTGTGGGTCACTGTATACATTACATCCTCAGTTTCTTGAAATCAGTTACAGTATTCACCATGAAAGCACAGGATGACACTCCCAGGTGACACAACAAACACGAAATCACTGTGCTTTCCACTGTGCTTAGAATAAAATCCAAACTCCTTTCCATTGTTTCTCTGCAGGCTGAGAACAAGCCGGCTCCCTTAATGTAACGTTCTGGAGAGGATGGGAAGGCGAAGCACCTAACAGAACAGTCTTTCAAAATGCAGTCCACAGACTGTAAACTGTAGACTACAACCTACCACAATTATAGGCATGCTTCTAGAAACACCGCTCTTCCTGCCTCTCTGCCATTTCCTCTTGTATCATTCTCTGCACCACACCCTGACTCCTCACCATGTTTCAGTCCCTCCAGCCTTCTATGTTCCTCAAACATACTCTTTCCCAGCTTGGCCCTTTACGCTTGCCATCTCCTTTACCTGGAACACTCTTTGCATTGCTAGTTCCTTCTTGTCAATCAGGTCTCAACTCATGTCACTTTCTCTGAGAAGACTTCTCTGACCACTTAATGCAAAGCAGGTGCATCACCCTGTCACCCCCAATCACTACCATTTCACCTTGCCATCTTCACAGCACTTACTACTATCTGACACTACCTTGTTCATGTATTTGCTTACTTACTCACTGCCTGTCTCCTCAGACTAGAAAGGCTCCACGAAGGTAGGGACCTTGACCCTCTAATTCACCAGAACATCTCTAGGTCTTGGCACAGAGCAGGCCCTCAAATATTTGTTGATTAAATAAATGTGTACCAGAAATATGTTAACTTATTACCTCTTAAAAACCTCAGAACAGGGCAGGAATTTCCCAGTGCAATGCAATAAATGCCATTTTATTGAACTTTTGTAAAAGCGGGTGTGACTTTTCCTGTTAAGTTCTTATGCCATTCTTGTTCTGAATGTGGCCCAGAAAAAAAATGCGTTTCAACATACCACTTTGGGGATTTTTATCAGGCAAGACTGTGAAGACTTTTACCTGACCTCTGACGTTCTAAACAAGGAATCCCTTTATTAAACAAAAAGGATAATTTATCAGTTGGTTAACAGAAGGAGGGAAATTTGTTATCAGCCAATATCCTACACTTGTTTGGAGAAAATCAACACCAAAGAATTTAAACAACAATCTTCTTTACTAAAGTCAAATGTCCTTTGTGTGCACTCCCAGGATGCAATTATCTGCTGAGGAAGCAACATACAGGAACACCCATACAATCACTCTGGACTAAGTGACTTAGTTTTGGTTCTGGTCTCTTGACAAGTAGAATGTGAGCTGAGCTTCTGGAAGAAGAAAGGGCCAGTCCTTCATAGATCTACTTCCAGCGTTCTGTACCAGAAGCCAGCAAGTTCTGACCCACTTTCCAGGCACAGCTTATCCACATACCCTTATTCACACACAGGCTTCATCCTAAAGAGCTGTGTGGCCCTGTAGGGGCATGGGAAGGGGAGGAGGGCAGGCGGGGCTGGTACAGTGTTTTTCGAAACGTAGTTACAGACCATCTCGATCATAATCGCTACAGTGCTAATTAAAGTGCAGATTCCTGGGCATCATCTAGCCCTAAGGAATTAGAATCTTTGGAAACTGCATTTTTAACAATCTCCAAGCACACACCCCGAGTCTTATGCACAGTTAAGTTTGAAAACCAGTGGGATAAAAGCTCCCTATGAGAGAGGCAGGGAGTTGAGAGAAGACAGGAGAAATGATTAGGGAAGAATCTGGGGATGGAGGATGGGGGGGGCCAAAGGCATGCTTCTGGGTATCGGCAGTCAAGACAAGTGCGCGGTGGGAACAGCTGAGGGTACAGGTGAAGACAGGGCTCTGGAAAAGATCTGACACAGTATTTGGGCTGGAAGGTTGGTCAGAGGTGAGGACGCATCCGCGGACTGGTCAAGACAGTGGGGAGGCGGAGAGAGCAGGGTCTGGACGTGAGAGGGAGGAGCGAAGGTGGGAATAACTGGGGGCTCTTCAGAGAGATCAGGGCTGGAAAGTGAAAACTGGGAAGTGGGAGTCACAGGATGCGGAGACCAAAGCCAGAATAGGAACCGACGGAGGCGGTGTTTGAGACCTTTCCTCCGACCCAGTGCCTCCCCCAAAACTTCGGGCCTTGACAAGACTGAGTGCGGGGCAAAGGCCGGAGAGGGGGAGTTTGGGGGAGTCGAGTCCTGTCAGGGATGTCCCTCAGGCCTGCACTAGGAGTCCCTGAGGTGGCTCGGGCCAGGCATGGGACGCCGGAAAGTCCTGGGATCTCCCGGAGGGCCCCGCTCCATCTCCGGCTCCCGGAGCCTCCTTCACTCACCATCGCAGCCGCCATCTTGGATCCACGTGTCGTCGTAGTGACGTCAGCGGAAGTAGTGTTTCCCTGGTTACGGAGTTAAACTCCGCAAGGTGCTGCCTGCCTTCAGTCGCTCCTTTCGTGGCGGTGAGTGGAGGGGCAAAGAAGACTTAGCTGCTGATCGGTAGCTTGGTCTGGGGAGTCAGGTCGCTGATTAGGTGAAAAGAGAGAATGGTGTAACTACGGGAGCCATGTTAGCTCCTGGCAGAGCCTGCTCCTCCCACTCTTGACACTGCATTGTGGGTAATAGAGGTGTGAGTAAACGCACTTGTTTTGTGGACTCCATTTTTACTATTGGCAGGAAGACCCGTTGCCAGGGTTACCTGAGGCCCCTGATATGGGTGAGTGGGATGGGTACCAGGGCTCTATTAGCAGAATAATTTGTAATTATATATTTAATTACTTGCTTGAATATCCTATATCCTCTCCAATAAAATATAATTCCTATGTGGGTAGGATCCTGCCTTTTATTTAACCTCGCTCTGCCTCATTCTTATCTGTGAAATGCAGAGGGGATGATTATAATACCTTCATCATACGTTTATGATGAGGATCCAATGACATAATGTTACATACTATTATTCAATAAATAATTGTCATTAGACTCTTATGTATACTCCTTCTGGCATATGTTAGGTGCCCAACACAATATACTAATTAAATGAATGAAGGAAAAGCAGCATCTTTAATGGAGGGAAACATCTTTGAATGTGGACTTAACCATGTGCTACTTACCTAAGTGTGTGACTCGAGGCAAGTCACTCATTGTTCCTAAGCCTCAGTTTCCAGTAGCTGGAAAAGGAGACCCAAAGAGTTGTGGAGTTAAAATTGGGAGAGACCTGAAAGTTCTCTTGGTCCATGTATCACTGTAAGGTGGATACGGTACCAGTGCTATCTGCAACTGTTAGGAAAAGTTGTAAAAAAATAATAATGGTGGGACTTCCCTGGTGGCGCAGTGGTTAAGAATCCACCTGCCAATGCAGGGAACACGGGTTCGAGCCCTGGGCCAGGAAGATCCCACATGCCGTGGAGCAGCTTAACTCATGTGTCACAACTACTGAGCCCGCGTGTGGCAACTACTGAAGCCCGCGCGCCTAGAGCCTGTGCTCTGCAACATGAGAAGCCTGCGCACGGCAACGAAGCGCAGCCCCTGCTCGCTGCAACTAGAGAAACCCATGCTCAGCAGCAAAGACCCAACACAGCCAAAAATTAATTAATTAATTAATTTTAAAAAGACAAAAGAATAATAATGGTTAATAATAATAATCACTTACTGAACATTTGTTGTGTGCTGCAGCATTTAGCATTATGCTAAAACTATTCATAAGACTCTCTTATCTAATCCTACCTCTTGGCAGGGGGCAGTTGAACTCTGTTGCCCACCTACAAGCACCACTATGGTGGATTGCCAGACAAAGAAGGCTGCCAACAAGTCTTCCCATCTTTTCGTGAGCATACTGTTTCTCCCGCCAAGAGGTAGACGCTTGTTCTCTTCCTTTTGAATCTGGCTGGCCACATCATTTGCTTTAGCCAATAGAATGTGGTACAGATGACGCTGCCAGTTCTGGGTCTAAGCCTTAAGAGACTTGGCAGCTTCTGTTTCCATCATCTTGGGTCTAAAGATGTGTGGCTACCCAGCTGGAGAGCCACATGGAGAGGGAGAGAGGCCCAGGCATCTCCTCAAGTTACTCTGGAAATTCTAGTTGAGCACTAGGCATACAAATGGAGTCATCATGGACATTCTAACCCTAGCTGAACTGCCAACAGAATACAGCCACATGCATAACCTTATCTGACACTACATGGAAGAAAAAAACTGCCCAGCTGAGCTCGGTTGTTTTAGATTTTGGAGTGGTTTCTCATGCAGCAATAGATAATTGAAACATACACTTATTAACTCTTGTGACCCACACAACTATCCTGAAGAAGAGCACAACAGATAAATCCCCAAGGGGGAAGAAGTTTGAGAGACTGGGGGGGGGGGCGGGAAATTTGCCGGAGTTTCATAGCTAGTAAGCCATAGGTTCCAAACTTGCAATCAG
Source organism: Lagenorhynchus albirostris (assembly GCF_949774975.1). Lineage (NCBI taxonomy): Eukaryota > Metazoa > Chordata > Mammalia > Artiodactyla > Delphinidae > Lagenorhynchus > Lagenorhynchus albirostris. Next base: position 26,523,647 of record NC_083109.1, read on the forward strand.
TTCTCCTGGAGCTTGAATCCTGGGTGTTTCCCACCATTTCTGGATGCCTGAAGAAGGATGACTGATAAGGACCAAAGTTCCATGAATGGCATATTCCTCAGTATTTCCATTTTCCCCTCATACTTTCTGTTTTTCCCATAGGGCTTTCATGACCCAGTCTCCTTTAGTAACATACATACATCAGAATCTTGGAGTAAGACTGCTTGGGTTTAGATCCCATCTCTGTCACCCCCCAGCTCCATGGTATGGGCAAATTTCACTTTTCCCTTAATTTTTTTTATTGTAAAATATACATCACACAAAATTTACCATTTTAATCACTTTTAAGTGTACAATTCAGTGGTATCAAGTACATTCACAATCTTGGGCAGTCATTACTACCCTCCATCTCCGGAAACTTTTCATCATCGCAAACTGAAACTCTGTACCGATTAAACTCTTAACTCTGCATTATACCTTCCCCTCAGCCCCTGGTAACCACTATTCTACTTTCTGTCTCTATGAATTTGCCTATTCTAGATACCTCATATAAATGGAATTATGCAATATTTGTCCTTTTGTGTCTGGCTTATTTCATTTAGCATAATGTCTTCAAGTTTCATTCATGTTGTAGCATGTATCAGAATTTTATTCCTTAAGACATTTGGGTGGTTTCTACTTTTTGGCTATTGTAAATAATGCTGCTATGAAATATCTGTTCAAATTCCTGCTTTCACTTCTTTTAGGTGTACACACAGAAGTGGAATTGCTGAATCATATGGTAATTCTATGTTTAACTTTTTGAGGAACTGGTATACTATTTCCCACAGTAGCTGTATCATTTTACATTCCCATCAGTTATGCACAAGGGTTCTAATTTCCCCACATCCTCACCAACACTTGTTATTTTATGTTGTTGTTGTTATATTTAATAATAACCATGCTAATGGGTGTGAAGATGGGCAAATTTTTTTACCTCTCTAAACCTCAACTTCCTCATCTGTAGAGCATGGATCATAAAAGACCTTACCTCGTAGGATGGTTATGTGGGCTGAATAAGTTAATATATGTCAAAAGATTAGAATAGTGCCTGTCACATGGTAAGTGCTATATACATGTTTGCTGTTATTACTTTGAGGTCAGTAGGGCTGCCTTTTTATCTCTGGAATGGTGGAAACATTAAGATAAAGATAAGTTGAGAAACTTGGACAATGTAACCCAGCAAATCAGAAGGGGGATAAGGCTCGACTCAAATCCATTGAGTCGAGTCCATGCCTCCGTTGTACATCCAGACAGACAGACAAAACCAAACCCAAACTAGAGGGGCTTATAGGAGCATCGAGGCATGTAGTTCCAGACACCTGCAAAAATGCTTCTCCAAGGAAAACTGGAGGTTGGGGCTGGGCTTAGAGGAAGCAAATCCGATCCTTAGATATCTCCAAGGAAAAGGGTAGGATGTATTAATCTATGTCCTTCTCACAGTGGTGTCAGTTATCTATTGCTACATAACGCACTACCCTAAAACTTAGTGGCTCAAAACAACAATGATTTATTATTTCCCTTGATTGTGTAAGTTGGCCATCTGGGAAATTCTGATGGTTTCAACTGGGATCTTTCATACGCTCTCATCTGACAGCTTAACTGGGGCTGGAGGGTCCAAGGTGGCCTCATATATTTGGGAGGTTGGTGCTGACTGTCAGAAGGGCCTCTCTCTCCACATGGTCTTTCATCCTCAACAAGGGCAGCCTAGGCTTCTTCACAGTGTGGTCTCAGGGGTCCCTGAGGGTGAGAGCAAAAGCTGCTAGCCTCTTCCTAAGGCCTAAGCTTCAGAAATCCCATAGCATCAGCTCTGTCACAATCTGTTGGTCAAAACAAGTTACAAGATCAGTCCAGAGTCAAAGTGGGAGGGGATCACACACAGGCACGAGTTCAAGGAGGCATGATTCATTGGGGGTCATTTTGTCACAAACCATGGCGCAATCCTTGCCTAGGCCACCCTCCCCTCTCTCCCCTGGGCATCTGGGGTGATTTTTTTCTACACCCACTCCTGTCACCTCTAATATCTATTTAACCATCAAAGTCATCTTTTAAAAAACAAGAATCAACTGTTTCTTCCCTGTTTAAAACTCTCGAATGATTCCCACTGTGGTAACAGAAAATCCCAAGTCCTCACCATGGCCTGCAAGGGCCTTCATGATCTGGCCTTGACTCCTACACTGTCCCCTTTACTCACCAGGCTCCAGCCACACAGACCTACTTGGAACTTGCCGAGCTCATCTCTATCTCAGGGCCTTTGTACTTGCAATTCCTTCTCTCTGGAATATTCTTCTCTCAACCTTTTGTGTGATTAGCTCCTTCTCATGATTAGGTCTCAGCTCAACTGTCACCTCAGAGAGCTGTTCCCTGCCCCCCCAACACAGTTGGGAACACACACACATACACACACACACACACACACAGATACTTTGGTTATTTCTTATTGTCCTTCTTCCATGAAAGCCTACACTGGGTCTATGGTGTTCCCAACTGTGTCCCTATTAAGTATGTGCTCAAAAAAATATTTGTTGAATGCTTGCATTATGAATTAATCTTAGGCCTCACTCTGTCAGTTGGGAATAGATCCGGCTGCAAGGAAGACACACACCGCCCCCCTGGAAAATAACAGTGGCTTAACAAGATGAACACTTACTTTTCTCTGTCTTAGTTTGCTTTTCTCCAGAAGCTGACTCTGAGACAAGGATTCAAGCAAAAGTACTTTATCTGGGAGGTAAAGGGATGCCAGAAGGCAATGGTGTGCAGAAGCCAGCTTCTACTGTTTGCAAGAGCTGATAGTTAAATTCTCAGAAATTTTGTGAGCCAGTTGTTGAATATGGGCATTATTGAAAATTAAATTATATACATTTAAAATTAAATAAGTGGTATTAAAAACAAAAGTATGAAATATTCAAAACTCATTTCCTAATAATTTTACTAGATTTTATTATTTGCTAAGCTCTTGATTTTATTTACATCTATTTTATGTGTATGACAGAAATACTGTTATTTCATGTGCTGCTACACATCTCTTCCCAGCTCTGTATTCAGTGACTTTGGGTTGGTAGCAGAGACAGTTTATCCATTAACACAGTAGGTACAGTGCCCAAGGCCCAACATACTTTTAGGGTCCACGAAATGTTTAAAAGAAATTAATTCCTTTTAAAATCAGAAGGCAAGGGCTTCTCTGGTGGCTCAGTGGTTGAGAGTCCGCCTGCCGATGCAGGAGACACGGGTTCGTGCCCCGGTCTGGGAAGATCCCACATGCCACGGAGTGGCTGGGCCCGTGAGCCATGGCCGCTGAGCCGGCGTGTCTGGAGCCTGTGCTCCGCAACGGGAGAGGCCACAACAGTGAGAGGCCCGCATACCACACAAAATAAAATAAAATAAAATAAAATCAGAAGGCAAAAATGAACTTTGGTGTTGAAGTAAAAGTTTTCATACGTAATATTAGCATATTCATTTTTTTTTAAAAAAAGAGCTTATTTACTTATTTATGTATGTATTTATTTATTTTTTGGCCATGCTGCGCAGTTTATGGGATCTTAGTTCCCTGACCAGGGATTGAACCCAGGCCCCAGCAGTGAGAGCGCCGAGTCCTAATCACTGGACTGCCAGGGAATTCCCAGTGTATTCATTTTTATATCAATGCAGCTGTTGACTGCAATTTATATTTAATACAATTTATGTTTATAAATAAAAACATTTATATTGATATTTATAAAATGTATATTTTATGAAGGAAGTGTCCTACAAAGGCAAAACTGCCTAAGCCCCATGAAAGCCACAATACAGTTCTGGATGGTAGCTTAAAATTGGCCATGGTGGGGATATTTACACCACAAAAATCAGCAAATGCTACAAATCAGGACTTGAATTTTTGCTTTGTTAGCAAAAATTTTCTGTAAAGGGACAGATGGTAGATATTTTAGGCTTTGCAGACCATGTGATTGTGTCACAACTACTCAACCCCGCCTTGTAGTACAAAAGCTGCTACAAACAGTAAATAATGAGCATGCTGTGTTCCAATAAAATGTAGTTTGCCAAACCCCAGCTTATACTTAAAGTGATGGAGAAAGTGTCAGTAATGCAGACTAAACTTTCAGAACATCATGTCTGTAGCTGTTACATTGTGATTAGCACAAAAATGTGATAGCATTTGAAACTCTTACTTTATTCAGCAAAGAAGTTGCTCATATCATTGAATAACAAATGAAGTTCTGATGTACGCCTTCATTATTTCATTTTCACCTGATTCGTGAATATACATGAAACTATCAACCCACATTCGTGTTGGAACTATACTTGGAAAGCATATGTTGTCAAGCAAGTTACCATCGTGGTTAACTGAAGCTTAATTCTGTGGGGAAACTCTGGGAAACAATGCAAAACACTCACCTCAGTTATCCTACCCAAGGGGCAAGGGAGCTGGGGGATTTATACACCACCTCCCAAAAGTCATTAGTTGAGGACTGATCCCACAGGGTGTTAATTCCTTAGAACTTTTGGCCTTCTGGGAACACTGGTAGCTGAAGCTTTTTGCAGTTTTAGAAAAAGAGCTCTCAGGCACAGTGATGCAGATGACAGCTAAAAATCCAGTCCACTTTAAGGGATACCAACAGTGCCTGTCACACCCTGTAAAGTTAAAAGTCTGGGGAGGACTGTCTTAGCTGATATGGCAGCTGTGCCTCAAATATCTTCAGGGAATCAAGCTTCATCCAGCTTTGTCATCCCTAGAATTAATTTATTTTCCTCAGGGTCCAAGCTTCCAGCTAAAGCTCTAGCCTTCACATGTACATTCTAGGCAGAAAGATAGAGGAAGAGATGAAAAATAAGAGGCAAAGAGACCACATCAGTTGTCTTTTAAGAAAGGAATTTGGAAGATGCTACACCACACTTCCACTTACAACCCATTGATCAGGACTTAATCACGTGGCCACACTTTGCTGCAAGAGTGGGAAATGTAGTCTTCATTCCAGGGAGTTATGTGTCCCTAATAAAAATTCTGTTTCTCAGAATTCTACTTCTAGAAGAAGGGGGAACATAGATATGGGGACAACCAGCAGTCACTGCCAACCCCCCAAAGGGAAGGGATGCAAACAGAATGCAAACTGTTATAGCCTTATGTCAGAACATATTGTGACAAGGACAGACACGTGACAAAATTGAGGGCCCAGGGGGGTAATAAGGAGAAAGTTTTACAAGTCACAGGGAAGAGAGTGAAACAAGTGCTTTCCCTATATTTAAACTCAAAGCTATAACTAGAGAAAAGATTGAAACAAGTCATTAACATCTTAGAATGGGCACTTTACCCATGCCTTCTTTGCCATCTTCCGGGGAGGAGTGCGTGCCGTTTTCCCATAAAATGGGTGGCACAAATCTATCCCCATATTTATTTAATAGACTTTATTTTTTAAAGCAGTTTCATGTTTACAGAAAAATGAGTGTGAAGTACAGAGTTCCCGTATACTCCCTCGTCCAGCCCCCAGTTTCCCCTATGATTAATATCTTGCCTCAGTGTGGTACATATGTTAGCATTGATGAGCCAATAATGATACACTATTATTAACCAAAGTCCATATTTTACATTAGGGTTCACTCTTTGTGTTGTACATTCTATGAGTTTCGGCATATTTATAGTGATATGTATCCACCATTAAGAGAATCACATGGAATAGGTTCACTGCCCTGAAAATCGCCTGTGCTCCACCTCTTCATCCCTCCCTCCCTCCCCAACAAACCCCTGGCAACCACTGAGCTTTTCACTGTCTCTATAGTTTTACCTTTTCTACAGTGTCGTATAGTTGGAATCATACAGTATGTAGCCTTTTTAGATTGGCTTCTTTCATTTAGTGCATTTAAGGTTCTTTCACGTCTTGATAGCTCATTTCTTTTTAGCACTGAACAATATTCCATTATATGGATGTATCACAGTTTGTTTATCATTCACCTATTGAAGGATATCTTGGTTTCTTCCAAGTTTTGACAATTATAAATAAAGCTGCTACAAACATCTGTGCAGATTTTTGTGTGGACATAAATTTTCAGCTCATTCAGGTAAATACCAAGGAGTGCAACTGCTGGACTGTACGATAAGAGTATGCTTGTTTTGTAAGAAAGAGCCAAATGTCATCTAAAGTGCCTGCACTATTTTGCATTCTCACCAGCAACGAGTGAGAGTCCCTGTTGATCCACATCCTTGTCAGCTTTTGGTTGTATCAGTGTTCTGAATTTTAACCATTCTGATAGGAGTGCAGTGGTATTGCATTGTTATTTTAATTTGCATTTTTCTAATGACACATGATGTTGAGCATCTTTCCATATACTTATTTTCCATCTGCATATCTTCTATTTGAGGTGTCCATGTGTTTTGCCCATTTTTTTTTTTTTTTGCAGTACGCGAGCCTCTCACGGTTGTGGCTTCTCCTGTTGCAGAGCACAGGCTCCGGACGCGCAGGCTCAGCGGCCATGGCTCACGGGCCCAGCCGCTCCGTGGCACGTGGAACCTTCCCGGACCGGGGCACGAACCCGTGTCCCCTGCATCGGCAGGCGGACTCTCAACCACTGCGCCACCAGGGAAGCCCAGGTTTGCCCATTTTTTAAAGTGAATTGCTTTCTTATTGTTGAGTTTTAAGACTTTGTGTATTTGGGATATCAGTCCTTTGTCAGATACATGTTTTGCAGTATTTTCTCCCAGATTGGAGCTTGTATTTTCATTTTCTTAAATGTCTTCGAGCAGAGTTTTAATTTTAATAAAGTCCAATTTATCAATGTTTTCTTTCACAGATCATACTTTTGATGTTGTACCTGTCCCCAGGATTCATCAGTCTTTCCTGTGACCAAAGGGATAAATCAGGGTGTAGGCTAATGGGGTTCAGAGGGCAGTGTAAACTGAAAGAGCAGGAGGGCGGGAATTGACCCTTTGATCTTGTCCATATAGGCTCCACCTTTTGAGATTATTTCTCAGTCATCTATTTCTATAATAATGCTACACACCAAAACACCCCCAGAACTCAAGGGCTTATCATAATAAGCATTTACTTCTCTCTCACATGTCCATGGGTTGGCTGGATTTCAGTTGATCAAGGCCGTGCTCAGCTGGGTTTAAATCCAAGCTGCAGGTTGGGTCCAGATCTGTTTCACATGTCACTTATCTTCCTTGGACCTTGTTCTTTTCAGGTCAAAAGACTGGAGGGCAAGCCCAGCCACACAAGCACATTTCTAGTCTTCGCTTGCATCATATCTGCTAACATTCCATTGGTGAAAGCAAGTCCGTGGCCAAGCTCAACATCAATGGGGCAGGAAGTACACGCCTCCTGTGGATTACTGAACAGCAATCTAATATGCCACAAATCATATATGCAAATTCCTATCACAGGACCCTGGGCTCTGCTTTCAGATATCCAAAGACACATTCCCAAACAAGAAAGCAAGAGAGAAATTCAGTTATAAACTAAGTCAGTTGAAACACTGCTAGCTTTATTTTCCACTGTTCTTATACCCAGTGCCTGAGGTTAGACCCTGTGCTACTCAAGGCTACAGAATCAAGTCAGTATAGCGTTCCATGGGACTCTGGCGGGTGCTTCACAGAAGGAGATAGATCCTTCAGGAGATACAAGAATACAGAAAGGTGTTATTTGCTCCCCACCCCACTGTCCACCTCTTCTCATCGCTCCCCCTACCACAAAGCTAACCAACAGTGACTTTCAACTGAGACAACATGCAGGGATGCCCCACTGCCTCATCTTCTCTGCCTCCTTCCCACATCTGCCCCCACCCCCCTACCCTCCACTGAGAGCTTCCAACGCAGGGTACCAGATACCTCTCAGCAGCGATAGCCCAGCTGCCAGGGCTCCTGCAGTGGTGGATACCATCTTAACAACCATGGTGGCTGCTTGGCCATGAGAAATGCAGGGGCTACAGGCAGCCCCCTATCCTGTGGGAGATCCAGACCCACCAACATGCATAGCAAAGTGGCTTGACAGGAGAGTCAGTGTCCCAGATCGTGAAAAATCATTCCTGTCATCCTGGCCGACCCAGCTTCTGGGAGACAAAAAACCATCCACTGTGATAGGTGAATAATGCTCCCCCTCAAAAAAAAAAAAAAAAAAAAAAAAAGATGTCCACGTCCTAATTCCTGGAACTTGTGAAGATGTTACCTTATGTGGCAAACGGGACTTTACAAATGTGATTAAGGAACTGAAGATGGAAAAATTAGTCTGGATTATCCAGGTGGGTCCAATGTAATTACAGGGGTTCTTACAAGTAACAGAGGGAGGCAGGAGCCTCAGAGTCAGAGAAGGAGATGTGATAACGGAAGCAGAATTTGGAGTGATGAACAGAAGGGAACCAGGAATGTGGACAGCTTCTAGAAGCTGGAAAAGGCAAGTACACAATTGTCCCCCAGAACCCTGCCAACCCATCTCAGACTCTGACCTATGGAACTGCAAGACAATAAATTTGTTTTGTTTTAAGCCATCAAGTTTGTGCTAATTTGTTACAGAAGCCATAGGAAACTAACACAGCTAGCAAGTATTTGGGGGCAGTTAGAAAACTGTGAGCACTGAACCCCACTTCTCTTTGCCAGTCCTTCCCCCTTTGACTTGACATCCAGCAAAAGGCAAATGTTCAGAAATTGGCAGGACAAGACAAGTCAACCTGTTAGTGAAACCTTTAGCATTCAGATCTTTTATTTAAATATTTATTTCATTATTTTTAAAGTTCTCCATCCAAACCACAGCTGTAACTGGAATCCAGCTGTCCCAGGCAATAGAAATATCAACCGGGGGTGTCCTGAGATTGGCAGATTGTGGGTTGCTAGAGTCAAAAAGAGATTGTCCGGTCCAACCCACCCACTTGACAGATGAGGAATTGTGGCTGGAGAGAGGGTGGGTGTCTGGGAGTGGGAAAGGTGAGCGGGTGCTGGGCAGATGGTGCTGGAGCCCCTGCGCAGGCATGGCCTCAGTGCCTGGCCCTGCCTGGCCGCCCCCCGTCATGGCTGCTGTTGGTACTGGCCCTCGGTGGCCGTGTAGAAGTCATCCAGCACACTCTGGATGTATTCGAAGGTGGGCCGTTCCTCGGGGTGGTTCTTCCAGCAGCGAGTCATGATGTTGTAGAGCTCCTCGGGGCAGTGCTCTGGTCGAGGCATCCGGTACCCCCGCTCCAGTGCCCGGATCACCTCGGGGTTTGACATCCCTGAGAAGGAGCCATGGAATTGAAAAGGGAGGGATTGGGGTTGGGGTGGCAGACACCGTTGCCTCCCCAACAAACATCACTCCCCACCTCCCCATGGGAACTGAGCTCCTCCCACTGTGAAAGCCAGGTATCCCTTCCCCAGCCACCCCTGCAGCGAGGGCAGGGGCCTGGTGCACAGTTTGGGCCAATGGAGCTGATGGGGAGACTCCCAGGAAACTTTCAGGCAAGGTTTTTCTCCCTTATGAGAAAAGAGGCTTTGGAGGACACACCCTTCCTCCTTCCTTTGGATACTGACACAATGTGATCTTTGGAGCTGCAGCAGCCATCTGACCACATGGGGAAGACAGTCGCAGAGGAACCAACCCAGAGTCCTGAGAGCATTTGAGCAACTGAACTGACCAGTCACCAGTGTCAGATTCCTTGCTCTGGGGAAAAATAACTTACCTATTGTTTCCACCACTCTTAGCCTGATAATTTGTTACTTGCAGCCTAATGCATCCTAATGGATACAGCATTCCATAACCCATTGCCTGGTTTTTATTGGTGTACCCTCAAGATAAAACAGTCAGGTAGTTAGACTCAGTGTCACCCTATGAGTGGGAACATTTCTTTTTTTTTTTTTTTAGAAGATGTTGGGGGTAGGAGTTTATTAATTAATTAATTTATTTTTGCTGTGTTGGGTCTTCGTTTCTGTGCGAGGGCTTTCTCTAGTTGTGGCAAGCGGGGGCCACTCTTCATCGCAGTGCACGGGCCTCTCACTATCGCGGCCTCTCTTGTTGTGCAGCACAGGCTCTAGAGCGCAGGCTTAGTAGTTGTGGCTCACGGGCCCAGTTGCTCCACGGCATGTGGGATCCTCCCAGACAAGGGCTCGAACCCGTGTCCCCTGCATTAGCAGGCAGATTCTCAACCACTGCGCCACCAGGGAAGCCCTGGGAACATTTCTTTGTTCAATTAAAGTTTATGTTAGTTATCCTCAAGAACAACCCTTTAAACATCTATGATCCCCAATTTTATATTACCAGTCTTGAACACCAAACATATTCATAGATCCAAGTGTTTCCTTGAACATCTTTACTTAGATGTCTACAAGTCACCTCAAATTTAACAGGGCTGAAACGGAATTCTTGAATTTCTATTCCCAGACCATCATGCACCCAGTTGCTCAATCAAAACAAGGAGACTCATCCTTGATTCTTCTCTCTCCCTCACCTTCCACATCAGTAAGTCACACCCTTTCTTCTTATAAAACACAGCACCAACTCATCAACTTATATCTGTTACGACTGTCGCCACTGCCTGTGCCGTTGCTGCAGCTCCCACCATCTCCCCAGCCCCGATGCACTCTCCACACTAAACCAAAGCATCGCTTAAATGTGGAAATCAGATGATGCCACTTCCCTGTCTAGAATCCTCCAGTAGCTTCTGTACACTTAGACTAACACCTATAGGCTCCACCATGACTACGGATCCTGCCTGACTGGGCCCCTGCCGACCCCCTCATGTGCCGTCTGCTCTCATTCCTTGTCTCCAGCTACCTGGCTTCCTTGCTATTCTTCAGGCACACCGCAGGCCCTAAGAGCTGGCAGTACCTTCTACCTGGAATCCTTCCCCCAGATCTTCACTCGGCTGGCTTTCCGCTCAAATATGACCTGCTCTGACAGTGCTCCCTGTCCGCAGGAGGCCCATGTCACCCCCTCTCCCGAGCCCCTGCTTCATTTTCTTCTCTGCAGTGATCTCCACTGAGAGTGTGTGTCTGTTTAGTGTGTGTTCCTCCAGGCTAGAACGTGAGCTCCTGCTGAGCAGGGACCTTGTCTCTTACTGTATCCTTCATGCGCTGTATCCTTCATGCCTAACACACAGTAGGAATTTGATAAATACTGATGAGTGAACCAAGGGTCTACACCTTTTATTTCTAATCTTCAAAACCACTTCTGCAAGGTAGTTGACATCATTACCTATAATTTTTACAGATGAAGAACTAGGGTAGAAGTCAAGTGGATTTCCCAAAGTGTAATAGTTGATGGGGACAGGATTAAAACTCAGGACTATTTACTTAAAAAGTCAGGGACACGGGCTTCCCTGGTGGCGCAGTGGTTGAGAGTCTGCCTGCCGATGCAGGGGACACGGGTTCATGCCCCGGTCCGGGAAGATCCCACGTGCCGCGGAGCAGCTGGGCCCGTGAGCCATGGCCGCTGAGCCTGCGCGTCTGGAGCCTGTGCTCCGCAACGGGAGAGGCCACAGCAGTGAGAGGCCCGCGTACCGCGAAAAAAAAAAAAAAAGTCAGGGACTCTTTATATCCACCTTGCCTCTTCTCCCCAGTGTTCTGGCTACAGATACCCTAGGATACATCCCAACTGAAAAGGAACAGCGAACAACTTTATTTACTGAGTCCCCGGCAATCTACATGTCGGGTATATCTTTGTATACCCTATGGTCTACTCAGTGTAGAGTGCTGCCCATAGGCATGGGGATAAATTCATCCATTTGACGAATAGTTACTAGACACCCATTATGAGCCAAGCACAAATGTAGGCAGTGCAGATGCACCAGTGAGGAATACAGAAATGATTTCTGGCCTCACAGAGCTCAGAGTCTGATGGAGAAAATATCAAATGAATATATAGTTATCAGTGGTGATGAATGCTGTGAATGAAACAGTATAGGGTATTGTGAATGAGAATCACAGGGACATGTATGGTACTTTAGATCAGAGGTCCCCAACCACCGGGGCGTGGACCAGTACAGGAACTGGGCCGCACAGCAGGAGGTGAGCGGCGGGTGAGCAGGCGAAGCTTCATCTGCTGTCCCCCATTGCTCCCCATCCCTCGCGTTACCACCTGAAACACCCTCCCACCTCCATCCGTGGGAGAACTGTCTTCCGTGAAACCAGTCCCTGGTGCCAAAAAGGTTGCTGCTTTAGATGACTGGGCTGTGGGGTACAGCATGAAATGAAGTGGGAGAAGTAGGCAGGGGCTGGATCATGAAGGACCTGCAGGCCACAATTAGGAGTTGGGATTCTGTCCTAATTATGCTGGGAGGCCATTAAAAAGTTAGAGGTGGAGAAGGGAAAAGATCTGGTTCACAGTTTTAGAAAAATCCCTCTGGTCTCAGTTGGAGAAAGGCCTGTTAGAGAGATGGGAGACTGATTAGGAGGCCACTGCACCAGCGAGGTGAGGGAGGATGTTGGCCTGGTGTTGGTGGAGGCTGTGGAGTTAGAAGTGGGCCGACTTGGGGTGTTTTGGAGTCAAATGGCCAGAACCCTGTGACTTCTTGGATGTGGAAACGGATGAGAGAAGAGGAAGGGCCAAGCAGGCTCCCAGATTTCAGGCTTAAGAAACTGGATGGATAATGGAGGCTTTAACTGAGATGGGACAGGCGAGGGGAAGTTGGGGGTGATGGCCAGGAACTCAGTCCGACATAGAGAACAGACTGGTGGTTGCCAGGGGGGAAGGGGTTGGGGGAGGGATGGAGTGGGAGGTTGGGGTTAGCAGATGGACGCTTTTATATATAGAATGGATAAACAACAAGGTTCTACTGTACAGCACAGAGAACTATATTCAATATCCTATGATAAAACATAATGGAAAAGAATATTAAAAAAAGAATGTATATAACTGAATCACTTTGCTGTACAGCAGAAATTAACACATTGCAAATCAACTATACTTCAATAAAAATATTGATAAAAATCGGGACTTCCCTGGTGGTCCAGTGGTAAAGAATCTACCTTCCAAGGGAGGGGACGTGGGTTTGATACCTGGTCAGGGAACTAAGATCTCACATGCAGTGGGGCAACTAAGCCTGTGTGCCACAACTACTGAGCTCATGTGCCTCAACTAGAGAGCCCCCGTGCCGCAAACTACAGAGCCCACGCGCTCTGGAGCCCGCGTGCCACAACTAGAGAGGGAAAACCCGCAAGCCACAATTAGAGAGAAGCCCGCGCACCACAACGAAGAGCTCGCACACTGCAACGAATGATCCCACGTGCCTCAAAGAAGACCCGATGCAGCCAAAAAAAAAAAAAAAAAATTGATAACAATAAATAAACAAAATAACAAACAAACAAACAAAAACTCGGTCCGAATGGCCGCATTGACAAGAGAAGAGAGCCAGGCTGGGCCCTGGAAGCAGCCCCAAGCTGATGTTCTCTCTCCTACCTGGGTAAGGGATCCGGCCGTAGGTGACGATCTCCATCAGCAGGATACCAAAGGACCAGACGTCTGACTTGATGGTGAAGGAGCCAAAGTTGATGGCTTCAGGAGCTGTCCACTTGATGGGGAACTTGGCCCCTGTGGTTTGGACAGAGCAGAGTCAGGCTGAGTCTGGGGAGCAGTCAGGGCTGGGTCTCTGCTAATGCAAGGGAACAGGACAGCGGTACAGCTGCCAACGTCTGCCCCCTGCAGAACTGTGACTTCCCTCAATCTGGCCTCCGTGGAAGCAAGGAACATCCATCCTGAGGACAGATGGCTAAAGTGGGGAGGAGTGGGCCGAGGTGCCTGGGGTGTGTCTGGGAACTCACTCTCTGGGGCCACCTCATTGATTCAGCTGATGTCCTGGTGAACTGCAACTCCTGAAGAGTGGAGTCCTAGAGGTCACAGGATCTTTGGGGACAGCAGAACTTCAAGGGACTTTGAGACCAGGTCACATCTGATGCCTCCGCCCCCTAACCCCCTGCAATGGGGAAAGGGAAGATTTTGGCTCTTGGCCTCTGAGGTTTCCCCCGTCACTGGGTATCTCCCCTTCTAGTCCTCCCCTCCTTGCCTCTGGTCTGGGATGGGTTTAGTTAACCTTTGGTGAGTGATTTCTATCATAATTCCACTGTGGTTGGGGAATGTGGTGTAAAGGATACATGTTCTTTGGAGTTTGTTGAGACCTGCTTTATGATTTAGTACATAGTCAAGTTCTGAAAATGCTCTATGTTTTTTCTTTTTTTCCCCAATCCCTTCCTTCCTTGGGATTGAGAGAGTTTTTTTTATTCCTGCTTATCCTCTCTTGGTTTAGAAATTATACACTCTATTCTTTTTTTTTTTGTGGTATGTGGGCCTCTCACTGTTGTGGCCTCTCCCGTTGCAGAGCACCGGCTCCGGACACACAGGCTCAGCGGCCATGGCTCACAGGCCCAGCTGCTCCACGGCACGTGCGATTGTCCCGGACCAGGGCACGAACCCGTGTCCCCTGCATCAGCAGGTGGACTCTCAACCACTGTGCCACCAGGGAAGCCCTACACTCTATTCTTTCAGTGGTTGCCCTAAGTTTAGATTTTTTTAATTGTGTCATAATAAACATGAAATAGAATGTACAAATCTTTCATACACAACTTGATGCATTTTATATATGTATATCCCTTTGTAATCACCACTCAGATCAAGATATAGAACACTTTCTCAGAAGTGTTCCCTCCGGCCCCCTCTCTGTCAATACCCCCCCCAATCCAGGTAGCTATTATTCTGATCTCTAACATCATAAATGAGTTTTGCCTGTTTTTTTTGTTTGAGATACATTCACAGACCATATAATTCGCCCACCTAAAGTATACAGTACAATGGTTCTTAGTATATTCACAAAGTTGTGTTTTAAAATATTTTCATCATACCCCCCAAAACCACAGCAGTCACTACTCATTTCTTGCCAGGTCCCCACTCCAGCCCTAGGCTGGAGTTAATCTACTTTCTGTCTGTAGATTTGCTTGTTCTGGGCATTTCATATAAATGGAATCATATAATATAGGTCTTCGTGTCTGGCTTCTTTCACTTAACATGATGTTTTCAAAGTTTATCCATGTTTAGGGTATATTAGTACTTCATGCCTTTTTTTATGGCCAAATGATATTCCATTGTATGTCTATATCCCATTTTGTGTATCAGTTGATGGACATTTGGGTTGCTTCCACTTTTGGGCTCTTAAGAATATTGCTGCTGTCAACCTTCACATATGTGTTTGCCTGTTTCTGAATTTTATATAGATGCAACTATCCAGCATCTACTTTTTTGTCTGATTTCTTTTATTTCGATATTATGCCGTGATAGTCATCTACTTTTTTGCATGTGTCACTGGTTCGTAAGTTCTCATCGTTCCATAATATCATATTCTGTGAATATACCCCAATTTAAAGATCATTCTACTATTTGTGGACATTTAGATGCTTCCCAGTTTTTTTTTGTTTTTTTTTTTTGCGGTACGCGGGCCTCTCACTGCTGTGGCCTCTCCCGTTGTGGAGCACAGGCTCCGGACGCGCAGGCTCAGCGGCCATGGCTCACGGGCCCAGCCGCTCCACGGCATGTGGGATCTTCCCGGACTGGGGCACGAACCTGCGTCCCCTGCATCGGCAGGTGGACTCTCAACCACTGCGCCACCAGGGAAGCCAGGTGCTTCCCAGTTTTTGTCGACTACACATAACGTTGCTCTTACCCTTAATTTCAACATGACTTGACTAACCCAATCTACAACTGATCACAGTCACTGGGGGAGAATCTGCAGACCAAGACACTATGTCCAGGAGTCCGTCCAGCTTAATAACTCACAGCTGATACTGGGACAGACCTTTGCATTTTTACCAATCACTTTCACGGGTCTTAACTCTCAACAGTCACGACCCACCCGAGTGGGCTCCACGGGGCCCTCGGCAGCATCCCCTACCTTCCCGAGCTGTGTACTCGTTGTCCTCTATGATCCGCGCCAGGCCGAAGTCAGCAATCTTGCACACCAGGGACGCAGACACCAAGATGTTGGCGGCTCGGAGGTCTCGGTGGATGTAGTTCCTCTGCTCGATGAAGGCCATGCCTTCTGCAATCTCCACCCAAAAGAGAGACACGCTTACCCTCGGATCTGGCCCAGCCCAAGGTGGGTCTCATCCAAAAGCAGAAGAGAAATGTCCAAGTGTGAGAAGGCTGGAAAATACGTGCGCCAGCTCCCTCTTTTTTTGTGGGAGGGTCCTGGGCTCAGGTTGGCATTTCTCTGTCTACCCAGCCAGACTGGGGGGATCCTCAGGGCCTGGGCCAGTTTGGGGCTTCTCTAGAGCTCCAAGACCTCCCAAGAACGCTTTGAGGAAAAAGTGTTATTTCTCCAGGGACCTACACACACACAAACCAATATACTTCGACGGGCTTTCATCCTCAACCCCACTTCTGGGAACAACCTAGGCTCACATAACATTCTGCTGTATCTCTTATGCCTCCTTCACCCCGAAGCCTGGGTAGGGAAAATTCCTTTATTCATTCAACAAATATCTACTGAGGGTCTCATGGGTGCCAGACATATTGCTTGAACAGGTGGGGAGCCAGGCAAGATCCCTGCAGGTGGTAATAAGTACCATAAAGAAAGGATGAAGCAGGTAATAGGACACGAAGTGTAGAGGGCTGTTTTGGATTAGATGGTCAGGGAAGGCTGCTTTGATGAGGTGAAACTTTAGGAAAGATCTGAGTGATGATAAAAATGTGTCAAATAAGAGCATCACCATGAGCAAAGGTCCGGAAGTAGGAGTGAGCTTGGGTATTCATAGAACAGGTGGCTGAGCAGAAGTTGCCAGAGGGGAAGTTGGGGGAGTTGAGGTTGTTAGGGAGGCTGCTGATTGGGAAGAACCTTGTAGGTTAGGAGAGGCAGTTGGGTTGTAGTCTAAGCATAAAGGGAAGAAAGAAGTCTTAGAGCAGGAGAGTGACATGGTCTGATATATATTTTAATGTCATCATGGCTGCTGAGTGCATAATGGACTGTGTGGAGGATTCTTTTTTTTGTTTTGAATTTTATTTTATTTATTTTTTATACAGAAGGTTCTTATTAGTTATCCATTTTATACATATTAATGTATATATGTCAATCCCAACCTTGTGTGGAGGATTCTTATTCACAATGGGACCTTGGAAGCCTGACAGAAAGATGTGGGATTTTTCCTTAGAGACGTTTTCCACTTACAAGGGTTTGTGCATTAACCCTCAGAAACAGGCTTATGACTAACCCTCAGAAACTCAGAAAATAGCATTTATAGTTCATAAACTGGCCTTCAATGTCCTTGAAGCAGGCATTATCACCATTTCTGTTGTACAGGGGAGGGACACATTTTCTAGATCACACCACCAGGGAGATTCTGACTCAAACCTGTCTGTGGATTTCCACTCCCCATACCCCAAGCTGCCTCTAGTTACTCAGAACCCCAGTGCTCTGGAGAACTGCAGCTGGGTGCAATCTGGTGAGATTATTTGGGGAGGTGGGACTTCTGACCAGACCAAACCGAGACACAAGCCTGTTCAAAGTCTGAGGCAAGTGGATGGTGCACTTGTGGAAAGTGGCCAGCAGGGAGCACCTGTGGCCATTGGAACTGCGGTCTGAGGCTCCAGTCTTTCCAACAAAGATGTGAGACTTTCTGATTGTTTGTGGTAAGGCAGAGTCTTGACCAGGAGGTGTGGAAAATTTATAAGGAGTTCCTCGACCAAACAGTTAACAACAGCTGTAACATTAACGGCGGACGTTGTGGCTTATTCATTAATCATAAGATAATACTTAACAAACTTAAATAGCATTTACTCTCTGCTTTGGGGGAGGTACTATTGATATCAGCACTATTTTACAGGTGAGAAAACTGAATCCTAGAGAAATAATTAACTGGCCCAAGTGGAGACCAGGACTGGAAATCTGACAGCCCTGCTCAGGGTCTGTGTCCATTACTCTACCTGAATGTTTGGCACAGAGCAGGCACTAATGCTGGTCGTTACCATTTTTCAGTACCCAGGGACAGACTCTCATGTTATGGATTTGCACATGAGCACATGAACTCAGTGGGGCAGGTGGGACTAACCCCACTCAGGAGACAGCAGATGAGAATGCTTAGGTGACTCCGGGGTTGGACCAGCTCAATTTGAGCCCCATATCTCTGTGATCTCCAAGCAAACTACTTTAACCCTCTGTGCCTTACTTTTCTTCTCTGTAAAATGGGGACAATAGAACCTTCTTCCAAGGGGTGGTGTGAGGATTAATACTCTAAGTCTACATCAGGGCTTAGAACAGAGTCTGGCATATAATTATTCACTTCAACAGTGGCTAAAATGGTCCCTGTTGAGGAAAGTGGCCCTCAGAAAGGTTAAGCAATTTGCTCAAAGCTACACAGGCAGAGCTGGGGTCAATAGCAAAACTCTACATGATTCCTAAGCCCATGTGTATATAGTGGTTCTTCTCAAGGGTTTGTCAACTGAACAAATAGTGGATAGGTTGACTGGGTTCAGGGTTGGTCTACGAATTGGGGGTTAATGAGGTGGTGAGATTTCATGCCCACCAAGTGCGCTGCCATGATGTCAGGCGTTATTACTGGGTTTGCTTCTCAGAGTATCAGGGAATCACAGAACCAGCTGGAAGGACCTGTAGGGATATCCCAGCTCAGGGCTCTTCAAACTGAACCCAATTGATACCTCAAGGTCATCTTGGGGTTGGAGGGACAAAATAAAGGCCACCTGCTTCAATCAGAGCAGCTCTGTTTTGATCTATTTTAAAGTATTCAGCTGCTCTATAAGATTCATTTGACTAACCGAGTTATGGCTTAAAAAAAAAAAAAAAAGAAAAAGCTTTCAAACTTGAAAACCACAGAGATGGTCCAATTCCCTCATTTGACAAATAGAGAGACCAAGACCCAGAGTGGATTTCAGGCTCCACAGCCAGCTGGTGACACGGCTGGGCAGCCTCCACTGACTGCACCCACGTGCCTCTCTAGACTGGAAGTGAAGATCAGGCCACCAGGTTGACTCCTTCCTGTCCCTGGGCTCTGAGGGTACCTCTGCTCCTTGATGCACAAGGGCCTGGAACCTCTTTCCCCCCTGTGGTTTCTATTTTCCTGTCTGTGCCGTGAGGAGAGTGGTTCTTGCCCCAGTCCGTGAACCTCCACCCAGCAAGGTTTCTGCCAGTTTGATGGTTATAATTTAGTAACAGGCCAGACTATTGTTTCCCCGGGGCAGCGCCCACTGAAGGGAAAATGCCAGGTCTTGATTTCCATAGGCCTCTGGCATTCCAGGCTCTGAAAGGTAAAGTCTTTTATTATACCTCTGCCCACGCCCCCAGGATTTGCCTACTCTAGTGAACTCTGCCTCAGGCATCTCCAGAAGGCCCAGCCCTAGGCCCAGGCGCCCCCGTCTCCCTTAACACCTTCCAGGCTGCAAGCCACACCCTCTTCATTTTTTGCCAGGCCCAGGCTCCAACTGACCAGGCTGAGCTCTTGTTTTGCCCTTTGGGCTTTGGCACAGGCTGCTTCTTCTGCCTAGAATACCCTTCCCTCTCCTCTTCATCTGCCTAACTTCTACTCATCCTTCAGGGCTCAGCCTAGAGACCGCTTCCTCTGAGAAGCCTTCTCAGATTGCTCCTGGACTGGGCTAAGTGCTCCAGCCGTGTACTCCCATAGCAGACTTTTCCTCCCCTGTTTTCCCACAGATAGGAGAGAATGAGAGGCTAGAAGTAAAAAGCACTCAGGCTGGGGGTGAGAAGAGCTGTAGAAAGTGAAGGGAAGATGAGAAAGAAAATGGGGTTTTAAGAAGCGTTTGTGTGATTTATGGACATTTTTAATTTTGCTGGATACTGCATTCTTTTGGCACTAAGCCAGGACCACTTGGGTCCTGGCTCTCTAAGAGATTCAGTTGTTTAGTAAGTGTAAACCCTGGGAGGACAGCAATACTTTCCATTTTGTTCACTGCTGTATCCCCTAAAAGTAACAGTAATTTAGACAAGCTACTCCACCTCACTGGGCCTTAGTTTCCTCATCTGTACTTCACTTCATCTCTGTGCCTCAATTTCCTGTTCTGTAAAATGGAGTGACAATTACCTATCTGTGGCCGGACTATTACATCAGTGGCTTCCAGTGAAGCATGCCTCCTGGGGCTCATGGTGTAGTCCCTCCCACACTGACTGAGGGCTGGGCATGTGACTTGGTTTGGCCACGGGGACATTAGTCAGCGTGATGCAAGCAGAGCTTGCTCATTTACGGCTTGGTCCCTTAGAAGATTCCCTCTTGGAACCTCGCCGCCAGGATGTAAAGGAGCTCTGCTTGGCCTATTGAGTGACGTGGGGCCACTGGAGAGAGACTTGGAGGATGAGCCACCGTCTCGGACATTCTAGCCCCAGGCAAGCTCTCAGAAGAATGCATCCACAAGAGGAACCTCGGTTTCACCACGTGGAGCAGAAAAACCACCCAGCCGACCCCAGTCAACTCCACAGAATCATGGGAAATAATACGTTGCTGTTTCAGGCTACTAAGCTTTGGAGTGGTTGATTACAAAGGAATAG
Organism: Lagenorhynchus albirostris; assembly: GCF_949774975.1. Taxonomy (NCBI): domain Eukaryota; kingdom Metazoa; phylum Chordata; class Mammalia; order Artiodactyla; family Delphinidae; genus Lagenorhynchus; species Lagenorhynchus albirostris. The sequence continues at coordinate 26,544,107 of NC_083109.1, forward strand.
ATAACAAAAATCTCACCCTAGAAGGTTGATGTGAGGACTACATGAGTTAGTACATAGAAGGCACATAGAAAAAGCATACTTTAATCCTGAGCACTCAATAAATGTTAGCTATCATTACTGTTATTACTATAGTATGTGATCAATAAACATTTGTTGGAGAGAGAATTGCCTTCCTGTCGCCCTCCCCAGACTTCCCCATTAGACTCGCACCTGGGCTGAGAAGTCGATGAGTCTTGGCAACGGCTGCTTACTGCCTTCTTCACTCTTCAGGAAGTCCAGCAGGCTGCCTGTGTCGGGGAGGGTGAAGCAACATTTACTACTCTCAGGACTTCAGCGTGTGCTTAAGATGGTTCCTAGTAATGGATCTAAATAAAAGTATTTACCGCTCCTAGTGTTTGAGAAACAGAATTTGGGCGTTTGGAAAACGACTTTGTGATTGCCAGACTGGTCCCTTGACTGAGACAGCTTTCTGAGCCTGGATGACTGGGGGCGTGGTTTTATAAGGCAGGCATAATTATGTGTTTAGAAAATGATAAAAGCTTTGAGATTTTGAATCACTCTAAATGGAGGTCATGTGAGAGGTTTCTGTATATAGAGAAATGGGCAGGGATTGAAAATGATTGGTAAATGGTGGTCTAAAAACAGATCCCTGAGACTGTCCTGAATTGTGTGTAGGCAGGGTGGGGGCCGCCTGGAACGGATGCTTTGTCAACTCTTAAGGTTGACAAAGGTCTTAATGCTTTGACTCTCTTTTCTGGAGCATTGGTCCAGCTAGGGAAGGTGGCTGATGGTGGGGGGTGGGGGGGTGGTTTAGGGAGTCACCCCAGGCTCTAGGGCTCACAGTGAACCCCTAGAAGCCTCTTCTCCTATCACCCAGGGGGATTCTGGCCCCACCCGCTCTCCCAGGGGCCCATGTGCTCCCCTTCTCCTGGCATCCCCCTAACATGATTTCACCCCCTCAAACAGGAGGGTGGGGTAGGTGGATATGAGGATGATCAGTGAGCTCGTGTCAGAAGAGCTCCTGGTCAGACTGGGGAAATCTTGAAGGCAAGAACCGTGACAGAGTCACCGTTGACTCTGCAATTGACCCAGAGGAGCCACAGCCTGCATCCCCCGCTCCCAGCATGTGGCACCTTTGGCCATGAACTCTGTGATGATGTAGATGGGCTCCTCTGTGACCACGGCATGCAGCTTCACCAGCTTGTCGTGCTGCAGAGTTTTCATCAGGTTGGCTTCTGCCAGGAACGCGTCCACAGACATGCTCCCGGGCTTCATCGTCTTCACGGCCACCTTGGTGTGCTTGTTGTAGGTGGCTGGAGTGGAACAGGGAGCAGGAAAGGTGGTCAGGACCCACTGCTCTTTCCCCACAGTTCTGGAAGACCCGGGTGCAGACCTGCCTCCTCCAGGACGCCTTCCCTGCCCATCTCAGCCCTTAGAGAGAGAAGGGGAGACATGGGCTTTGGCCTTAGACAGATGTGGGTTGGAGGGCCGGTTTACCACTTCCTAGCTGTGTGCCCTTGGGCAAGTCACTCAACCTCTTTGAACTGTGGTTTCCTCATCTGCAAAGGCTCTTTCAGGGATTAAAGAATAACCTTAAAACATCACTCAGATTATGTCACTCACTCACACACCTACCTTTGTTTTGTCAGACATTCATACACATACTATCTTTGCTTAAAATGGTTTATTTAATCTTAACACTGCTCTCAAAATAAATACCAGTTTCATCATGGTCCATAAGGCCCTGCATGATCTGGCCTTGCCCACCTTGCCTCATCATCCACCAACACCCCCCTTACCTTTTGTGCACCAATCAGCCTGCGTGTCATTCAGTCCCCCAAGCAGCCAACTCCCCTTCCCACCACAGGGACTTTGCACATGCTGTTCCCTCACCTCACCCTACTCCTTCCCTGCTTCATCTTGTTGATCTTGTAAATCTCGTTGTTGCTTGTGTTTCCATGTGTGCCTTGGCTGCCAGGAAGCTCTAATCCAGAGTTGAGGTCTTCCTGTAGTAAGAGTCTAAGGCCTCATATAATATTTTTTGTTTTCCAACCTCATCAGCCCAATCTGTCTTACCTTCCTCTCCATACTCTCTCTGCCACATTCTCTTATTCAGTGCCTGGCACATAGTAGGCTCTCAATAAATATAGTTAAAATAGGTGGATTTTAACCTTATTTTTTTCTGGCTGAATTGTTTGCATATCTGTAAGTTGACTTCACTCCCATTTGGAATGTGGTGGAGTATAAACACAATGGGGGGCGCCAGGCACTGGGCCAGGCATCGTGTCTAACCCACAGTCCTGCAAAGCAGGCTTTGCTATTCTTAGGTTGTTAGAGGCAGGACAGCAGGGGTGGAATATGACTTTTTGGTGCTCCACAATGCCCTAGCATGGCGCTGGGCACACGGCAGGTGCTCAGAACAGCTTGTTCGTCAGCTGCCAACACTGAACTCACCTGGAAATCTCCAGTTATACTTACCCTTTCTTTTTTTTTTTTTTTTTTGCCATGCTGCATGGCATGTGGGATCTTAGTTCCCCAACCGGGGATCGAAACCCGTACCCCCTGCATTGGAAGCACAGAGTCTTAACCACTGGACCACCAGGGAAGTCCTATATTCTTTCCCATTCTTAATTTTCATCATCCTAAGAGATGTTCAGGTTATGTCAACACCCAACTAATAGACTGTCCCAGCTCCATATGAGGGAGCAGATTCCTCATCTAGGACTCCTACTTCCCAGAAGAAAGTGTTTGACCCCAACAGGCCTGGCCTCAAAGGCAAATCAGTGTTTGCATGGCAGGACAATTTGGTTTGCTATCAGAGAGGAACTGAACAATTGCTCCTTTATGGTTATTATTCAAATCTCCCCTCTGCCCTGGGTGGCATTCCCACTTTGCCTCAGGCTGTTCCTGAAAGCAAGGACCTCCCTCTCCCCTCCTTCCCCTCCCCACTCTGGCCCTGGGTCCTTACCCATCCAGACTTCCCCAAACTGCCCAGCTCCAAGTTTCTTCTCCAGCCTGAGGGACTCCCGGGGGATCTCCCAGGCATCTTTCTCCCAAGGCTTCTGGGGTTTGGAGGACATGCAGGGCACTGTCAGCTTCTGGCAGAGTCCGTCGCTCCCCTCTGGAATAGAGCCCCTGATCAGCTGAGGGCAGCCAGTTCCAGGCCAGCCACAGGCTTCCCCTTGGGGGCTGCCCCACCCGGTCCACTGTATCTGGCCCATGTTCCAAAGGATCGCCCTATCAGGGACATCCCCCAAGAGAACAGAGCATGACGAGATGCCACCTCTGCCCTCCTGCTCAAAAGGCCTTCAGGAGAATCCGAAGCAACTATTTGTCTGGGGAGGAAGCATCATCAGGCCTCAGAGGCTGCAGTGCACACTTGACCAGGATTCCTGGGAGACAGGCCCACCCACTTGGGCCCCCGGTTGGAAGGCAGCCCCAGTAGGACTTACTCTTTTTTGTTTGTTTGGCTGCGTCCCACAGCATGTGGGATCTTAGTTTCCTGATCAGGGATTGAACCTGCACCCCCTGTATTACAAGCGCAGAGTCTTAACCACTGGATCGCTGGGGAACCCCCAGGACTCACTCTTGTAGTGGGCCACCAGCTCCTGCAGGCTGCCGAAGGTGCTCCGGGGGGAGATGTAGAAGCCCCCACTGTCCAGCGTCCGGATCTTATAATGTTTCACTGTGTCCCCGTGCTGGGGGTCGTAGTCTCGCACGGACAAAGAGTAGCTCCCTGCTTGGGCCAGAGAGAAACCCCTCAGGAGTGGACTCTCGGAGGCCTGCCACCCTGTGTCAGCAACCTGACACTCCGTAAGGCCACTACTAGCACCGTCCTGGCACCTGCTCAGTGGAGTACAGGGTAGGAGTGGGCTGTGGAGTCAGGCTTCCTGGGTGCTTCCCAGGCTGCTCCATGTCCAGCTGTGAGACCTTGGACAAGTGACCACGTCACTTCTCTGGGCCTCAGTTTTCTCATCTGTAAAATGGGATTGGTCATACCTCCTCACCCCATCACATTGCCTGATGGTTAAAAGAAGTACTCAGGATGTAAACACTCATTAAATGTTGGCTGTCATCATCTTCATTATTATCTCTTTTTCTTCCTATCATCTATCTATCTATCTATCAATCACAAAAGCCAAGATACCACACCAGTTTGGTAGAAACGCTATTTAGAAACAAACAAGCAAAAAGATAAAACAAACACAAAAATATCCAGTTCAATTATTACAGTATAAACATTGAAATGTAAGTGTAAACATTAAATGCTGTGGCAGGCTGAGTAACATCTCCCGAGATGTCCGTGTTCTAATCCCTGACACCTGTACATATATTACCTTACATGGTAAAAGGGGTTTTGCAGATGTGATTCAGTTAAGGATCTGGAGATAGGGAAATCATCCTGGATTATCCAGGTAGGCCCAGTGTAATCACAAGGGTCCTTATAAGAGGAAGTAAGAAGGTCAAAGTAGGATATATGAAGATGGAAAGTTGAGGTTGGAGAGATGTGAGAAAGGGGCTATGAGGCAAGGAATGCTGGTGGCCTCTAGAAGCTGAAAAAGGCAAAGAAACAGATTCTTTTGTGAAGCCTCCAGAAGGGACCAGTCCTGTGGACACTTTAACTTGAGCCCAGTGAGACTGATTTCAGAATTCTGACCCCCAGAACTGTAACATCATAAATTTATCTCGCTTTAAGCCACTAAGCTTGTGGTAATTTGTTACAACAGCAATAGGAACCTAATACACATGGCACCACAGAGACCAGAAACACACACGTCTTTCAGTCCACGGCCACGGTTCTGCCGTTTGTGAGCTGAGTGTCCTTGGGCAAGTTATTAGCCTCTCTGTCTCTCAGTTTTCTCTACCACAGTAGCACCATGTCATAGGATTTGGGGGAGATTTAAACTGTTGCATGAATAACAGTTGATCATACATGCTAGCCACTAAGAACCTTGTCTGAATAAAAAATGAATGAAAGAAAAAATGAATGAATAGGAATAATATTCATTACAATGAATTATAGTTATATGTATTATGATAAATGATATTATTCACTATAGTGAATGAATAACCCCACAAGGTAGAGGTTCTTTATCACCACAATGTTATAGATGAGGAGACTGAGGTCCAGGGAGGTGAAGTAACTCACCCACAGTCACACAGCTTGTAAGTAGCAGAGCTGGGAGTCAAACCCAGGCAGCAGGCTCTGGGACCCCCACTCTTAGCCACTCTGCCCAGTCAAGGTGAGGCTGGTTTGGCCGATGCTGGGTGGGGAGAAGCAGAATCCAAGAAGAAGCAGGATAGGATTTGGGGCACTTGTGCTGCAAGTTTTATTAACTCGGTGAACCCGCCTATGCCCCCACCTCTGAGGGCTGTGACAGTGGCCCAAGCTCACCTTCCTGCCCCGTAGGTCTGCCCCTGTGTGCAGGATGGCCCAGCCGGAGAAGAGAAGCCGAGGGCTGTGTACGGCTTTACCTTTTTGTCCATTTCTTTTCCTCTGGGGGCTGAAAAGGGGCTTTTGGGTGGGAGGAAATAAAGCCTAAATATTCACTGACCCAAAACACTGATTTTGAGTGGTGTTCTAGCCACATTCAGGCTTCCCCAGTTCAGATACCCGGGGAGTGAGTAGAAGGTCACACAGATGCCTTCGATTGTTGGCCCCAAAACTGTTTGCCCAGGGTACTGTGAGGTCACACTTTACGCAATTTACTGATTTCTTTGAACCAAGCAGTCTTGAGACTAAACACCGTAGTAAAGGTCCACTCTGTGTATGAAATCCGAAATCACGAGACTCCTACTTGCATTCATTCCTTTGGGAAAACTGGCCTCAGTTGATGTCAGTTTGAGTTACGCACTGTTTGGGGGCACTGCTCTTGCCTCCTGTGCGATGACCCGGCGCAAAGCCACCCTCACAGCACAGAAATTTCAGGAAGCAGGCCTCCAACATCAAAACTTCCAAATACCTCAAAGGAGCTATTTTAAGCAGGGTCCCAGCGAAGGCCCTCCTTTGGGAGGAGGCCACCCATTTTCGTATGGAGAGAGGGAAGAGTCAGGTCTAGGGACAAGATATATTTTGATGGATATTTAAAAGAATACAAGCAGGATGTTGTTTTTAGGGGCGGTCACTGCCTCCTACTTCCATTGGCCTAAGCCGGCAGCTCTGGGGGCTGAGAAGGCCCAAACTAGGCTTGAGCAAAGGGCAGGAGGAAGCTTGGAAGCCGCAGTGGGCTGGTGAGTTGTTCAGGCCCCCATCCCCCAGGGCATTCCCCGTGGGGTAGGGGTGGGTGGGCAGGGACACAGGGCTGGGAGGGCCCGCATCACCTTTGGTGGTCTCGCTGTCCCGCATCATGAAGGAGCCCAGCACATTGCCAGGGGCCAGGAGCTGGCGCTCTGCATCCTTCCGGCTGATGCCCTTGAAGAACCACCTGGAGGGGAGGGGGGTGCAGCGTGTGAACCCGTGGCGGACAGTCCTGGCTGGCTCTCAGCGCTCTTGCCCGGCACCAGGATTCTGAGGGCCAGGCTTCCTGCGGGATCAATTTTACTCAGATCCTTTTGGGGAAAACAACCATTCTTTTAATATTTTAACATTAAAACAGACATTTTACCAAACTGGTGAATCCAGTTTGCTGAGGCTGAAACTTATGCAATTTGGGGAGCTTTCTTCAAGAAAAGTAACACAGCGTTACAAATACAAAATGCTCGTGGTCATTCCAGCACCACCCAATGGGAGGGATAAGGTGATGAACAGAAAGATTGGGTGGAAAAATACAGCGGTCTTAACCAACTGCAGTCAAAAATCTTACTTCTCCAAATTTCACAAGAACATTTGACCATCTTTTCAGGGTCTTGGAGGCCCACGTGAGTGAGGGCTGAGCTCTGTTACTGCCACAGTTCATCCTCCTCTGTGGATACAGAGTGAATATAAAGTCGGCATGCGTTTCTAAGATAAAAGGTGAGATTTCAAATGATTTTCTACTTGGGACCATATCCTTGGACCTTTTCTTCATACTCCCTGGATGTTTGGGATCTTGGGTGGAAAAATTCAAGCAGCAGCAAACAAACCCGTTCCCTGAGGAGTAGTTCATGGGCTGTGATGGAAAAACCTCAGACCAGAGGTCAGCTGGCCTTGACCCTGCCACAAATCTGCTGTGTGATTTTGAGCACGTCGCTTTCCCTCTCTGGACTCCTGTCTCCTCTGCTATCAACTGGGGAGACAGACAGCTGACATTCCTCAAGTTCTTGTTACCCACCCACCAACTCTGTGGAATCATTGCCTTTATTATCCCCACTTTATAGATGAGGAAACTGAGGAACAGAGAAAGCAAGTAACTTGCCTGGCGTCATAGAGCTAGGAAGTGGTGGGGGCAGGATTCAAAGCCAGGCAGTCTAACTCCAGAGCCCAAGGTCTTAGTCACCATTCTACACCTCCCACTTGCCTTCTTTGCTCTCATTTGGTAAAGTAATTCATGCCATGGTAAAATGTTCAAGCAATGTTAAAGGGTACAGAGTAAGAGCGATCTCCCTGGCAATTCCATCCCTAGGAAGTTATCCCACCGATCTTGCACAGGAGGAAGTGACATATACGCAAGGAGATTCACCGCAGCACAAGACTGGAAGCAGCTTAAGTGACCGCTGGCAGGGGATAGTGGGGCATCTACGTGACAGACACTGCAGCTGTGAAAAGGAGGATACTGTAGGTGCTGCACGGAAGAGCTGAACAAAAGGAGTAGAACAGTGTGCGTTCAATCTGCCACTTGTGTAGAATGGAGGGAGATATATGTATTTTCTTAATCAAGTATAAAGCATTTGGGAGGATGTACAAGAAACTGGTTGCTTCTGGAAGGGAAGTAGCTGGGTGGGGATAGGGGGGGAGGAACACTTTTCACTCTTTATCCTAGGTCCTTCTGCACCATTTGCATTTTGAAACATTTGAAAATATTGCCTATTTCAAGGCAGATGAGGAAATAAGATCTCATCCCACGCTGATTCCAGTGCCCCAGCTGCCCTCCCCAGAGGCAGCCTCTGTGAGCAGTTTCTTGATGCAGACACAAGAACCCAGGAGTGTAAGACTCACATAGGTATTTAGGTCAGTGGTTCTCAAGGTGCGGGAGGCAGACAGCGAACCCGTGAACAACCAAGGAAACAAGATCATTTTTGCTAGTGAGAAGTGTCTAGAAGGGAGTAAAATGGGTTTCCATGAGAGAGAGAGAATCTCAGAGGGGACCTGCTTGAGACCGGGAAGGCCTCTCTGAGACTGGAAAGATGAGAAGGAACCAGCCAGGCAAAGAGCCCTAGGAAGAGTGTGCCAGGCAGGGGAGACAGTGAGTGCAAAGGCCCTGAGGCAGGAGCAAGGCTGGCTCTGTTCATGCTTCCTTCTGGAGGGCGGGGAAATAGAATACTCACTCTTCTGTCTCCAGAGAGTTGACTCGGGCAACGTAGTTGCTTGGGATGTAGCCCTCTTTCCGGGTAGCCAGGGATCGTGCTCTCCACCACTCCCCAGATCTGAGGGACAGGAGGAAGCAAAGGGGTCAGAGGGCAGGAGGACCACTCCTGGTCCTCTTGGGCCCCCCAGCCTTGGCCTGGAATACCCCCAACACCAGGAAGCCGGTAGGGTGAAGGGCAGGGCCACTACTGTCTCTGCTCTCAGCCTTCACCCCGTTAAGGTAAATACCTTTACAACAATCCCCACTGTGCCTCTGAAGGTCTGCCCAGGGCTAGAATCAAGCCCTGTACCTGCATTCAGAGTCCTAGGTTTGTGGCCTCACTCTTATTCCCTGGACTTGTGGCCTTGGCCTTATTAGCCATATGTAAGGTGGGGCCCTATGCCCGTGGCAGGCTCACAGTGGCTCGTTGGGGCTGAGAGCCAGAAGGAGTGGGCTCAGGAGTCTGACCAAGCACAACCACTCCCATCCTTGGGCCCCAGGACATACTAGACACTACATCCACTGATGGTGAAGATGGTAGGAGATTGGAGGTAGCAAGCTCAGAGATCCATGGATTTCTGAATGCAAAGTCACCTCAGCAGGGTCTGGTCCATAGGTAAGGCTGCAGCTTAATCATAGGAGTCCAAGGAAGGCTTCCCTGAGAAAGCACTTTCTACTGTCCATCCTTGCCTGGATGTGCCATTAGCAAGCATGCAAGCCCCTTTACTGTGGCTGTAAGCCAGGTTAACAGCAAACTCTTCTTCCTTTATTACGATCAGGTTCTCATCAGTCATTTACACCCTCGTGTAATATAGTTTATCAGGTCCTTTACTGAAGCACAAGAGAGCAAAACTGAGTATTGGAGATAGGTATGTCTTAGAGGGGAGTGGAATGGGGACTCACTCTTCCAGGACCACCATCTCGTCCCCCTTCTGGAAACTGAGGTCTTCATGGTGAATGGCCTCGTAATCATACAAGGCAACCACAATGATCTCCTCAGAACCTGCTGGGAAGAGAGACATGTGGGATGGTGAGGCTTTATCTGAGCACACCCACAGTCCTGGGTGTTTCCCACCCCAACACCTGGCACCCAGCCCTGGACCCCTTGATGTGTCTGTCTCGTGATATAAGTAAGCATCTTGCCATGCCAGCTGCGATTCTTGAGTTTAAAGCTAACCGAGTTTTGTTCATGTTATGAAACATTATAGAAAAACAATAGCTTGTACTAAGTACTTTGGGGGAAATTTATGGGATTTTCAAGAGTGGTTTTGACTGTTTGGGATTTTTGCCTCAAGCTCTGACTGAGAACCTAACCTAATCCGCTACATAACATGACTCCACTACACGTGCTTGCCAGCTACTTACCCTCTGTGGACCCTGGTGGGTTGCCGTTGCTACTGTCAGGCCACTGTGGGGAAGAAATGGGAGAAGGGGATGAATCCAATAGTGTGTGTGTAGCCATGGAAGGTCTGTGTCAAAAAGGATATCCCAGCCCCGTGAGTCATGGGAGGAGGCCCAGAGAGGGCTGGGAAGTACCCAAGGTAACACAGCACATTAGGGGCACAGGCAGCACAAGGATGCAGGTCTCTTGGGTTGTAGGCTCTGCCTTCAGCCTTGGACATACTGGGGGACGTACTTGTGCCTTCTCCTTGACATACAGTGAGGGACTTGGTCCAGATCAGTGTTTTCCAAGCTATGTTTGAAGAAACCCTAGGTCCACCAACGTGGCCCATGAATAAAGGCTCCACTATGTATGTGAAACAACATAAGTGTCTGTCCAAAGGGGAATTGGTTCCTACACTGTGGTGCTCTAAGCAGCCCTTATAAAAGGGAGGCCGCTTCCTTCCTGACACAATGAGACCTCAAAGATATATTGTTGAGTAAACAAAGCTAGTTCTTCAGAATGGTAAATATGATACATTGGTATAAAACACATACTCAAACATCCTAAACACTTTCTGTGGACACATACTGTACACATGTGAGTGTAAATTCACGGAAAAAGGTTTGCAAGGTTCCATGCCAAACTGACAACAGCTGATACCTCTGAGGTAGGGTGTGGGGCATTGGTCAGCAGAGACTATAGCTTTCACTGAAATCTGTGATTTTTATTTTCAAGGAGAATGAATTTGTGTGTTACACACATAAGTAAACATTAATTTAAAGAAATAGGTTTGGGAAACACTAAGAAGTATATCCTTTTTGGGGAGAGTCACAAAGCCCATTACAAAGATTTATAAAGGCTCTGAGTCCTACAGGGAAGGAGTGTTTGGCCCAGTGTTTTGCAAACTGATATGACCTGGGAACCCTTTCTCAGTTACTAACTTACTGCTGAACCAGTGCTCTGAATGAGGGGAACAGTGAATGGCTGATAATAGCGTCCCTTAAACCTGATGCTCAGAGAGAACAGCCAGAAACTGGCGGGAGAAAATCCTCTGCTTCCCACTGCTGACAAGCCAGAAGGCCTCAGAGAACCTGAGAACCTGGAGCCCTGGCCACAGAAAGGGCCCCGGGACATGCAGGCCAGGTGAGAAGCAGACCTGGGAGTGACTTAGGGTTTAGGATGTCAGCTCAGGATCTCGTGTAACCTCAGGCTGTATTAATAGATGTCAAGTGTCAGAAGGAGGGAGGTGAATATTCCAGTCTTCTCCCATTTCCATGTGTTTGGGGCAGGACTAAGGGGCAGGTGTGTGATCCAGGAGTAAGGGTTATGGGGTAATATGCCTCCCTTCAACACAAGGAAGAACCTTCTAAGGGGCACCAGGGAAGAGTGCACCCCTGCCTCTGTAGGCAGCGAGCAGAGGCTGTCCTTCCTGGACAGCCTCAGGTAAGGGGATGGACGAAAGGATCCTATAGGAGAGAGAACCTAGCCCTGAGTTTAGGAAGACCCAGCTCTGCTGCTTCCCAGCGGTATGAGCCCAGGGGAGCAATTTAACCTCTTTGAGCCTCAGTCAGCCTGGCTGTAAAGTAAAGTAACTCCAGCCTCAGTTTTTGGTGAGGATTAATGAACAGAAATACCTCACTCCAGTGCCCGGAACATAGTAGGTTTTCAAAGAACAGTAATGATTATTACAACTGTTACTGCTGCTCTTAGTACTGTTGTCCCTTTACTAGTACGATTATTGTAATCACTACTATTGCTACTGCTACGGCTCTTCTGACTATCACAACTACCATTACTAGTGGGGCTACTTCTGTGGCAACTACTGCTCCCAGGACCCCCACTATTGCCACCACGACTACTGTTCCTGTCACTAGCATTTGGCTCTGTTACTCTTGTTCCTACCCCTGGGACATTGGAAACTGCACTGCCCAAGTTTCAATCCTTACAACCAGGTGGTCTTCAGCAAGTTATTTAATCTCTCTGTGTCTCATCTGTAAAATGGGTATAATATAAATTGTGACCTACAAGAGCACTATTGTGAGGATTAAAGGTGTTAGTAACAGTAATGCACTTAAGGTAGGGCTTGGCTCATCGTAAGCTCTGTAGAAGTGTAAGAGAAGTAAGCAAATAACCTCTGCTAGCATTACCACTTCTCTCATTTACTCTTTCTGCTTTTGTTCCTACTGCTATTGCTGTTGTATTCCCACTAGTATTGTTGTTTTTGTTATTGCTACCATTGTTATTACAGTTACTGCCATGATGCTGATACTGTCATCATTCCTGTCATTACTTCAACTGCTGTTGTCACTAACCTGCTCACTCATGACTCTCAGTACTGCTTATGGTACTTCCTAGGTGTGATGCCGGCCATGCCCCCTGGGACCTGGTCACCCAGGCTGATGGGCCAAGGCCTGGGCAGTGGGACAAGGGGCAGTGACATCCCTGCCCTGGGTGCTTGGTGCAGGGGTATCCTGGGGAGTCAGGGAGCTGCTGGCGACCGGTAAGCTCCATTTCACCCCAGGCTCACCCTGCTCGCCCTTGGGAAAACAGGAAGCGGTGAGGGCAGGTTGGGGCAGCCCCCGGGCTGCCGTTGGTCTCCCCTTTCTTCCCCAACTCACCCGCTTGCCCAAGGACGTGGGATCCGACACATACAAAGCGCTGTGTGGGCTGGTGTTGGGCTCCGTTTTTGAGACCTTGCCTCCATCCCGGAGGAACCTGGACTTCACACACCCCATCCTGTGGTAAAGAGAAGGGAGATGAGCCCCGCTTGCTCTGAGCCCCACACGGGGGAGTCTTTGATGCTGGGCTCTAGACCCCGTGTTCCCAGGCTGGCACCCTGTCACCTTCCCTGTCTCCCCTCCCCCTCTCTGCCCCCCTCACCCCACCCTGGCCACGTGGAGCTCACTCTGCCCTTGTCATCTCTGGGCTTCCCCACACCACGTCTGGCCCGCACCCACACAGAGCTGACAAGCTGTCGTAGTCATGCTACCAAGGACCCCTGCGATGGGGAGTTTATTCAGAGAATAAATCGTGATGATCATTGAAATTCAACAGGCGGAGCCTCGGAGCAGAGTGGGGGGCGGGTGTGGGAGCTGCCAGCTCTGGGGTCAGAAAGCCTGAGCTGACGCTTGACCCCTCCCTCCCCAACTAGCAGCTCACTTACCATGCCCCCTGCTCCCCAGTCTCAGTTCCTCATCAGCAAAGTGGGGATAATAATACGACCTACTCGCTGGGCGTTGGGAGGACGAGAAAGCACGTGAGTGGGGAAATACTCAACACAGAGTCAGGCTCAGAGCAAATGGTGAAGTAAAACTATACTCTCGTTATATAACGTCAACATTTTATATAAACTGATAAGGATCGGGTCACATAATGTGGCTCAAACAATCAAGGTCATCATATTCCTCACATCATTTTCTAGTTGCCTTCTAACAGCTTCCTTCCTTCTTCCCTCCCTCCCCCCCACCCCTTTTTCTTTTTTTCTTCCTTCCCTTCTTTCTCTCATGGATTTATTTGGTCATTCAACCATTCATTTACTCAGCAAACGTTTACTGAGCACTCTTCTAAACCATGATTAAGACAAGCAAGTTCATGCCCTTACGGAGCTCACTCTGGAGGTGGATGGGAGACACAGACGATAAACAGGTAACAAATAAATAACAAGATAAATTCAGTTAGTGAAAAGTGTGAGGATGATAAAAGAGGATGTGATCAGGAACAACTATGCGGGGCCTCTTTACACAGGGCGGTTGGAGAAGGCCTCTCTCAGGAGGTGATATTGGACCTGGGGCCTGACTGACACAAAGGAGCCAGTTATGTAACACTCTGAGGGAACAGTGTTCCAGGCAGAGGAAACAGCGAGTGCAAAGGAATGTGATTGAAGAGAATCAGGCACTGAAAGGAGGCCAGTGTGACTGGAGACCACAGGCAGCAGAGAGAGGATAGCATGTGACAAGGATGCCCCATGTTGTGAGGAGTTTGGATTTGATTCTAAGGATGATGGGAAACCATGGAAAGTTTCAAGCAGAAGGATGACAGGGTTCAGTGTGTACTTTAAATAATCCCACTGGCTGCTCGGTGGAGTATGGACTTTAGTGAGCAGGGCAGGGAGCCCTGTCCACTGCAGGAGTCCAGGCTTGAGATGATGGTGGCCTGGCCCGGGGTGGTGGCTATTAAGGAGGGGGTAAGAAGTGGACAGACTCGGGGGACATTTTGGAGGTAGAGCTGACAGACTTTGCTGGTGGATTAATCAAATTTAAAGACACTTAAAGAAAACACTTTTACCTGATCAGAGTCAAAACTTAATTGTTAAAGTGGCAGAAACTTTTTCTTTCTTTTCTCAAAATGTGCACATGTGTTTGCTGAGAAGATAGGCTGTGAGCCGCCACATAAGGAAGTAACTGTCTTCCTCATCTCTACACAATCACAATTTTCTTCTAAAGCAGTTAGAACTCAGTTATACTTATCTTGTTAAAATAAACATGTGTTTGTGGCTTAAGAAATAACCCCAAATTCCTAGGTTAACGAGAGTTATTTTTTTAAGATTCTTTTTATTTACAAGGATGTTTTCTGTCTGTCCTGGTGGGAACTGGGAACAGTTTACCACATCAAGACTTGAGCGGGTTTTGCTTCATTCGCCTTTTGCGAATAAAGTAAGGAACTAATCCAGACTCCTGGAGTGCTAGATCATTGAAAAATGATTGCAATGAATCAGTGCTTTATAATGTACTTGTATGCATCGAAAACAAAAACCAATACCTCTCTGACTTGTGATAAATATGGTTTACACTTGTGGGAAATAAAACAGCATATTGTGTGGTTTTGTATGACAAAATTATATTACGTTTCATATATTTTGATTAGCTTAAGGGTGTTCTGGGAAGAGCATAGCTGTGTGAGGTACAGCCGCTCCCTCCACCTCTCTGAGTACCTATTTGGTATGCCTTACATCATCAAGTTACAAATTCAGCATGGCCACAGGGTCTTGAGGGATGGGTCTCCCCAGGCATGAACACGCATGATCCATGGATGGTGGGGTTCTATCTCCCGGGGTGGCTGCAATCACAGATGAGTTGAGAAGTGTAAAGGTGTCTGCCACACAATAAGTGCGACAGAAATGTTAACCTTAACCATTTCCATTCCCTAGCAGATGTGGCACTGCCCTGGAGCATAAAGCAAGCACTGTTTGCAAGTCCTTTGGCCTACAAGTGTAGAGATACCACAATACTCTAGAAGTTAACTTTTTAAAATAGGGAATTCCCGTTAGTTCAATTTTTGCACAATAAAGTTTTTTTTTTTTTTAAAGTGATGTACTAGCAGGAGTCAAGTTTGCATAAAATGTGATTTCCCGCTAAGTCAAGAGAACCATTCTACTGCCTGGTCTGGAGCGGCCTCAGAAATGCTTATTTTCACGACCACTAGACCTAGCCATGTAACGTGAGCCACGTATATAATTAAAAATTTTCTACAGCCACATTTTTTCGAGGTAAAAAGAAACAAGGGAATTAATTTTAAGATGTATTTATTTTTCCCAATATGTCAAAATTATTAACATGTAATCAATATAAAATTATCATTGAGATACTTTATATATATATATATTTTTTTCATGCTGAGTCTTCACATCCCAGGGTGTGTTCTACACGTACAGCACATCTCAGCTAGGACTTGCTGTGTTTCACGTGCTCAAGACCTGTCTGTGGCTCAAGCTACTGTACTCAGCAGTGCAGATACAGAAAGTTTCCATCTCTGCAGCACAGCAGAGGCTGGTCTTGTTCATGTCTGTGTCCCTCAGCGCTTAGCTCAGTGCCTCCCTGGCACACGGTAGGAGCATAATGCGCCGTTAGTGAGTAAATACATGCCCAGAGTCCACGCTTTACGTGGTCAGGCCAAAGTAAAAGCATCAGGACCTGGTTCCTGCTCCAGTTGGGATGGGAAGACTGGACATACAGAACTACATTCCCAAGAAGCTGTTAGGCATTGGCAAGGACAGTCAGAGCCATGCAAAGACGGCTACAATACTTACTGAGTGAGAAAAGCAAACTGCAAAACATATATAATATCAAGCCATTTTGTAAAATGAATATATATCCGGGTTCTGTCACTAACATGTGTATGTTAGTTTGTTCATAGGAAAAACAACCTGTTTATAATAATTGAGCAGCAGGATAATGAGTTGGGTTTTGAAGAATGGGAAGGATTTCAATAAAGATTGGGGGAAACTCAAGAATGTTCCAAAGAAGCACTGACTTTCAAAAAGGATTTGAGGGAGCTTATAATATTAAACCATATACAGAGCACTTCAAGACTCAAAAAGGGTTATGCTACACCATTTAGAAAGGAAAGATTATTGAACCAGAAGCCTAGGGTGCTACTGCTACTGTCATTGAGTAGTAGATCTATCTCTGAGTTTCCTAGCAGCCAAGATAAAAATGGCAATTTGTACATTGTTAACATAAAATCCCAGGAAGCATGGCAATTTACTGAGAGAAACAAATATTTTTTGAGCCCTAAATTCAAAAGAGAATTTATTATGTGGATCATCCTGTACAGGTCACTGGAGAACACAATGAACAGTGATTTGGCAGCAAAGTCTGCTGTATGTTGACAAGTAGTCCCCAAATACATGATGCTGATGTTTGGGTGGGTTTGGAAACCATGGGATGGGGGTGGGGAGAGGGCGAGGGAAGAGGTTTATATATCCCAGGGCTTCTCTGCAGAGTGGGGGCTGCACAGTTGCTTGAACTGAGTGAGAAATGTAAGAGTGCCTGGTTACTCAGAGTGTGGCCAGCATGAAGACCAGCAGCATCTTCGTACCGGAGGCCTTAGAAATGCAATCTCGGGCCCCTCCTCCCAAATCGGAATGTGCGTTTTAACAAGGCTCAGGTGATTCCCGTGATCATTCTAATTGAGAACCGGGCAGAGTGAACATTTTTTGCTCTTGCTTCCTCAGCATCCATCCCTTTTCTGATAACAGTGCCTGGATATTCCTTGGGCACCCAGCTTCTCCCACTCAGTGGGCTTTCAGGGGGCTACCCCACCCTTGCCTTCAGGGATCGACAGCTTGATACAGGCCCAGCCCATTAGAGAATTCCATGTTCCCCGACAACCAATGGTGCTTGGTTCAGTTATAGGTATGTACGTGATCCTAGCCGAGGCAGAGTCTGCCCTGAGGTTTTGCTGGAAAAATTAGGGAAAAGGCACTCTCTTTCCATAAGCGTTGATATGGATGTGAACGTAGATGTAGGTATAGATGTGGACGTCGATGTAGATATGAATGTGGATGTGGATGTAGGTATAGATGGAGATGTAGGTATAGATGGAGATGGAGATGTGGATGTGGATGGAGATGTAGTTATAGATGTGGATGTAGCTATAGATGTGGATGTGGATGTAGCTGTGGATGTGGATGCAGGTATAGATGTGGGTATAGATGTAGATAGGGATGTAGAAAACTGGAGCTCTTGGGAGCCATCCTGACATCATGAAGGGAGGGACTGCCTTTGAGTGAAGCCATCACAAAGGACAGCAGAGCTGAACAATGGAGACAATGTGATTCCTGAAGACATGTTTGAACACCTGGATCCAGCTATGCCTAAAACTTTCCAACCTCAGAATTTTTGTAATTCATGAGCAAGTAAATTCTCAATTCTGCCTAAGCCAGTTTGAGTTGGATTTCTGCCACTTGTACCCAAAGAGTCCTCACTGATTCTTGCATTCCTGGGCCACACTCTGGATTGAATGAACTAGAGTTTCTGGGGATGTAGGCCTGGAATCTGCATTTCTAACAATTCTTTAGGAGATTCTTATCACACTAAAATTTGAGACCAACCTATGTAGTGGAATAAAGGTCAAACTTGGGATCTGAATACTTGGGTTTGGATCCCAGTTCTGCCACTGACTGGCTGTGTAACCTTGAGTAAGTCACTTCCCCTCTCTGAGCCTCATTTTCTTCCCTGTATGATAGAAGGCACTTGCTTCTCAAGCTTGTGGGACAGAGATGTGAAAGGCTTTTTAAAATTTCTGAAAACACATGTTTCTTGTCTAATCTGATTCGAAACCAGGCTCTGAGAGCAGAAGTGGCCTGCCTGGCCCCAGACTAACTTAGAACAGCTGATCCCTGACAAAGACACTTGCTCAGGTCACTGCTGAACTCCTGGGACCTGAAACCGGCTCCTCGTCCCCTCAGCTTCTGCAGGTGCTACATGGAAGGGAAATGAGAAAGTCCAGCTTGCTTGGCCTGGCTGCCTCCCATGGTCACCGTGCTGGCTGTGGAGGCCTCAGAGCCGCCTCCTGAACTCTCAGAGCCAAGCCCAGGTCCTGCCTGTCCATCCTGTGGATCGGGCGGGAGATGGTTTTCTAGGAGCTTTTAGGCTCAAGCAGAGGCTTGTGAGGGCTGGGGGAGAGGAGTCCTGGAGTTTGGTCCCACCTCTGCCGCAGACTCACTGTGTGACCTCAGGCAAGTCCCAGCCTCTCTCTGGGCCTCAGTTTCCCCAAATATGAAGTGAGATGTTGGATGATAAGTTCTCTGAAGGGAACAGCTATAGTTCTTTCCTGAGTAGCATCTACTCCTCCTTCTTTTGACAACAGCTCCCCAGTTTTCTTTGGGAACCACCCTTCCCCCATTCTCAACCCATGGATTGCGGTAAAGCTGACTTCAACCTCTGGCTGTAGGGGTGGGTCTGTGACCAAGTCTGGCCAATCAGTAATAGAAGTAGAGATGGGCATGTGACTCAATCCTGGCCCGTGAGAATCATCCGTTTGGCTGGAAAAGAGGCTTGCAGTTGCAAAGCAGAGCCAAGAAATGAAGAAATACAGATTCTCCAGCCCTACCTGAAGTTGATGTGCTCGTGGACTTTCCAATAACCCCCTTCTTCTGTTTGAGCCAGTTTGAGTTAAATTTCTGCTCCCTTAAACCTCAAAGGGTCCTGCCCAGTGCAAAGGAAATTCTTACAAGGGATTGCAATTCATACTCAAGTGTTAATGGCTTACGGGAAAGACTGCCTTGATAGGAAGTTTGATGGAAGAAAGTAAAGAGAGTACTAGACCCATTAGAGTAGGTGAGGGTGTGTGAAGTATGGACCCCATGAAGATGAGGGCACTGAAGCCATGCTTAGAAAGGGCTTCCATACATATTTGTGGAATGAATATATTGTGTTCAACCCTCTCTAGGCCTGACCATACTTGGCTGAAGTCAGCAGGACCAGAATTATGAACCCACCTGTCAGATGGGGAAATGGAGGCCCATGGCAGAGAGCATCCCCAGGTGATCAGTGGCAAGTACAACAAGAACTCAGCTCTCCTGCCTCTCAAACTTCACTGGGTCAGCCTCAGAAGCTGCAGTGGGGAAAGGGGAGGGGGGATGAGTTAACACAAACAGGAAGCTTAGGAAGGCAGACCGCCAGAGGCCCAGGGCTCAAGACTGTCCAGTTAGAGGAAACTTCCCTTCTCTGAACAGCTCAGCCATGGGGGTGGGGGAGAAAGCATTTCACTATGAGGGACCAAGTCCCTGAAGAGTTTTCAGGAGTGCAGAGTCCTACAGCTCCCTCTTCTCGAGTTCCCTGACTGTCCTCTGAATGAACCAGCCAAACCTCCAAGTGACTGTTATCCATAATGGACATTTAGGGGTCACCCCTGTCTCCCCATCTCTTCCCTTTTCTGACCCTCAGCTTCTTTCTGATCAAGAGCTCAAAATTTTGACTTTGCAAACAGGAAGGGACTGGAGAGACCTTTGTTTTACAGATGGGAGCAGCAGCCCCAGAGAGGGCGGGTGTCATGCCCTGGTTTACACGAAAGCAAGTGACAGAGCAACACAGTGAAGAGGAACTCGGGCCTTTGGTCATTTGCCTCACTTGGCCAGAGGGTTGGCTCTGAGATGCATGTGTTCCAACCACTTGTTCCAAACATGTAGTAAGTTTTTAGCATGTTCAATGTTACCTCTGGGTCACCTGGTCAACTCCAGAACTCAAGGGCACTTGCGAACCTCCTTAGAATAATGCTATCTTTAAGGTAGGCAGGGGGCAGGGAAGTTTGGAAAACATAGGATGGGATTTGAAGCCAGAAAGAGCTGGGTTTGAATCCCCATTCTGCCTCTTACAGAAGTGAGCCTTTTAAAAATATAAGTCAAGTCATGTCGCTCCTCTGCTCAGAACCTCCTGGGGCTGCCATCTCACTTGGAGTAAAAGCCCAGCTCCCCTCTGTGGCTGGCAAGGCTCCATGACCTGGAATCCCCTCAACCTCACAGTCCTGTCTCCTCCAGCCCGCCCTTGATTTTTCCATTTCAGCCACACTAGCCTCTTGCTACTCTTCAACTCACCAACCATGTGTCCACCTCAGGACCATTGCACATGCTGCTTTCTGGAATGTTCCTCACCCAGAAAGCCTCTTTCTCTTCATGTAGATCTCTTTGCAGATCTCACTTTCTCAGAGGGGTCTTCCCTCATCACCCTGGCTAAGATAGGAACTCCGCCCCCAACTCCCAACACTTTCTGGCCCCTTCCCAGCTCTATTCTTCATGGCTTTAACCACCACCTAACGTGGCAATTCTACTGAGAGCAGAATTGACAAATGGCCCCAGCTGCTGTGCTTTGAAGACCATCACTGTTGCCATGGGCTGCTCCCAGCCAGGGACTGAGTGTGGCGGGGATACTGAGGCAGGCCCGTGCCAGGGGGACCTCTGATAGGAGACTTTGGCTAAGGGCCCTTTGACAGCCTTGCCAACCTTCCTCAGAACTGCCCTGCAGTCTAAGACACTTCCACCTTCCCTTCCTTGCTTGTTCTCTTCCTTCCTCCCTCCTTCCTTCATTTGGAGTCAGACGTGCCTGCTATCTGATGGCTCTCCTAGCCTCTCCTAGCTTCTCCCACAGGCATTCCCTCTAATCAATTTCTTGCACATGTAATCTCTCTGAGAGTCTGCTTCTCAAAGGACCTGAACTAACACACCTATTGTTACCTGTGGATGTATCATCTGTCCTCCCATAGAAAGTAAGATACATGAGGGTAATGATTGTTTGGTACATGGCTATATACTAGTGTGCAAAACTAGGACACAGTAGGTGCTCAATAAATTCTTGACTAATTGAACAAAGTGCCCTTTAGCTGCCAGGATGCCCTAGATTTCCCCATTTAAACAATAGTTACAAATGTGTGTTTAAACTGAGAAGGACTCTCCATGTTTGTTTGTCTCTGCTTGCAGAGGAACAAAGTCTTTCCTCGATTGAAGCTGAGTGGAGGTGGCCCCCTTCAGAAAGGACACGGTGGCCAGTTCGCCCCAGGGACAACTTTTCACTTCAACCTCCCAACGTGCTCCGAGGTCAGCTGCCCCCAAATCTGTCCTCAGTAAATGGAAACTTCAAAGCCAACAAAAACACATCCTCTGACCCTTTTACACTTATTCTTTTATAGTTGACAGAGCCTATTCTTTTCTGTTTTGGTGGGTATGTGTTTTTGTTTTTAAAATTACCTTTCATCACCTAGTAAAACAATACACCGTCCTTGTTAAAAATGAAAACAAGGACTTCCCTGGTGGTCCAGTGGTTAAGACTTCACACTTCCACTGCAGCGGACCCAGGTTTGATCCCTGGTCGGGGAACTGAGATCCTGCATGCCTTCGTGGGGTGGCCAAAAAATTTAAAAAAAGAAAAATTGAAAACAATACAGCGAAATCTAAGGCACCCTTGGAGTAAGGCTTGTAAGGTACCCTTTACAGGCTCGCCACGGCCACCCCTCCCCCCTCCAGGTAGCCTCTGCACGTGCGTTTGCATGCATGTACTATATCAGAGAAGATGCTGTCGGCGCTCTGCCCCATAGCTCAGTGCTTCACCATTTCCGAACACTCGCCGGACGTCCAACTGCTAGCACTTGCATCTCTTTGCCTAAGAGATTTCTCTGTGGCCCTTGGTGCCTGCTCTGCCCTTGAGCTTGGCAAGTGGAAGTGCTAGAGAATCACCATCCCTCAGGAGCAGCCCTCGACCAGTGGCTGACAGGAGCAGGCAGATAAATACCCCAGTTCCTTTGCTTCTCAAGCGCGGTCATCAGCTCCCAGTGGAAATGAGCTCCAGGTGCCCACAGCGGGACTGGCTTGATAACACACCTTGACTGGCTGCCTTCTCTCCTTGTTTTGCTTCCCCACTCTCCTACCAGGGTTTTCTGGGATCTGCTCCCAAATAAACTAAATAGTAAATGCATTTGAAATCTTTTCTATGGTCTGCTTCTGGGGCAACTCAATCTGAGACATATATACCTATAGAAAATATGGAGTATCTTTTTTTGTGTGTGTTCACGTCAAAGGAATACTGTTCTGCACGCATCATGAGGCAGTATTCTTAATCCCATTTTTTAGATGAGGAAATTGAGACTCAGAGAGTGAGGGAATTTGCCTGATGCATCACGACTTGTATGAGGCAATGTCAGCGCTCAGACTCAGGTCTCCTGTGCTCCGTCTCCTGTGCTTCATTTCTCTGGCAGAGCAACCTGTTCTCTAACTCAGGTCTCCTGTGCTCCGTCTCCTGTGCTTCATTGCTCTGGCAGAGCAACCTGTTCTCTTGGTTGCACCTAAGTCTCCTGGACCAAAGGATTTCATGGTGATGGTGGGAGCTCGGGCAGGCGTCATAGGGCAGGATTAGGAATGCAAGCCCCTGTGCAGTGCCATCCAGAGGGTGCAGCATGTGTGGTCACAGCCACTGCCCAGAACAGGGCACGTTTTACATTCAAGCAAGGGTTTCTTCTGTATCATTACCCGTGCCTCTGAAAGTACACTAAAACTCCCAGTCCTGGGGTGGAGGGAACCGGAGAAATGGGATGGGGATCAAAATGCTGTGAGGGGGGACTTCCCTGGCGGTCCAGTGGTTAAGACTTTGCCTTCCAATGCAGGGGCTGCGGGTTCGATCCCTGGTTGGGGAGCTAAGATCCCACATGCCTCGTGGCGAAAAAACGGAAACATGAAAACAGAAGCAAAGATTGTAACAAATTCAATAAAGACTTAAAAAAAAATGTGCTGTGAGGGTTTGCTTAGAAAGACAGAGGCTAAGAGAGATTGTACTACTAACTTTGTGTGTAACTTTGGGAAAGTTACTTACCCTCTCTGGGCCTGACATTTCTTTTCTATTTAAAGGGAGGCCTTGTCATGATTGGAGGGCTGGGCTTGAAAACTCAAGTGACTATAGGGGCCCAAAGGCCATCCACATGAGGAAGGTGGTCCGGGCAAGGGTGCCGCAAACCGGACAGCTCAGGGGCAGTCTACAGGGCAGCCCCATTCAGCATCACCAATGCTACCATGAGTCAATAGCAGGGGAGTACAGGAGATTGGTCTAGAATCTTGGGGTTCTAGTCCCAGGGCTGTCAGCTCCTCCAGTTTTTCAAGAGAAGACAGAAATCCAGATTTATGTGAGCTCTCTTGACTTTAAATGTTAGCAACTAATTTAAAAAGAATCACTTTGTGGGGTCAATTGAAATACACCTACTTGCTGAAATACCTCCTAGGCAAGGGAGGGAGGGACTGTTCAACGTCCCTCAATTCCGTATTTTTGAGAGGCCCTACTATGTGCCAGGTGCCAGGTGTTAGAGATACAGTAGTTTAGGAGACAGACATGTCTGTGCCCTCATGGGACTTAACTTCTAAAATAGTTTAAAGTCCAAGCCCTGACCAGTCCTCTGAATTCAGACAACTTTCTCCTCACCCTCTGGGGTAAGGGGCCCCACAGAGCATCCTGATTGGGGTGAGATTAAGATTCATGCTTCCCACGCCCATTAGGATGGCTCTAATAATAATTTTTTTTTTTTTTTTTTTGCGGTACGCGGGCCTCTCACTGTTGTGGCCTCTCCCGTTGCGGAGCAACAGGCTCTGGATGCGCAGGCTCAGCGGCCATGGCTCACGGGCCCAGCCGCTCCGCGGCATGTGGGATCTTCCCAGACCGGGGCACGAACCCGTGTCCGCTGCATCGGCAGGCGGACTCTCAACCACTGCGCCACCAGGGGAGCCCTCTAATAATAATTTTTTAAAAAGGAAAATAGCAAGTGTTGGCCACAATGTGGAGAAATTGGAACTCTTGTACATTGCTGCTGGGAATATAAAGTAGTGGAATACAGTCTGGCGATTCCTCCAAAGTTAAACATGGAATTACCATATGACCCAGAAATTCAACTCCTAAGTATATACCCAAGGGAATTGAAAACAGGTGCTCAAATATATGTACATGCATGCTCATAGCAGCACCATTCACAATAGTCAAAACGTGGAAACAACCTGAATTTCCATCTACAGATGAATGGATAAACAAATTGTAACGCATACATACAATGAAATACTATTCAGCCATAAAAGGAATTAAATGTGTCAGTATTTAACTGGATGAACCTTGAAAACATTCCGTTAAGTGAAAGAAGCCGGTCACAAAAGGTGTGGCTTTGTGTGATTCCGTTTACATGAAATATCCAGAATAAATTAATCCAGCGATACAAAAAAGCAGGTTGGTGGCTGCCATGGGCTGAGAGGAAGGAGGAACAGAGTAACTGCTTAACGTATGGCGTTTCCTTCTGGGATGACGAAGATGTTTTGGAACTACACAGAGGTGCTGATTGCACAACACTGTGAACGTGCTAAATGCCACTGCATTGTTCACTTTAAAATGGTTAATTTTATAATGTTATGTGAAGTTCATCTAAAAATAGTTTTAAAAATTACAAACTACATAAAAGTGCTTTGCTAGGATGGTTAAACAAATTATGGTGCCTCCAAACAGTGGAATATTATTCAGCCATTCAGAATTCGAGGATGTTCTAATGACATGGAAAAATGCTTACAATGTAATACTAAGTAAACAAGTGGGTTGCAAATTGTACATGCAGCATTTTACTAATTATGTTAAATAAAATGTGCACAAAAAAGAAGACTATAAAAATAAGCTAAAATGTTTGTTATCCAAAATTTTTTTTAAAGATTCATGTTCCAGGAATTCCCTGATGGTCCAGTGGACCGTCCCTGACTCCCCGAATTCCCTGACTCAGTGCTTTCACTGCTGTGGCCAGGGTTCAATCCCTGGTCGGAGAACTGAGATCCCACAAGCTGCGAAGTGTGGTCAAAAAAACAAACAAAAAACAAACAACAGCAAAAGTTTCATGCTTCCACTGCTTCAGCATCTACTAAGTGTCAGTCATAGTGAACGAGGCAAATGAAGATTTTTGCCCTCCTGCAGCAGAGAACAGGCGACAGTGGCCCTGGGTCTAGAAAGAGCTGGAAGGTCAGCAGAGCCAGATTCTTTCTTCTCTCTTCTCTGCCCCAGACTCCCTGGGTGACCCTTTCATGCTTCAGTCCTCCTCATACGCAAAAGCTGCCCCTCGGGAGAGCCATCCAGCCTCTTGGTGTTTCCCCCTAGAAACACCTGTACATGCACCCAAGACCACACATCCAGGCTGGCCCCAGCAGTATTGTGTGTTGTCGTGAACCCATGGAATAACCTGTATGTTCATCACCAGGGGAATGAGAAGTAAGGCAGGATGGTCCCCTGCTGGGATCCTCCACTTAGAAGGAATAAACTAGAGCTCTGTTTCTTATCCTGGCTAGACCCTGACAACTTAATGATAAGAAGGCAAGGGAAAATGAAACTGCAGAAAAATCACACAGTTAGAAAGCATTTATGTAGATCCTTAAAACACGAAAAACAATTTTATGTATTGTTTATGTACCCACATATATGTAATACATTTTTTAAAGGCACAGACAGGAAGCACTGTAATTCATGACAGAGGTTGCCTCTGGGGAGGAAGAGAAACAGAACTGAGAGGGATACAAGGTGGGGAGGCTTCAATTTTAACTGTTACTTTTAGTAATATTATTTTTTAAAAAACTGAAGCAAACAGGACAAAATGTGAACATTTGTTAATTCTGGGTGGTGGGTTCCTGGGATATTTAGTATATTATTCTCTTCACTTTTCTGTATTTTAACCTCATCCCCCTCAAAAAAAAAAAAAAGGATAGTGAAAATAAAGCAGTGAAGAGAACCAGTATCTATTGAGGGCTTTCTCTGTGATGGCCAAAGTGGTCCTCAAAGTGTGTCCCCGGGACAGGCAGCATCAGTATCACCTGGGGATGCAAATTCTTGGGGTCCGGTGCCAGACTTACGGAGTCATGAACTCTGGGGTCAAGACCCAGAAATCTGTGTTTTAACAAGTCTTCTAGATGATTCTGTTGTTCTGCTAAAATATGAGAATCACCGGGCTAGACTGTAATAGCTATGACAATAGTTAACCCGTATTAAGCAATTAGACCTGTCAGTTCTCTAAGAGCGTTCCTTCAGCAACTGAATCTAATCTTCAAAACAACCCTATGAAGGAGCCATATTTTAATTATCCACATTCTACAGTTGTGGAAATGGAGGCACAGAAAGGCTAAATCCGCTGCCCAAGGTCCAACAGGCAGGTTGCTCCCAGAAACCCTTTACCTAACCACTACACTAAACTGTCACTTACATGACCTCTAACATATTCTAGCTCACTGCAGCCTTGGAAGAAAGACTTAGTAGCCCTCTTTGGCAGATTAGGAAATTGGAATTTAGGGAGGGAGAGTGACTTGTCCAAGGTCTCACAAGGAGGAAAGCCAGGGGCCACACATCCTGTTGTCTGTCCAGGAGGTTTTGGGGTTTGACCTAGACCCCCTGGGGATCAGGGCCTAGCTGGGAGGAGGAGGGAGCTCAGCGAGCTGACCCAGCTGCAGCCCTGCCTGGGCTCACACCGTCACGCCTACGGCCAGCTGTCCCCTTCCCCACTATGGCTGCCAACCCGCCGTGACCGTGACGGTCACCCACCCCCACCAGGAACCGTAAGGGCCTTCCCCTCCCGGGCTCCGTGAAGCCTTTTTTTTTTTTTCCTTTTGCAAAAGGGGAACCTGGAGTGCCCAGAGAAGTGGCGGCTCAGGCACAAAGTCACCCTACAGCTTTCCCAGGCTCGCCGCCGGGCAATTCCGCTGTTCATCTGGGCACCCTCCCCCGCGGGTCGGCCCCCACATCCCACCTCCTGTCCGCCGCTCCCACGAAGGTCCCTTTCCCGGGCAACCCAACCTACGCGGCTCACCACCCCGGGTTCCCTCCGCAGCCCGAAGACCCTCAGACCGAGGGTCACGGGCCGCTGTCCCCGAACCCGTGTGCGCTGCACTCACCTGGGCGCCCGCTCCTCGTCCCGCGGGCAGCCCGGATCCTCGCAGCTCGAGCGCCCCCCCAGCTCGGCAGCCCCCGGCGTCCCGGGCGCTCGTGCCCTAGGGAAAATGGACTGACTTTCGAGAAGAGGCTGGGGCTGCGCTCCGAGGGGCTTCGGGGCCGCGCGTCTTATGGGGCCCTTCTCGTGCTGGACTGTCCGCGTCCCTCCCACTTGCTTCTAGTTCCCGGCGGTGCGCCCGGGGTGGAACCAGGGACGCGGTGTCGCCCACAGGCCATCTGGGCTCCTTAGCCGCGCCCGGAGTGATGCTAACCCCGCCCCCAAGTGTCTTAAACCCGCCCCCGAAGATTCTAACCCCACCCCAGGGACTCTAATCTCTGGGGTTAAAATCCTAATCCCGCCGCCTAAGGATTTTTTTAAACACCGCCCATCCAAGGTTTCTAACCCTGCCCCCAAGAATCCTAACCTTGTCCTTGAGGGATAATAACCCCGCCCCCAAGAATTTTAACCGGTCCTTCAAAGGTCCTAACCCCCAAATAACTTAACACCTCCCCCAATGTATTCTAACGTTGCCTCCCATCGCCCTAATCCTGCCCTAAAGGATTCTAAACCCCACCCTTTCGAGAACCCCAACACCTCATCTCCTCCTCCTGAGATCTTAATTCTGCCCTAAAGGATTTTGAATCTCACATCTGAAGGAATTTTAACCTCGCCTACCGGAGATTTCTAATTCTGCCCCCAGGATTTTAATCCTGCCAACGGAAGGATACTAACCCTTTTCTTTTTTCTTTTTTTCTTTTCTCCCGGTACGCGGGCCTCTCACTGCTGTGGCCTCTCCCGTTGCGGAGCACAGGCTCCGGACGCGCAGGCTCAGCGGCCACGGCTCACGGGCCCAGCTGCTCCGCGGCATGTGGGATCTTCCCGGACCGGGGCACGAACCCGTGTCCCCTGCATCGGCAGGCGGACTCTCAACCACCGCGCCACCAGGGAAGCCCCTAACCTTTTTCTTGAAAACATTCTAACCCAGCCCTCAGGATTTATTACCCTAATCCTAGGGATTCTAATCTCTCTCCTGAGCGATCCCAACCTGTTCCCATAGGATTTTAATCCACCCCCCAGGGCTCTAATCCGGCACATCCAAATATTCCATCCCTGCCTTCCAGGGTTTCTGATGGCACCTATCAAAGGATTCTAAACCTTTTCAGGAGGATCCTAATCCCACCCTCATCATTCTCACAGGATTCTAAATCCACTCCTCCTCCCCCAAGCATTCCCCACCCTTCCAATCGCCACTTCCTAGCCCGGGCCCCTCCCCACACCGCGTCCCAAGCCTTCCCGGCCCTTCTGTGGTCTGCGGTTTCCGCTCCGCAGGCCCCTGGCGATTCAAACGCCAAGCAAAGTTCTTTGCCTGCAGGAACCAGACTGCCTTACTCCTTGCAGGCTTCCTGGCAGCTCAGAGGAGTTCGAAAATTGAGGGGGCGGCAAGTGGGGCTGGAGGGCACAGCTGGAGGCCGCAGCTGAGTGAGATGTGCCCAGGGCCAGGCAAGGGCAGAGCACATCTCCTCCTGGAAAGAGAGGGACTGTCGCCTTAAATTCTGCTGGACACACCTCCAAAATGTACGGGAATCCTACTGTGTCTCTGTAGTCCCACTGCTACCAGCCAGTTCAGGCCACCATCATCTCTCCATTCATTCATTCAGCAAGATTGTACTGGGCGCTGGGCTACACAGGGCTGGCTTCTTGGCCTCAGCACTATTGACATCTAGGTCCTGAAGTTCTTTGTTGTGGGGTCTGTTTCGTGCATAGTAGAATGTTGAACAGCATTTCTGGATTTAATCCACTAGATGCCAGTAACAACCCCCTTCCCCAGTTGTGACAGCCCAAATGTTTCCAGACATGACCAAACGTCCTGGGGGGGAGGGGGACAGACCACGGATGAGAAAGATAATGACTCTGCTCTTATGTGTTTTGTTTATGTACTTAAATACATGTATGCACTTTTAAAAAGTAGAAAACGGGGGACTTCCCTGGTGGTGCAGTGATTAAGAATCCGCCTGCCAATGCAGGGGACACAGGTTCAATCCCTGGTCCGGGAAGGTCCAACATGCCGCGGATAAGCCCCGGCACCACAACTACTGAAGCCCGTGCGCCACAGTGAGAAGCCCGCGCACCGCAAACAAGTGTGGCCCCTGCTCACTGCAACTAGAGAAAGCCGGCGCGCAGCAATGAAGACCCAACGCAGCCAAAAAAAAAAAAAAGTGGATAATGGGTTTATATATATATATATATATTTTAATTTTATTTTTGGCTGCGTTGGGTCTTCTTTGCTGCGTATGGGCTGTCTCTAGTTGCAGCGAGCAGGGGCTACTTTTCACTGGGTGCGCGGGCTTCTCATTTCAGTGGCTTCTCTTGTTGCGGTGCCCGGGCTCTAGGTGCATGGGCTTCAGTAGTTGTGGCTCACCAGCTGGAGAGTGCAGGCTCAGTAGTTGTGGCGCCCGGGCTTAGTTGCTCCATGGCATGTGGGGTCTTCCCAGACCAGGGATCAAACCATTGTCCCCTGCATTGGCAGGTGGATTCTTAACCACTGTGCCACCAGGGAAGCCCCTAGATAATGTTTTCATTGTGTGTTTAAGTTACTTGGATGGTACTTATTCAGTTTTGTCCTTTTTTTTCCACTCCATCACTAGATACTATTAATATCTAGCCATGTTGCTGAAGGTCATTGTCTACATCCTCCATAGTCTATTTATCCATTCCCCTAGTCATGGACACCCAGATTGCACACAACTTCACGCTACCATAAACAATGCCACTGTGGACATCCTGATATGTGTCCCCTTATGAACCCATGTGAGAATTTTATAAAGACTTGCTTTGCCAAGAATGACAGATTCTTGCACAGTGGCTGCTGCCTGGATTCCTCTCCTGCCATTTCCCCGTATCTTGGTATTCTCTGCTGGTCTTAATTTGAGTTCCCCAGAAGCAGACCCTAGACATGGATTCAAGTGAAAGTTATTTGGAAGATGCAGAAAACAGTGGTAAGGGAGTGGGTGAATGAGACAGGCAAGGGTAAGATTTTAATCCGCCCCCCAGGCGGATTAAAATGAAGAGAGCATTATCGGGCTTCCCTGGTGGCGCAGTTGTTGAGAGTCCGCCTGCCAATGCAGGGGGACATGGGTTCGTGCCCCGGTCCGGGAGGATCCCACATGCCGCGGAGCGGCTGGACCCGTGAGCCATGGCCGCTGAGCATGCGCGTCCGGAGCCTGTGCTCCGCAACGGGAGAGGCCACAACAGTGAGAGGTCCGCGTACCGCCAAAAAAAAAAAAAAAGAAAGAAAAAGAGCATTATCAAGCAAGCTCCAATTGTGGGCTCCTGGAGCTCAATCCTGCTGGGAAGCGAACCCACTTCAGAGTTATCCCACCTGAGGCTTG
Organism: Lagenorhynchus albirostris; assembly: GCF_949774975.1. Taxonomy (NCBI): domain Eukaryota; kingdom Metazoa; phylum Chordata; class Mammalia; order Artiodactyla; family Delphinidae; genus Lagenorhynchus; species Lagenorhynchus albirostris. The sequence goes on from NC_083109.1 coordinate 26,574,490, forward strand.
AGGGAGCTGGGGTATTTATACACCAACGCCCGACAGGCATTGGATGAGGGCTGCTCCCAGGGGGATATTAATCCTTCAGCATTTCTGGTCTGCCCCATGCATGCTCCAGTCACCAGAGAGAGCCTCTAGGAAGAGAGATGCAGGTTCCCGGGACATTAGAGGGTCATTGTCAGCATCAGCTACATCTTCTTTCAAAAGTCTGCCATTCTGATGGCAAAGGACCACTGATAGCTGAAACATTCTCCTGCTAACAGCCAATTTCCCCAATTCTTTTGGTATTCAAGTGATGCTGCAATAAAAATTCTTGTATGTGTTCCCAAAGCCCCTATCAACTTTATTGCGGCATAATCTTATAAATAAAATGCACCATTTAAAATACTCAGCTTGATGAGTTTGGGCAACTGTATACATCTGTGTAACCACCACACTAATCAAGATATAGAACATTTCTATCCCTCCCAAAAGTTCCCTTATACCCTGTTGCACTCAACTTCTCCCACTCATTTCCTAAGGTAACGACTGATTGGATTTTTGTCATTATAGATTAGCTTTGTCTTTTCTGGGATTTTACGTAAATGCAATCATACAGTATGCTTCTTTTTCATCTGTCTTTTTATTCACGTATTGCTTTTAGGAGTTTCCATGTTGTTTCATATTCTAGTATTTTGTTCCTTTTCACTGCTGAGAAGTATTCCATAGTACCGATGTATCGCTATTTGTTTATCCATTTACTTGTTGGTGGACATTTGGGTTCCTTTTGTTACAAGAATAAAGCTGTTATGAACAGTCATGTACAAGTCTTTGTGTGGACATGTTTTCATTTCTATTGGTTAAATACTTTGGACTGGAATTGCTGGGTCATATAGTAAGTGTATGTTTAACTTTATAATACAATGCTAAATTGGTTTTCAAAGTAATTATACCCTTTTGCATTCCTACCAGTGATGTATGGTTTCCAGTTTTGTCACATCCTTGTCAATTTTGTATTGTCATTCTTTGTAATTAAAAAAATATTTTCCATCTAACTCATATTAGCATCAAAGAACATTGATACAATTACAAATTTTATGCTAAAGCACTGGCTTACTAGTATTTGGGGTGGCAAACATTTTGTCTACTCATGCATTCATTCATTCATTGTCATGGGGAGTATAGCTGGCCACAAGCAGTGGTGCTAAATACTGCATCTTTGGAGTTAGACTAGAGTTCAAACCCTGACACTGCCATTTATCAACTGAGTGATCTTGCACATATCAAGTCACCTCTCTGAGCCTCAGTTTCCTTATCTCTCAAGTGGGAATAATAATAGGTGAGTCATTGTGAGAGTCAACTAACATCTTATGTCTGAGGGTGTTAAGGATTAAAAGGAAAATAAAGCAAAGCAAGGGGAGAGGTAGCAGCGGTGGGGGAGGGGTGATGGTGTGACTTGAGACAGAGAGGCAGGGAAGGCCTCTCTGAAGAGGGAGCATGTGAGCAGAGACCTGCTGAATTGGGGGAGTGAGTCATGGGATGGTTTGGGGGAAGTGTGTTCCAAGCAGAAGGAATAGTAATGGCTAAGGTCCTGAGGTGCAACTGCACTTGATGTGTTGAAGGAACACAAGGAGGCCAGTGTACCTGGAACAGAGTGGGCACAGGAGAGAATGATGGAAATGATGTTGGAGAAGTTGTGGTGTCAGACTGTGAGGCCATGAACCTCCTGGTACTGATATTAAACTTTAATTGACACAAGATGGGAGCCATTGGAGTGTTCTGAGCAGAGAAGAAGGCCACAACTGGTGGGATCTCTTTGGCTGCTGGGTGGAGAATGCATTAGATGGGCCAGGGGAAGCAAGGAACCCAGTGAGCAGGCTGAGGCAGTTCCCCAAAGGCAAGAAGATGGTGGCATGCGCCAGGGTGGCGGCAAATGACAATTGTAGGAGCTCAAAGAAAGGATCAGAATGCTTGAAACTTTACGGGTATTCACAAGGAGAGTCATTGCAGCACAACTTTTACTAGGGAAGAACTGGAAATAACCTAGATGCCCATCATTTGGGGACTGGAAAAAAATGATAATACAGTAATGGAGTACCAAGCAGTTGTCAAAAGAATAATGATGTTTAAAAACTAATCATATTTCTATGCACTAGCAAAGAACAATCTGAAAATAAAGCTAAGAAAACAATTTCACTTACAATGTCAATGAAAAGAATAAAATTCTGGGAATCAATTTAACAAAAGAAATGCAAGATACTTGGAAAACTAAGAAACATTTTTAAAAATATTTATTTATTTATTTGGCTATGCCCGGTCTTAGCTACAGCACACGGCATCTTCATTGCGCATGCGGGATATTTTTTCAGTTGTGGCATGCGGGACTTAGTTCCCTGACCAGGGATCGAACCTAGGTCCCCTGCATTGGGAGCATAGAGTCTTAATCACTGGACCACCAGGGAAGTCCCCTAAGAAACATTCTTGAAAGAAGCTTAAGAAGACCTAAGTAAAGTCATCTCAGGGATGGAAAAGACATCTCATGGAAAAGACATCCCTCTGTGGACTGGAAGACTTAATATTGTTAAGGTGATGATACTCCCCAAAGTGACCAACCAAATCCCTATCAAAACCCCAGATGTCTCAAAATGAGGGACTTCCCTGGTGGTCCAGTGGTTAAGACTCCGCACTTCCAATGCAGGGGGCCTGCGTTAGATTCCTGGCCAGGGAACTAAGAATCCGCATGCCGCATGGCGTGGCCTGAAAAAAAAAAGAAAAAGAAAAGACAACCCACGGAGTGGGAGAAAATATTTGCAAATCATACATCTGATAAGGTACTGGTATCCTAAATATTTAAATAACACTTACAACTCAATAATAAAAAGACAACATAATTGAAAAGTGGGCAAAAGATCTGAATAGATATTTCTCCGAAGAAGCAATACAAATAGCTAATAAGCACATAAAAAGATGCTTACTATCATTAGTCAACAGGGAAATACAAATTAAGCCCAGTGAGATGCCACTTCACATCCATTAGAATGGCTAATAACAAAAAAGACGGATAATAGCAACTGTTGATGAGACTATGAAGAAATTAGAACCTCATATATTGTGGTGGGAACGTAAAATGGTGCAGCCCCTTTGGAAAACGGTGTGGCAGTTCCTCAAAACGTTAAACATGGAGTTACCATATGACCCAGCAATCCCACTCCTAGGTGTCTGCCCAAGAGAATTGAAAATATGTCTACACAAACATTTGTATGTGAAATTTTCATAGCAACATTATTCATAATAGCCAACAAGTGGAACAACCCTGATGTCCATCAATGGATAAATAAAACGTGCTATATCCATTCAATGGAATATTATTTGGCAATAAAACAGTATGAAGTACTGATACATGCTACAACATGGGTGAACTTTGAAAATTTGTTAAATGAAAGAAGCCGGTCACAAAAGTTCACTTATTGTGTAATTCCATTTACATGAAATGTCCAGAATAGGCAAATCTACAGAAACAGAAAGTAGATTAGTGGTTGTCTAGGGCTGGGGGTTGGGGAGAAATAAGGGGTGACTGCCAGTGGGTTCGGGGTTTTTGTGGGGGGTGGGTAATGAAAATGCCCTAAAATTGATTGCAGTAATGGCTGCACAATTCTGTGAACATACTAAAAATTACTAGAGTGTACATTTAAATGGATGAATAAGTGAATTATAATTCAATAAAAATTTTTTTTAATGAAGAAAGTCGTTATGTACTAATAGGGAACATGTGGGTAAGGGGAGGGGGGAGCAAGGTGCGCAACAGTTTCTATTGTATTTTACTATTTGTGTAGAACAGGAGAACAAGGATACGGGAATTTACCAGCACATGCCTCGGCAGGGTCAGGAAGGGCGCACAGAGGAAACAGCCCCAGTGGTTTCTTCCAGGGAAGGGAACTGTGTAGCTGGGTGACAGAGGAGGGAGGGAGACTTATTGGTCCTAGTATACCCTTTGTACTCTTGAATTTTGAATGACCTGAATATACTAACTATTCAAAAATAAAGTCATTTAAAAAATCAGAGACTTCATGGACAAGATAGAATTGGGGCTGGGTAGGATTTTTAGAAGATGAAGAGTCCAAAAAGGTTCTGGGTGTGCACTTGACACTGGGGCCAGTGGTGTAAGAATGATGGAAGCAAAGGCATTGAGACTGGACTGACTGCCTCTCACTAGCTCTGAGTTTGGTCAAGTTACTCAACTCCTCTCTGTCCCTGCTTCCTCATCTGCAAAGTGGAATGATAAGAGTGCTTACCTCACCAGGTCATTGAATCATTGCATATCAAGCTCATTACTGTGCCCTCACTTATATCATCTCATTTAATCTCTTTGAAATGGGGATGATTATAAGTGGATGGCTCAGAGAGGTAAAGACAGTTGCCCAAGGTCACACAGCCAGCAACAAATTCGAATCCAGGTCTGTGAGCCTCCAGTGTGCCTCCAAAGGTTGTGCTTGTAACGACTACACAAACCTAGTAAGTGTGCCCCGGAGATTAAGGAGTAGAGAGAGAGAGATGCTGATGGGAGGACATGATGCAGGGCTCAGTCCTGGAGGGAGGGCAGGAGCTAGGGAACAATGCAGTCTTCACTTTACAGAGGGTCAGAGGTTAGCTCCTTCAAAACTATATTTTCCTATTTCCAGGAGCATTTGCATTTTATTTCAAATTCTTTGGGAACTGCTGATTGTTCTACATTCAAAACAGGATGGGGGATGGGGAAGAGAGACACAAATGATTATTTCAAAGCCCAGATATTTCCCCTTTTACTTGCAAAGTAGCCAGTGTACACCCTCTCAGGCAGGAGGTCATTGCTGTCCTCATTTTCCAAGAGAGGCAAACAAAAACCTGAGAAGACTAGCCCTTGAGAACCTCACAACAGCCCCCAGCAGGTCCTTGACCACTCTTCTTAAAAAGCTCCTCCAGGGGCTTCCTTGGTGGCGCAGTGGTTGAGACTCCGCCTGCCGATGCAGGGGACACGGGTTCGTGCCCCGGTGCGGGAAGATCTCACATGCCGCGGAAAGGCTGGGCCCGTGAGCCATGGCCGCTGAGCCTGCGCGTCCGGAGCCTGCGCGTCCGGAGCCTGCGCGTCCGGAGCCTGCGCGTCCGGAGCCTGGGCTCCGCAACGAGAGAGGCCACAATAGTGAGAGGCCCGCGTACCGCAAAAACAAACAAACATACAAAAAAAACACACAAAACTCCTCCATCATCTCTAGCCCCCCATGCCCACCTCCACCCCTGCCCTGGCTTATTTTTCTCCGGAGAACTTGTCACCACCAGGCACTTTAATACATATTTATATGTTAAACTGTTTGTTGTCTATCTCTTCTACTTTTTTTTTTTGCAGGTTCACGCAGATACTATTCATGTGTATGTTTTTACAGATGGAGAAACTGAATGAATGAAGGAAACTGAATGAATGAAAGAAACTGAAGGAAGGAACCAAATGAAGGAAGGTTTAGTGAATAACAGTGCCGGGATCAAAACCCTTCATTTGATTAATTCTATTAATATTTATTAAGGGTTTACTATGTGTAGTTTCCAGACTTTTCTCTACACGTTTACATACATATATAGGTAAATACAAAACCATGTTATTTTAAAAAAATGAATGTACTCTCTGTACTATTGTACAAGCATGTCTTGGGGCTCTCTCCATGTTAATTCACCACTGAATGTGAGTGAGGCTGGGGCCCAGGAACTTTAATCTCTCAGAATGCTGCCACGAGCTGGGAGGACAAAAATGGACAAGATAGTCTTGGCCCTCAAGCAACGTCCAATTCAATTAGGTAGACAAAAACTTAGACCAGTAACTTAGATACAGAAGTGGAAAATTCTGTGGTAGAGAGGCACATGATATTGTAGAACCAAGTAGGAGGGACATTGGCCCAGCCTGGGGTGCATCAAGGAGGACTTCTTGAAGGAGGTGATCCATTGAGGCTTAAAGGATGATAGTGGAAGGTCATGGCAAAGGATTTTCCAGACAGAAGGTACAGCCTGACAAAGACTTGAGGGAGGAAAGCCTGGCCTGTTTGAGGAACCACAAACTTCTGTTTTGTTGGTGCCTGAAGCCCGAGGCAAGAGAAGGCAGACCATGAGGCTGGAGATGACAGCAGCAGCAGCGGATAAGGAGCTGGGGCTTTCTCATGAGGGTGACCAGGGAGACTGGGCTATGCGTATCTTGGAAGCTTACCTACCCCGGGTACCATCCTAGAAGCAGCCGACCTCTTGCTCAGGGGTGTGGCAGGGCTGAACCGGGATGGGGATGGTGTGGGGTGTCAATGAAGTTGTTTTTCTGCCCCCACCTGCGTGGCCACCTCCAGCTGATGGGTCCCCCTGGGGCGGGGGGGTACGGGACTGTTCGGTTTCACAACCCCCCTCCCTTCCCCCAGTGTCTCCGGAGGCCAAGAAAAGAGGAAGCGCTACGCGGACTTCCTCCTGGGTCCGGGTGCTTGCGAGCCCAGGCGGGTCTTTCGGAAGGGCGGGGGGAGGGGCGGGGCACAGAAGGACCTCTCCGCCCACATGCTTTCAGCAGAATAAAAAGGCCTGGCCTAGTCCCGCCCCCTTTCCTCGGTGGCCGAGGTCCTGCAGGGTGGGCCCAGGCCTGGAGCTGGGAGAGCGAGTTCGCATCCCAGCAGTCCTAACACACTGTCTTTTTCTGTACAGGACCTCCTCTCTGAGACTCACATCTTGAACGAGAGGGCACGTCCTATCCAGCAATTTAAAACTGAGGCGATGTGTATGAATGAATATGGAGAGAGTCCCAAGATAGCTTTCAGAATAGTATAGAGTACATTCATTAAAAAACAAACAAAAACCCCAACAAACCAACCATGGTTTTGTATTTACCTATATACGTATGTAAATGTGTAGAGAAAGGTCTGGAAACTACACAGCCAACAAGAACAGAGATTGTCATTGAAAGAAGAAAGGAACATTGGGATCAGGAAGAAAGAGGTGAACTTTCTTCTATTTTTTTTAAACTAGAGTGTATTTGTTTTTATTTGTGTAATTAAAATGATAATAATAAATGAGAAGATTGGAATATAGGGTTATGGAGGGTCTTTTTCCCCAAACGTTTTATTATGAAACTTCCCAAACATAGAGCAAAATTGAAAGACTTTTACAACAAAACCCCTATACTCACCACCTTCATTCTACCATTAACATTCTATTGCTTCATCACGTCTGTCCATCTAGTTGTACATCAATTCATCTTTGAAATGTATTTCAAAGTAAATTACTTCGGCATACATATTAGTTCAATGTTTGCTTACAAAATTTAATGTAAAATTTACATACAACAAAGTGAATAAGGTTAAGTGTTCATTTGCTGAATTTTTGCAAATGGATATACATCCATGTAACTTCAACCCTGTTAAAATAGATTGCCATCAGTCCTGAAAGTTTCTCTTTGTCCTACAGTATATTTTAATTGCCAACATTCTATGAGTCAGCATTCCACACAGGGCCAGGTATATAATAAGTGCTCAATAAATGTTTGTTGAAGGATGAATGTGTACATGGCCTGCTCCCCTGAGGGCAGGACGATGTCTTTCTCTCTTGCATTTTCCACAGAATTGATACACAGTAAATGCTTAATAAAGATTTATTGATTGTATTAGTTATTCATTGCTGTGTAACAAATTATCCCTAAATTTAGCAGTTTAAAGCATTATAAGCAGTTATTATCTCACCCAGTTTCTGTGGGTCAGGAATCTGGGAGCAGCTTAGCTTAGTGGCTCTGGCTCGGGGTCTCTCATGAAGCGGGCATGGTCAGCCTGATCTGCAGTCTTCTGAAGGATAGACTGGAGCTGAGGATCCATTTCCAGGATGACTCACTCATATGACAGTTGGCAGGAGGCCTAGATCCTCATTACACGAACCTCTCCATAAGCCTGCCTGAGTGTGCTTATGTGGCTGGCTTCCCCCAGAGCGAGCGATCTGGGAGAGCAAGGTGACACATCACACTGGGTACACAGGTCATCTCTAGTCAGTGTGGGAGTGGTCCACACAAGAGCCAGGAGGTGAGACTACTTGAGGACTTCTTGGGGAAGAAAGCCATTATGAATATGGATTCAGATTTTCTGAGCACTTGCTTTGTGCTGGATGCTGTGTTGGGCTCCTGGAGGGAATGTAAGGATGAGTCACAACCAGCTCTCCCCCTTCCGCTCACAAGATCAAGATCTCTTTGTGTGTGTGTGTGCTGGGGGTGGAGATGGGGAGGTCAGACAGACATGGAAACAGATGACAGTGTTGTATCTGTCAGTATGATAAATCTCACAATAGTGGTTTTTAAAATTGCTTTTCTGTAATTCATGTTCATGACACAACATTTGAGATAACATCATGAAAAGAGAGTTTCCTTTCCTCCATATTTTACATCTGTACATTCCTCTAGCTCAGAGGCAACAACTATAACCTGTTTTGTATATGCTTCCAGAACTATGTGTTCCATGCATAGACACAAAGACATTTCCTGCCCTCTTTAAACAAAAAGACAGCACCATCCATAGTTCATTATTCTGCACCTTGTTTTTCTTTTTTCCACTTACTCTATCTTGGAAACAATTCCGTATCATTACACAGAGAGCTACTTCATTCTTACTTCTGGCTGCATGGTATTCTATTGTCTGCCTGAGTCCCGGTTTATTTAACCAGTCCTCTTTATCACCGAACGTCTGGTTTCTCCCTTTCTTTCTTTCTGGCCGTGACACACAGCATGCAGGATGCAGGGATCTCTGTTCCCCGACCAGGGATGGAAACTGTGTCCCCTGCATTGGGAGCGCAGAGTCTTAACCATTGAACCACTGCGGAAGTCCCAACATTTGGTTTATTTCTAACCTCTTGTTCTTAGAAGCAAAGCTGCAACGATTTTCCTTGCATGGCCATCGTTTCCATTTTGCGCCTATGAATGCAGGAGAAATTCCTGGCAGTGAAATTGTTGCATCAAAGGGTGTGTGCATTTAAAATATTGGTAGATATTGCTAAATAGGTTTTTTAAAAAAAATTTGGTTGCCCCAGGTCTTAGTTGCGGCTCGCCAGCTCCTTAGTTGCAACATGTGAACTCTTAGTTGCAGCATGCATGTAGGATCTAGTTCCCTGACCAGGTGTCGAAGCTGGGCCTCCTGCATTGGGAGCGTGGAGTCTTAACCACTGCACCACCAGGGAAGTCCCCCGCTAAGTAGGCTTTATGCCAACTTGCCCTCCCACTTAAAACATGTGAGGGCTGGGCTTCCCTGGTGGCGCGGTGGTTGAGAGTCCGCCTGCCGATGCGGGTGACACGGGTTCGTGCCCCGGTCCGGGAGGATTCCACATGCCGTGGAGCGGCTGGGCCCATGAGCCATGGCCGCTGAGCCTGCGAGTCCGGAGCCTGTGCTCCGCAATGGGAGAGGCCACAGCGGTGAGAGGCCCGCGTACCACAAAACAAACAAAAAAAAACTTGTGAGTGCCTGTTTCTTCACATTACACACACAGTAAGTAATCAAACTTTCCAAACTTTGCCAATCTAGTAACTGAAAAATGGTTTCTCAATGTAGTTTTAATTTCTCTTATTAGAGTGAGGTTGAACATCTTGTCACATGTTTCAGAACCAATTGTATTTTCTTTTCTGTGAACTGAATAAATAATTTGCCTATTTTTCTATTGGGCTGTGGGTCCTTATTATTTATTTGAATGTTCTCTTTACACATCAAGGGCACTGTCTGCATGATAAACTTCAAAAATAATTTTTTGAAAAAAGTTGCTTTTAGACAGAGATGAGAAGTTTCTACAGGTCACATCATTTTCTGTGCATCACTGCAGGGCTGCCTAAGGGCTAAGGGGGCAGCCGTGCCATGTAGAGTTCTAAAAGGTGATGCTAGGATCTGGTGCTGGGGTTGGGGGAGGAGGGGTGGGCAAGGAGGCAGTTGTTAGCTCTCACACTAGGTGGAAAGGGCTGCCTCAGAAGACAGCAAGCTCCCCAGTGCAGGAGGTAGGCAAGACAGACTGGCCTGGCTCTAAGACCTTTTGCCCTTCATCTGGAATGTCTGTGGATAGACAAGTCAGAAAGGGGAAGACACACAAATAGGGCTGTCAGTTTCTCATCATTTGGGCCTTGAGTGGGTGGTTACTGCATCTGGAACATTATTTGTTTATTTATTTATTTTTTTAATTCAAAAAATTTTTTTGGCCTCACGGCTTGTGGGATCTCACTCAGTTCCCCGATCAGGGATTGAACCCAGGCTCTTGGCAGTGAAAGTGCAGAGTCCTAACCAATGGACCACCAGGGAATTCCCATGTAACATTATTTAATAGTAATATAAACTCCTTAGAATGTAAGCTCCATGAGGCCATTTCAAGTGCTAAATAAATAGTTGTGAGATGAAGAATGAATGAATGAATCTAATCAAAGGATGTGAGAGGTTGCTGTTTCTGAGCCCGGAGGGAGCCCTCTTCCCCTCCCTCCCTCTTTGAAACTGCCCTGTCCTCTTCCTTCCTCTGAGTCAGGTCTTAGCATCTCTCCTCTGGTCCTTGTGTCCACAGCCCCCCAAGTCCCCCAGTGCCCAGGCTTCTCTTGACTCCCCTCCAAGCAGCTAGATTCACTTCAAGAAAATGTAAGCCCATTAGCTCGCTCCCCACTGCCTGTACTTCCCAGCCTGCCCCTTCAGGGCCTTCTCAGTCTGCCCACTTCTCTGGTTTCCTCTCCTACGAGTCCTGCCCCTCACCTCACACACCCCATGCTCCTCCAGAAAAAATAATGGTCACATTGACTGAGCACTTCCTAGATGTACTTTTACACGGATTATCTTGTTTAAGCCTCACAACAATCTATGAGACCTACGAGGGCAATGCTCTTATTACCTCATGTGATAGATGAGGAAACGAAGACCCAGAGAGACATTTACCCCTTGGGTGACCCCAAGGTCACCCAACTAGCAGATGACAGAGTTGGGACTGAAAACCACTCAGTCTGACCCTGGAGCCAGAGCGCTTAAGTGTCTCGGACTGTGCCACGCTCCTTCCGGCTCCCCTGCCTGTGCTCATGCTGGGCCCCCCAAAGGGCTCTCCCTGCTATTGTCAACCTGCCAAAAATCTTGCTCGTCCTTCAAGGTCTCACTCATACGTCACCTCCTCCGAGAAGCTTTTTCCAGCTTCCCCAGAAAGAGCCGGTTTCACACTCTTTGATTTTACAGTTGAGAATTTTGTGCTGTGATAATTTGGGGACCATCAGGCTAGGAACCCCCGCAGTGGGCAGGGATTATTCTGTATCTCTTTCTACTGTCTAGCACAACCCCTGGCACACAGTGGGTGATCTCTAAATGACAGTGACTGAATGGCAGTGGCCCCAGGACTCCTCCCCAACACGCGGTTGTGAAGGATTGCTAGGAGTCTCCAGGGCCCCCAAATGGGAGAGGCTTCAGTGTAAGGGGCAGCTGGAGACATTTTCACTACCCACCACTTGTCAATGGGTCGAGACTGTCCCCATGCGATCCTGCTGGTGGGGGAGTTCCATCATTATGCCACCCCTACAGGTCTTTGGGAATCAACTATTCACCCCCAGGGGCGTTTCCCGTCTTGCAGTGCCAGGAACTGAACCACGATGGGAAGTGATCCTGGCAGGGTTTCTGAGTGCTATAGCAGGAAATGTGGCCAGAGTCCGCATGCTTAGAGCCCGGGTCACCCCAGTCAGGGCCCTTTGGACCTCAGAAACCAAGGGGTTGCATGGCTTTGGTAAGAAGGTAGTTCCGGGGTGTGTGTGGACTTCCTCGGGGTGTGCGGGAAATTGCTCCATCCTTGGAGCTGTGGGGTAAGAGCTTTCCCAGTGCCTCTCAGCAGCCCTGTCACAGTGTCCAGGCTAGGACTGTGGGCAATTTCCAAGCTTGATCCTCTTGCAAAGCCCTCAGCCCTTTGAGAGGGACCCCATCTCTTTGGCCTCTGCCCCTCATCAACAGATTTCTCCCTCATGGCTGCCTCACTCAGGCACTTACTAGGGCACCCCACAGCCTCGGGTTCAAATGCCTCAGCCTGCAGTCATTATATCCCAAAGACTGGTAGAGAGGATAGCAGAGCAGGTAGGAGCCTGGGTTCTGGGGTTAGCCAGATATGGGTCCAATTCCCAGTTCACTGTGTGACCTTGGGTCATTCATTTCACCTCCTTGAGGTCCAGTTCCTTCATCCATAAAATGAGAATAAATAAATTTGAAAACATCATAATTAAGGATTTGTCCAGTGGAAAATTTGTTCAGAGGAAGGCACCACAGACGAATGGTTCTCAACGTGTGGTCCCTGAACCATCAACATCACCAGAGTACTTGTTAAAAACACAAGTGCTGGGACTTCCCTGGTGGCGCAGTGGTTAAGAATCCACCTGCCAATGCAGGGGACACGGGTTTGAGCCCTGGTCCGAGAAGATCCCACATGCCATGGAGCAACTAAGCCTGTGCGCCACAACTACTGAGCCTGCGCTCTAGAGCCCGTGAGCCACAATTACTGAAGCCAGCGCGCCTAGAGGCCGTGCTCTGCAACAAAGACAAGCCAGCCCAATGAGAAGCCCGCGCACCACAATGAAGAGTAGCCCCTCCTCGACCCAACTAGAGAAAGTCTGTGTTCAGCAACGAGGACCAAATGCAGCCAAAAATAAATAAATACACAAATTTATTTTTTAAAAAAACCACAAGTGCTAAAAACAAACAAAACCAAAAACGCAAGCTCTTAGGTCCCACCTCTGTTCTGTTGAGTCAGAAACTCTGGAGTGGGGATCAGGAGATTCTGATAAATGCTGAAGTTGGAGAACCACTGCCATAAATAACAGATGGGCAATGCTCTAGGAGAAGATCCTTGTAACAACAATATCCAAAAAGAGATTGACATCTAAAATTTATAAGCTACTCCTACAAATCAACAAGAAAAAACAGGAAATCCAGGAGATAATGGAGAAAAGATATGGACAGACAATTCACTGAAGGGGAAGCCTAAATCCCTGACAAGTATAGGAGGTTCTGAATCTCAGGATTGACAGAGAAACGCAAGTTAAAACAACGAGATGTCATCTTACACCCAAGGTAGGCAAAAGTTACAAAGTCAGATAATGTAAAAGTTGCTGAAAATGTGGGGAGAAAACATCCCTCACACGCTACTAGTGGAGCCATCCTAGCAGATTTTAGTGAAAATTAAAACAGAGATGCTGTATGATCTAGTAATTCTACTCTTGGGTATAGAGCTCAAAGAAATTTTCACACAGCCCCATAAGGGTCATGCACAAAGATGTTCATCACGGTGTGGTTTATGGTAAGAGGGAACTGGAAGCAACCTGAGTGTCCATCACTGGGGGAATGGATAGATAAAACAGTGGATGCTCAGCTTGGAATATTTTGCAGTGGTTAGATGTAATAATTAAGGTTTTTACACAGCAACATGAGTAGATCTTTTTTTAAAAAAATAAATTTATTTATTTTTGGCTGCGTTGGGTCTCTGTTGCTGCGCGAGGGCTTTCTCTAGTTGTGGCGAGTGGGGGCTGCTCTTCGTCCTGGTGCTCGGGCCTCTCATTGCGGTGGCTTCTCTTGTTGGGGAGCACAGGCTCTAGGCACGCGGGCTTCAGTGGTTGTGGCTCGCGGGCTCTAGAGTGCAGGCTCAGTAGCTGTGGCGCCCAGGCTTAGTTGCTCCATGGCTTGTGGGAGCTTCCCGGACCAAGGCTCAAACCTGTGTCCCCTGCATTGGCAGGCAGATTCTTAACCGCTGCACCACCAGGGAAGTCCCAACATAAGTAGATCTTAAAAACATATTAGGGAGTGAAAAAGGAAACAACAGAATGAGAACCTTATACAATACCATTTACGTAATATAAACACACACACAGAAGACATTGTACATTTTATGTCCAGGGATATATATCAACACATAGGGGTGGGTGCCTATTGTAGGGAGGGGAAGGATTGTGGGGATGTATGGATGGAGTTCGGGGAATATAAAACAAAGTAAGACATCAGAAGGGTCTTTCATGGATCAGTTATGATGGGATGGTCATTTGCCACGAACTGAGTATAACTCATGAAACTCTCTGGATCTGAAGCCCTAATAATAATAATGATATAATTTTAACAATGGTGATAATAGTACCTACCTCACGGTAAGTGCCCTGTGTCTGGCCATGGAAGGCCATGTAAAGTTCTACAAATAAATTTTAGCTCTTCTATGCAATTCTCTTGCCTCTTCTCAGGGCTTCTTTCTTTCAGCCTCTGAGCCTTTACTGAGGCTGTGCTGAGTCCTGTCCTTATGCTGACTTCTCCTCCCCTCCAACCCTGTCTTCAGACTTCTTTGACTACCCCAGATGCGACGGCTTGTCTGCGGAATCTTGGGTACTTTTCATTTGGGCCTCGAGCACAGAGCCAGGCTGTAATAGAGCTGTGAGGGGCAATTCCTATTTCCTCCTCCCAAACTGTGAGCTCCCTGAGGGTCTTCTCACCTCCACTTCAGTTCCTGTCCCGTTGCACACAGGTAAAGACAGGTAAACTGAGTCAGAAAGTGTTCGATGTGGAAGGGAACAGCATTTATTGAGCGCTTATCACGTGCTAGACCCAGCACTGAGGTCTTGACCTTCAGTCATCCCTATGACGCCCCTGTGAGGTGGGTGGGGCCGACTTCATGGTCAGAAGAGGAAATGCAGATGCAGAGAAGCTAGAACTGCTACCAGACAGGAGACCTAGCCTGTCTGGCTCCAAATGCAAGATCTGAACAAGCAACCTGTTCAGAGCCTTAGGGCCAGGACTGGGACCCAAATCGTCCACCTCTGGGTTGACTCTCAGTAGAAAGGAACCTCTATTCCACACTAACGATCTAATTCCACCTGCGAAGGGGAGACCCTGCCTCTTAGAGCTTTAAAAATACCCTCTACACCATTTAGTATGGTCAGTTTGAGGTAATGTCTAAGGGGAATCAGGAGACTCCCTCAAGTCCCTTCTCTCAAACATGTTTCTCAAACTGTAAAATAAGAGGAACAGAGGTCTTCGGGCTCTGAGAACTATTTTCTCAACCGGCCAGCAGGTGGAGCCCACTCTTCATCCCTCCCTTGGTCTCCAGAAAGCTGCGGAGTCTCGAGGAGGAGGGAGAGTCCAGAAGCCGAACCCGCGGGGCTAGTGGGACAAAGAAGTTCGCAGTCCACCCCAGCCGGCCTAGGGGCTGCCAAGTCCCGGTTAGGATCCCGCCCCCTGCAGGACATTCTCGGTACTGCAGGGACCGGAGCCCCGGGAGTAGGGACAGAGACCCCGGGAGGGTGGAGCCCCGGTTGGGGGTTTGAGGAGGAGTTCTGGGGATGGGGTCCCACAGGCAACGGTGAGTGACACTCAGGAGCGGGGTCTTGGGGCCACCCCCTTCCCCGCCCTCCGCATGGGCGGCGGCACAGGCTACAGGTAGTTGTCCTCGGCCGCGTCGACCCCGCTCGGGGAGCCCTGGGCCTCCTCGTCAGTGCTTTCGTCGTCGTCGTCTGGGGCCAGCGCCTCGATGTCGTGCGTGATGTCGGCCAGCAGCCGGTGGAAGGCCTGCGCCTCGGGCCGCTGGGCCGCGCCGTCGTAGCTGCGCACGGCTGACGCCGACGTGGAGCTCATGCTGCGTTTGATGCGGCCGAAGCTGTCGGTGAGGATGCCGCCCTCGCGGATGCCCACGCCCTCCAGGAAGCCCTGGAAGTAGCCGATGTCCTGGTCCGGAATGAAGGGCCGCATCCCTGCAGGCCGAGGGGCAGGGTGATTCCTTGGGGTCAAGACTTCCCCTCCCACGGAGGAATCACCTTCTCTGGGGAGCGGAGTGCAAATCCCCACCCTGCCGCTCGCCGGCTGTGTGACCTTGCACAATTCCTCACTCTCTGAGCCAGAGAGTAACGGCATAATGCTCCGCACGCAATAAATGCTCACTACATGTTAGCTTATTATTGTTATCATTATTATTATTACATTCCCATTTATGAGTTGTGTAACACTCCTCCAATAATTACTCTGAGCCTTACTTTCCTCCCCTGTAAAAGGGAGATAATTACACCTGTTCTCTCGGTAGGGCTGTGAGGATTAAATAAGGTACTTAACACACACTGAGTGCCCCATTTGGCTTCCGTTTTACTTCTGTCACTACTTATTAGCTTTGTGACTTATTTATGTACTTTGCTTCTCTAAGCCTCAGTTTTGTTATCTGCAAAATGAGGGCAAATCATAGTTTCAACTTCCCGGAACTGAGGGCGTTCAATGAGATGATCCTTGCCACTACACACGGTAACTGCCCAATACATGTTAGCTTATTAAGATTATCGTTCCTGTTGCTGTTATCACTAGCCCTCCTTACTAGCTCTGTGACCTTGGAAGACTTCCTTAGCCTCTCTGAGCCTCAGAGAAGAGGGAAGAATCATATCCTCTCCCAGCTTTGCTGTGAAGGTGAAATGGTTACACCTGTGCTCTCTCTCCCGGCTCTGACTGCAGACAAGTCTCTTCCCCTCTCTGCACTTTGGTTTCCCTGTTTGCCTCATGGATCTCATGATGTCGGCTTTATGGGAGGCCAAGGGATAAAGAGTAAACACTCCCAGCCTGGGCAGGGGGCTCACCAAGCAGGAGGAACTTGCGCCGGTCTCCGTAGAGCTTCAGCAGGCCTGCGCAATAGTCCTGGATGGGCAGCCCCAGACGGTAGTCCCGCAGCAGCAGGGCAAACTGCTGGATCTCAGGGGGCCCCAGCTTACTCCGCAACTGTCAGGGACACCATTCGAGATTAATCCCAAGAGCAACCCCCACCCAACCCCTGCCTAAAAGACCCAGAGCCCTCGCTAAGGGTGTATCCAGCCCAGCCCTCCTGTGAAAACCCGGCCTTGGGCTGCATCTAAGAATGGGAGGTGGACTCAAGCTGCCCGATTTCAAATCCTGGCCCCTTCACTGACCAGCTCTGTGATCGTGGGTAGGTGACAACCTCCTTAACCCTCGCTTTCTTCATCTGCAATGTGAGGATAATGAAGGCATTTCCTTCTTGGGTTGTTGAAAGGATGAAAAGAAATGATGCACTAAAGGTGCTCAGAACAGTGCCTGGTATAAAGTCAACACTCAGTGCTAGTTGACATTACTTAAAGCCTTTCACAGCTGACTCTGTTTGCTCTCCTAAACTCATGCCCTGCCCTGACCGCTGAGGTCTTATGCTTCAGTTACGTCCAGGATTATTCATGATGCCTGAAATACCCCATGTGTTCTCCAGGCCCTTGCTTATGCTGTTCGCACTGCCTGCCCCAGCTCACCGTGACCATGTAATCCTGCAACTGCTCGAGGCCCAGGCTGCTGTGGTCGCTGCCGCTGCAGTGGGAGCCATGGAAAGAGGGTGTGGACGTGCCGCTGTAACAGGCTTCAAATGTGTCCTGGGAGCCATTGCTGCAGAGACAGGAGGGGAAGGGGCCCTCACTCGCCTCCCTCCAGCTCCTCTCCATGTGGTAGGCTGAAGGTGGGAGGGCGCAGCCACCAGTGCTCTGGGCCTGGGGCCACATCCTATACCCCATTTTGGCCTTCGAGGCCCCATATGATCTGGCTACGTACCACCTCTCAAGCCTCGTCTCCCCCTTGCTGTTTGTGCTCAGGTCACCCTGCCTTCTGTCTTTTCTTCTAATACTCCAAGTACCTCCTCACCTCTGGGCCTTTGCACATGCTGTTCCCTCTGCCTGGAATGCCTCCCTTTCCCTGTCTTTTGCTCAGCTAACTCTTCCTCACCATTGGATCTTAAATGTTACCTCCTCAGGAAAGTTTTCCCTGATCCCTCTAGAATGGGTTAGACCCTCTGTCAAATGTGGTCACATAGTCTGTAAGCCTACCCATGACATGAAGGCCTTTCCGATGCCCCCACCAGATCTCCTCTCTATCCACTCTGTCCTTCACACCCTCTGCTGCAGCCATAGTGGCCTCCTGGCTGCTCCTCAAACGTGCCAAGTGGATCCCGCTTCAGCATCCTTGCACTTGCTGTTCCCTGTACCTGGAGCGCTCTTCCCCCTTTTATTTGTCATGTCTCAGTTCAAGTGTCATCACCTCGGAGAGGCCCTCCTGACTCCCCGGATGAGGTAGGGTTTCCACAGCCTCTCTCTCAGCACTCTGAGCTTCTCTTGAGTGTTTCTTACTGTTGATGCTTATTATTACTAAATAATGATTTCATTGTCTCCTGTGCTACCTTGTAAACCATGCAAGAGCAGGGACCTGGTTTTCTCTGTTTGCTGAGTACCTACTATGTGCCAAGCACAGGCCTCGTCCTTGTCTGGCTCCCCACTGTATCCCTAGCACAGAGCACAGTGCCTGGCACATGGAAGGTACTCAATAAATATGGCTTAAATAAAAGTCAACCTTGGGCTCCTGCCTCCTGGTCTCTACATTGTTCCAGAACCATCTTCACTGATTACCTCCAGAGACGCAGTGTAAGCTTAGTGTGGACTCTGGAGCCAGCCTGTCTGGGTTCAAATCGCAGGCCTATAACTTACTAGCTGCTTGACCTTGGGTCAAGTTACTTAACTTCTCTATTCTTCAGTTTCTCTATCTGTAAAATGGTATGATAAAAATTGGTGTCATTGTAAGAAACAGAGGAGTTAATGTTTGTACAGTACTTAGAGTCATGGACTAGGCAGTAAATAAACAGTAGCTACTGTAATGTTGCTATGTTGATTTTAAAAACGAAGTGCATTATAGAATAGCACTTGGCAGACAGCAAGTTCTAAAGTTAGTCATTGTCATGACTGTCATCTCTCTAGCAGGTTGTTTAAGGACTGGCCTAAGAGTGCACAGTCTTAAGGAAGTATATTGCCACTGAAAAGGGGGGCGGAGGGAAGTAAGGCCTATATCACTGGCAGAGGCTGTCCCCTGTCAGCCTTAATAACAGAAAGCCAAAGGCCTTAGTAACAGAACTAAGGTGACCAACTTGTCCCAGTTTTCCTGGGACTTTCCTGGTTACAGTACTGAAACTTCCATGTTTTGGGGAAGCCCTAAATCCTGGGCAAACTGGGGTGGTCAGTCACCCTGGACAACATTCCCAAATGAGATTTTTTTTTTAAAAAAAACCTACATTTTCCAGACTTGCTTATAGCTAGTTCTGGCCATGAGACCAAGTTCTGGCCAATGAGATGTAAGCAGAAGTCAGGTAGGAATTCTAGCACAGCTCTTTCTTTAAAGAGATTCCTCATATGCTGCTGTGATGGCTGGAACTATAGCCACTATCTGGGCCCATGAGGTGACCTTGAGGATGGAAGCAAGTGTTAGAGAGGGAGGAAAAGATAAGCCTGAGCCCTTAATGACCATAAGGCCATAGACTCCTTGTCTATCTTATGTAAGAGACGGGCGGGTGGGTTGGGGGTGGGGGGGGAAGCTTTATCCTTTTTAAAGCTACTCTTTTTTAGGATTCTCTATTCCATAGAGCCAAAATGACTTTTTGGCATTAGCTGTGATTTTGGCCTCTGCAGGCCACTGTGTCTGGATGACTGGGAAAGAGCCGCAGGCCCATGTGGACCTAGTTCTGAGTTCTGGCTGCCCTGTCTGTCTCTCAGGGGTTCAGATCCTATAAGCTCACCAGAGCCTGGGAAGTTCAGGTTACCCGCACCCTCGGGGCCTAGCATCTCAGCACAAATCAAGATGGAGTCACTTTCTCCCACCCTCTCTTGCCCATAGGGGCTCAAGAATGCCTAGATGAGCAACCTGTTTGTGCAGAGACAGAGGGGACCAGAGTGGGGTCCCTGAGAAGGACGGTACCCACAAGGAGCTGCAGCAGCTGAAGTCGGCGTCATAGGCGTAAGTCCCATCCGTGCGGCAGCTGTCACCTGGGGGCAGCAGACAGAGGGCGGTCAGAGGCGGCAAAGCAGGGACCAACATCTCTGGCTCCCTGAGGCCCCAAGCTCAGCGCCACCCTGGAGTAAGGATGGCGGCTGGAGCACGAATGGCCTTGTTAGTAACTGTACGTGTGTTAATTTTCACTCTGAGTGAAATGGGCAGCCACTGGAAGTTTCTGACCATGATTCCTGCCCCCACCGGCAACACACAGCCAACCTTGGGCAACGCACTTCTCCTCTCCCGGCACTCAACTTCCCCAAGGTTGGCACAATACCACCTTCCTGCCTACCTCAGAGGGGCCTTGGGGAGAGCAAGCCAGGGAACAGGCGAGGTAGCGCTTTGTAAACTGTATATGTTTGAGAGAGAGAAAAAAGAACTTTGAGGGCAAGGAGCTCAAAATCATGAGGAGAAAGGACCACCAGGTACAGAGAACTTGCTCTTTACCTGCCCCTGTCATCTCAGTGAATCCAGCTACTGGCCTCCCCCTGCCCATCGTGGCTCACTTAGTGTCACTTCCTCAGGACACTCCCCTGACTTTCCAGGCCCCGCTGGTTCCTCATTATACATTCTTATAACACAGTGTGTGGTTACATTTTATCTGTGCAACTATTTAATTACTGTCGGCCTACTTCAGCACTGCACGCCTCAGAGGGAGGGCCACATCTGGCTTTACTCGCCAGTACATCCTGATTAGCAGGATCCCACAGACAGGTGTTCAAGAAATACTTGTTGAATGAATGAATTTGTTGAAATATCTGTTGAGTTATCTCATTTTTGTCCATCATCCCTGGGAGAGTCAATGAACTTTCCCAAATTCTCAATAACCACAGTTCCCACAGATGTGAGTGCCTCCAGAAGGAAGGAGCTGGCTCCCGGTTGCCTGAGCTACGCAAACAGGGACCCCGCTCAGGGGGCTGTGGCTGAGGAAGTTCACTTAATGGCCCTGAAGGCAGCATGGGGAGTGAGGCTGTTGCAGGAAGCTTTAGAATCAGATGCACCTGGGTTTGAATCCTGACTCTGCCATTTACCAGCTGTGTGACCCTGAGATATTTATTGACTACTCTGAGCCTTAATGTCCTCATCTGCAAAAATTGTATTCATAAGGCCTCAGAGCGTTCTTTCATCCATTCAGAAAATACGCCTTGAGCATCCGTCCCTGGTCCTGTGTTAGGCACAGGGGATACAGTGGCAAACAGGACAGACAAGGTTGTTATGAGGATTAAATAAGATTCGGTACATCGGCCCTGTGCACATAGTTGGTGATCAACAAATACCGCTATTGGTCTCATTCTCATTCCAGCCCTTGATGGCATTCAAGGACCAGTCTGGAAATCTTGGTTTTGACCTAGAGTCCTAGTGGGACTAGATGGCTCAGTAAACTGACAATGCATGTGCTTAGGTTTTGGCAAAGTGGGGACACCAAAAAACAAAAGGGAGAGAGAGTTCAGCTCTGAGGGTCTCGTTCTGAAACTACGTTTGAGGTCATTATGAAATTTGACATTTTATTTTAGCGACATATCGGGGGTATGCTGTAATTGCTGTAGAGGTCAGGACCCCTAAGGGCTTTCATTGGCCCCAGTCCTGGGACATCCCCCCTCCTCTGGCCTTTCAGGACGTTTCACAGGAGGGGCCACCAGGAGTTGGAGTACTCACTGCGGCTGCAGAGCCACGGCCGTTCGGGCGTGGACGTGTAGTGGTAGCCGGCCCGGTCCACACACTCGATGCTTTGGTCCCCGTAGATGATCTGGAAGACCTGACAGATGAGGGCGCAGGACTCCTCTGCAGCATCCTGGCCCAGAGAGGAGGACAGAGCTCAGGCCTTCTCCAGGGACCAGGATGCCCCTGCTTCCTAAAAACGCAGTGTGAGGAGGCGCACAAGGGCACACACACAACTATGGGAGCCTTTAAATTGATTTTGAGGACATTTTTCATCAAAATTATATGGCCACGCTCTGGGTGGCCTTTATAGAAATAGCCACTCACTGGCCTTTACAGAATCCAGTGACAAATGTAACTCTTCTGCCCTGAAAAATGCACACATGCACCCCAAATTTCTGGGAGAATTATGGGGCCTCCTGAAGCTTATCTAAAATAAGCCCTAATTTAGTTTAATTTACACATAGGAAGCTGAAGCCCAGAGACATAATGTGATTAGCCAGGACTAGAGCCCAGGTCTCCTGATGCCTAGTAAGAGGAAAGGAAGAATTAACTGTATGAAAATGTTAGGCTCAGCAGAGTTACTACTGCTCAACATAGTTACTATGCCATATTTAGATATGAGCTTCCTGGCACCCAAGGCAAAAATGGAAGCAGGATGAACACATAAACTTCAGTCCCTGATAGAAGGAAGGCATTTAAGTTCTTGGGTGCAACTTTTTTGAGATCGCAAATATGAAGAGGAATTTGCCTCTTTGATTTACCTCTTTAAGTCTTTAAGCAAGAGACACGGAAAGACAACAACTAATGAAGAGACCAACTTCATGAAGCCACTTCTTATATTGTGCTTCTAAAAAAGCCAGTCCAGGGAGTAAATTAAAATGTAACCCAGGACAGGCATTTTGGGATGAGGGAGTGAAATTATCATTAAACCAGGATTGACCCTTATAATAGCTCTACCAAATGGACAGGGAAGAGGGCATCCTTATTTTATAATGAAAGACATGGAGGCTTAGAGTGGTTAAGTGACTTGCCCAGGCTCACACAGCAGGCTCATGGCTTTGGTTAATATTGGCACCCAGGTTTTTTGACTCTAACTCCTGTACCCTCCTTGGGACCATGATGCCTCAGATTGGAGGCCAGAGGCTCAGTTACTCCTAGAAAACAACCCTTATTTATTTACTCATTCCACAAATTATTATTTAGTCCCACTGTGTGGCAAGCACTGGGCCAGGCTGTGGAGTCTCAGAGGTGAATTAGATGAGGTCTAAAGCCCTCACAGCCCAGTGGGATAAACAGGGTACACTGTTCCCTCTGCCTGGAATTTGCTTTCTTGACTCTTTGCTCTGCTGCTTCCTTCTCTCTTACACTTTTCAGTTTAAAAGGCACAAACTCACTTTCCCTCTGGAAAATGGATCTCGCCCCTCATTATCATTGCAACCTGCTTTTCTACTTGGTCCCCATCACAAGGTATAGTAACATAGTACCCACTAATCCATCTATTCAGTATATTTATTGAGCACCTATCATGTGCCAGGCACTGCCCTGGGGGCCAGGGATACCAGAGTGAACCATCCGGAATGCACAGATGTCTTGAGATGAGGCTAGAGAGGAAATGAGGATGGTGGCTAGGCCACCATTGTAAGGTAGATGGCCTTATAAACAGTTGTAAGGACATTAGATTTTACTCTGAGTGAACTGGGGAGCCACTGAAAGGTTTTGAGCAGTGACACAATGTGACTTCTGTGTTAACAGGACTGCTCTGACCGTGTGGGGGAACAGATTCTGAGCGATGGCCAAACCAGTGAGGGGTGAGTGAATGACCCAGATGCGGGAAGATGGAGCATGGACCTGGGAAGTGGGGGACAATGGAGCTTGGGGAGAAGTAGATGCACTTTGGTTATATTTTAGAAATAGGGCCAACAGGATTTGTTGACAGAGTGGATATGGGTTGTGTGAGAGACAGGAGCCAAGGAGTGCTGCAGGGTTTTGGTCTGAGCAATGGAAGGACAGAGCTGCCATTCAT
Organism: Lagenorhynchus albirostris; assembly: GCF_949774975.1. Classification (NCBI taxonomy): domain Eukaryota; kingdom Metazoa; phylum Chordata; class Mammalia; order Artiodactyla; family Delphinidae; genus Lagenorhynchus; species Lagenorhynchus albirostris. The sequence continues at coordinate 26,597,965 of NC_083109.1, forward strand.
CAAGACAGGGAGAGCAAGGGAGGAGCAGGTCTGGGGAGAAGACTGGGCGCTCAGCTCTGGTCGTTAGAGCTTTGAACGGAGAGGCTGAGTGGAGACACAGCCGTGGAGATTTGGTGGGAGGTAACATTTGGGGGAGTTCTCACTAGAGAAGGCCACGTAGAAATGAGTGTAGATAAAGGAGAAAGAGAATCAAGGACTAAGCCTGGGACAGTCCAACCTCAAGAGACTGGTGAGAAGAGGAGGCGCCAGCTCTTGAGAAGGAGCAGCCAGGGACGTAGGAAAACCAGGAGCATGTGCAGAGCTGCACACCAAGTGAGAAAATGTTTCAAGTCAGCACCAGAGCCTGAGTTTACCGGTTACTATCCACCTCTCTCTCTAGAGAGGTACCGTGTCTGTTTTGTTCGCCATGTGGGGTTTATATAGAGAGGGAGTTCAGGGCCCTGGGCCAGAGAAACAGCTTACAAGGCTCAGGGTTTGGAGGTGTCTGCTAGATGGTGAGCTCCCTAAGGGAGGGCACTAAATATGTCTTTGTTCATCTCTGTATCCATGGCACCTAGCCCAATGCCTAGCATAAGCTGGCGCTCAATGAACATGGTCAAATGAATAAAAGCAAGGGTGAATGTGGAGGATGGGGGGGGCAAGAATGGCCATAAGTCTTCTGCCTTGGGTGATGGCCATTGTTACCAAGAGTACAGGCTCTGAACTTCTGGGTCCCAGTGCTGAAATCACCACCTGCTTCCTGTGTGACCTTGCACAAGTTGCTTAGCCTCTGGGTCTGTTTCCTTCTCTATAGAATGGGGATGGTGGTAATATTTGCCTCCAGGGGTTACTGTGAGAATGAAATGACTTAATGCTGGTTTCCTGTCTGGCACAGGTCGGCACCGAATTCGTGCTGGTGATTACCGTCCTCATGATTGTTACTGTGGTAGTGTGGACACTGACGACTTTGGAGAAGGAGCAGGGCTGGATGAGGGGTTAGATCAAGTCTGGGCCATTGTGAGCTTTCATCCCATCGGGACAGCAAGGGGGAGGTGTCCTGGGGCTGGAGTAAAAGCCTTCTGGCGTCAATGGGCCCACAGTTCCGAAGTTCTGGGCAGTAGGGCCGAAGGAGGGAAAAGAAAAGGGGCTGGGGTAGACTCCAGGAACTTGGTGTGTGTGTGGGGGGGTGAAGACGCGCCGGGGAGGCAGGGCGCAGGGGCGCGGGATGCCCTCGGGCTCACCCTGTTGGCCACAGCCAGGATGACCAGGTTGCAGTAGGCGTCGGGGCTGGGGTCCTGCGGGTCGAGCGGGTTGGGGCCCGGGTGGCGCCGCTCCCAGCTGCCGCCGCCTCCCGCCTGCCTCCGCTCCCAGCTGCCGCCCGGCTTGCCCGCGGCGCCGCCGCCGCCGCCGCCGCCGTGTCGCCGCTCCCAGCTGCCGCTGAACGTCTGCCGCCGCTCCCAGCTGCCCGACGCCCGCGCCCCGGCGCGCTGGCGCTCCAGGCTGCCGCCGCCGCCGCCCCCGGCCCGGGCCTCGGCGCCCGCGCTCCCGCCCCACGCCATCCGCCAGTCAAGGCTGCAGATGGTGTGGCGCCGCTCCGTGGCGCCCACCCGCCGCTTCTCGGGCGCCGCCCCGGGCGGGCCCGGGTCGCGCCCCGCGCCGCCGGGGCTGGCGTCTACTCCGGCTGGCACCGGGTCCACGCCCAGACCTAGGAAAGGCCGGGTGGCCGTCAGAAGCAGGAGATCCGGGCTGAGAGCCCTCTCCCGAGGCCAGCTGGGTGTCCTGACCCCGCCGCTGCGGTGGTGGTTGGGGGGAGAAGGGGTCCAGCCGTGTCTGGCCCCGCCCCCACCCTAAGGCTCCACCCCTGGCTTCAAAGTCGGAAGGCCGGACCCCGCCCCACTACGGGTCCTCACTTTTGGGTCCCGCCCCACCCTCAGGCTCCACCCCTGGGTTTGGCAGTTCCCACACGCCCTACCCCATTCCGACGCCCCTTGCCTCCCAGACGCTGCCGTCTGGTCTGAGAGTAGTGGTCAGGCTGTCCCCTCCTTCTTTACCCTTAACTCGGACCCTGTCCCGGGTTTCAGGAACACCTCCTTGGCTTCCGGCTTCCCTTCAACCCCTCCCCTGGCCTCAGGCCCCGCCCCTAGTATGGCAGGGTCTGACATCTCCCACCAAGATACCCCAGCCGCAAGCTCCGCCTCCCCAGTGTATGGCCCCTCCACTAGATGAGACTCCGCCTCTGCCGCAGGTTCCCTCCTAGCCTCAGAGCCTTGCTACCCTTCATCACGCCCTTTAACTTCAGGCCTCAGGATTCTGGCTTCTCCACCGTTTCGAAGATGGTGGGTCAGGCCACCCCTCCTTCAAGCCTCAACCTTGGGCTTCCTCTTCTCGCAAACAGCCATGTCCTGTCCTTAGTCTCAGGGTAGTTTGGTCAGGTCTTTCCATCACCCACTTATCCAGCCTCAGGCCCCGCCCCTGCCCCAGGTCACGGCCATGCCCAAGACTAGGTGTTGGGCCCTTTCTCCACTCCTTCACCTCCCCCGCCCCGCCCCTGCCAGGCCCCGCCTGCCGTACCGGTCTTAAGCACCAGCAGGTGCAGCGCGTCGTCCTGCAGGTAGGAGGCAGCGGCGATCTCGTGCGTGGGGATACGCAAGATGAGCTCCTCGTTGTCGCGCCAGGTGAGCAGCAGGCAGCGGGCCGACAGGCTCAGGATGCTGTCCTGCTCCGCCGTGGTCTTCAGCGGCAGCTCCTTCAGCTGCTGCGGGGTGGGTCGGATCTCCTGAGTCCCGGGGGCCTCGGGTGGGAGAGGTAGGGGACCAGACCCTGCCCTCCCCTCTCCCGGAGCCTCACCCTGGCCGTGTCCAGCAGCTGCAGGAGCTCGTCGCGGCTGGAGGGGTTCAGTGAGGAGGTGACCCAGGTGAGGTGGCCCAGGAACTGGATGGAAATGGGGCGGGGGCGGGGGTGGTGGGAAAAGGGCAGAGAGAGGTCTCCCTGAAGCCTTGGAGGACCCTGACCTCCTCACTGACACAGTGCGGGTAGACTGAGATAAAAATATCTGAATTAATAATAATAGCCTGATAATAACTGTTATTAAAGCCATTGTAGGAGCCAGGCATAGTCCTGAGAGTTTTCTGCACTCATTCATCATCGCTTTAAGGATGAAAAAACTAAGGCGCAGTAAAGCCAAATAACCTGCCCAATATTATAGAGCTAAAAAGGGCAGAACTGGACTCCACACACCAGAGTCCATACTCTCACTGCTAGCTTATTTTTGCTAAAATAAGCTTATTTTATGAGCACATAGTTATTTAGCTATGGCAGAAGCAAAAGTCATTAGAATAGCTTGAATTTCCTGCTTGGCCTGAGTGGCTCTGTGCACCCCAAGCACCAGTGTCAACTGACTGTGCAGGTCACTGGCCCTCTTCATGATCTTGTCGCAGAAGTCAAATGGAAAGGGAAGAATGTTGTATCCAATTAGTATATAATTTTGTCAGAAAAATGATGCCCGAAATTAAATTAATAGTAAATTAATTCTTCATTCATTCTTAGTTATAGCTTAATGTTATCACACTTAAATGTTATTTAATATAAGAATTAACTTTTTAAAATATTTTTAGTTTTATTCTTCTAGGTGATTCTACCAATCATACCATTTCTTTTCTTTTTATTCTCTATGAAATTTCAGTTCCCAAGTTTTTAAGTGGATTTGTTTGCTAGCTTTTCTCTTCATATAGGGCTGCCAGGTAAAATACAAGATGCCAGTTAAACTTGGTTTTCACATAAACAACTAATATCAAAACTAAAAAAGTACTCATCGCCTATCTGAAATTCAAATTAAAAAAATTTTTTTTGTTGAAATATAATTGATTTACAGTGTTAGTTTCAGGTATATAGCAAAGCGATTCAAATACATATTCTTTTTCAGATTCTTTTCCATTATAGGTTTTTATAAGATATTGAATATAGTTCCCTGTGTTATACAATAGGTCCTTGTTGTTTATCTATTTTATATATAGTAGTGTGTATCTGTTAATCCCAAACTCTAATTTATCCCTCCCCTCACCAAAATTCAAACTTAACTGGGTGCCTGTTTTTACTAAATCTGACACTCCTACCCCCATATCAGTCTTTATTGGGTAGCGAGGATTCTCCACTGCTCCTTTATGGTGTTCATAAAATAGAAGTAAAGCCCCTGAGTTGGCCTAAGTCCATGTGGCCTGCAGAACTGGCTTCCTTTAAGCTGGACACTGTCCAAGTAGCAGCAACGTCACTGCAGTAAAATCTCACAGGACGGTCCGGCTTTTTGGTGCACAGAGCACCCTCCCATCTGCTCTCCCCTTGCGGTAGGCTTTGAGCCCCATGTTGAGATGGCAACACCGAGGCTGAACAGGTGGAGGTCACTTGTTGAGGGTCCCCAGCATAATTCAGGGGCAAGGCTGCCTTGAACCCAGGCCTCTTTCCCCTGAGCCTCCCCTGTGTGGTCAGGGGTTGGTGTGGGGGAGAGGTAAGGTCTTTCCTGATGGGATCCAGAACATGCCTCCCTAAAATATGGCATCTTGGCACATTGAATATCTTAAGCTGAAGGAGTATGAGAAAACGGCAGAAGCAGGAAGGTCACTCTAACTTCCCCCACCTCACCCATCTTCCCTGAAAGCAGGCGTTAAATCTCCCTGGTGAAGGGTACCCTCCTTTCAGGGTACCAGTAGGAAGGGAGACATCCTGATCACCAGGGACAGGGAATTGAGGGCCGAGAAGTCTGTATAAACAAACCTTGTTCCTCTTTCACCATTTACCAACCCCCTCCAAACCCCTCTGGCCTTGTCCATTCTTCACAGATTTATTGTTTCTTTGTCAAAAAGTATAAAAGCTTCCTGCTCTGGTCACTTCTCAGGGTCTTCCATTCTCTTCTGAAGGCTCTCATGTCCATGTGAAAATTTAATAAAATGTGTGTGCTTTTCTCCTGTTAATCTTTGTTCAGTTTAATTTTCAGATCCAGCCAGGTAACCTAAGAGGGCTGAGGAAAACTTTCCCCCCAGCCCCTTATCTCAAGCTTCTTCCCACCCCTCCTGCTCATCCCGAAAGTACCTTGACCTCTTTCTCCAGATAGTCACACAGCAGAATCTGGGGGTCGATGAGGTAGTCGGGGGGATAAAGGGGCATCGAATGCAGGGGCCGGCGGCTCACACTGCTTCGAAAGGCTGCCCGGCGCCCAGCCTTCGGGAACACCAGCCTCCGGATGGGGGACACGAAGCCCTGGGGGAGGTGGGGGCGTAGGGGTAAGAACAGTAATAACAGCAACTGACTTGATCATATTCAGCACTTACATGTGCAGCCTTTTACTTACATTACCTAATTTAATTCTTACAAAAACTCTGCAGAGGGGGTAGCTCTATGATTCCCATTTTATAGGTGGAGAAACAGCCTCAGAGAGGGAGCTAGCTAATAAGGTCACCAGCTAGTAGCGGTAGAACCAATAGTTCACCTTGGGCAGTCTGGCTCCAAACCTTCCATTCTAAACATGCAGGTGAGGGTAGAAGCCCTGTGCAGGCCCAGGCTGAGGCTTAAGGAACCCCCACCCAGGCTGGGGCAAGTACAGAAAAATATTAACATTCAGTGTGGCTGAGTGGTGGGTGCATAGGTATTTAAGCTATTTTCTGTGCCTTCCTAAATATTAGAAATGGTTAACAGGTACCTTGAAGTTTAATCCAGTGGGCACCTGCATAAAAATGGCCTGGATCAAGGTCAAAGGAGCAAATTTCAGGGCCCCAGCCCATCCCAACAGAATTTAAACTCCCAGGAAAGTGTGAGCACTGCTCTAGAGCAGTGGTTCTCAGTGTGTGGTTCCTGGGTCTCCACCAGCACTAGCAGCAGCATCGCCTGTGAACTGAAGAGAAATCTACATTCTTGCGCTCCATCTCAAACCTATTGGATCAGAACCTGGGATGAGACCCAATGATCTGTGTATTAACAAGCGCTCCAGGTGATTCTGCTGCAGGCCCAGCTCAAGTTTTAAAATCAGTATCATGGAGCCTGGATGAAGTACGTGGAAGCTCTGAGAAATGAGAACAAGCGATGTGGGAACGAGCATCCCAAGCAGAGGGCACAGCATGTGCAAAACACTGGGGGCTGCAAGGGCGAGCACGAGCCTGGAGAAGGTGTGTTGTAGCTGTGGCTGAATGACGAGATGAACAAGTCATAGAGGGCTTGAATGCCGGCTGTGGAGCCAGGACTTTATCCTGTATATGGGAGCATGTGTGTATATGTGAGTGGAGTGGGCAGGTGAGTGCTTTGTCTGTGGCCCTCAGTGGTCCACCCCTGCCCACTTCTCCAGCCTCGTCTCACCCCACACTGCCCCCAACTCCTGCCCTCCAGCTATAGGGCCATCTTTCAGTTCTTCCTATTTGCTACATTCCTTCCTACCATGGAGCTTTGCACATGCTGTTCCTCTGCCAGAAACACTCTTCCCTGTCCTCTTTCCTTCCACCCATCAGATCTCAGCTCAAACTGACCAGTCTAGGGCTGGGTCCCTTAATATTCTGTCACCCAGCACTGTGTATGGAGACTTTTGTACAGTTTTACATTAATTGTTTTTTTAAAAAAATTAATAGTTGTCTCCCTCACTAGAATGTGAGCTTCAGGGAGGGAGCAGGGACCTTGTCTGACTTTGCTCACCAAGTGCATCATCACCAGCGCCAGGCACAGTGCCTGGCACATAATAGGTGCTGAATAAATAAATATCTATAGAAGGAATGAACCAAGAGAGAACAAGCACCTATGTCTTGTCTCCCTTCGGAGCCCTCACAGTTCATGTGGGAGTCTTTTCAAACAGCTGGATCTAGGTTTCCTGGGGGAAGAGGGTGGGGGTAGGAGTTGGAATCCCAGAGGCTCCCTGGACCATAAAGACAAACAGGTGTGATGCCCAGAGAACCAGACTAGAAAATATCTGAGAGTCAGGAAGGGGTAAAGGTCTAGGGGTGGGGGGAATGACCCCCAGGCTGAGGCCTTTGGAGCAGAACTGGGCCCTGTATAAAGACAGGGAGGGGGCAGGCTCAGTTGGAACCCAGCGTGGGGGAGCAAGCAGGTGTCTCGAGCCTGGATAGGCAGCCTCATAGCACAGAATTGCCCTGGCTGAGGTCCTTCTGTCTGGGGAGGCAGGGAGCAGGGGAATGGGTTTGTTGGGTGGCTGTCTATCTGTCCCTTGGTCTGAGAAGCTGCAGGAGGGAACCCCCAGGAACACCAGGGAAGCAGGTTGAGAATATCTCCCAAACTAATCTGACTGGCTGGATTTTCCTGGAAGGTGCCCGTCCGTCTGTCCATTCCTGGGATGGCACAGGCCACTGAGAGCAGGGAGACGGGTTAGGGAATTTTGAGTCCAAATGTCTGGCTGCCCAAGGGTGGGGAGGAAGGTCTTTCCCAATAAGAAGAAAGGCTCTCCTGACGCCACTCACTGCCCATCACCCCCCTCCTCCCCCCAGGCTTCCCACTTCTCCGACTCCGGGGACATCTCTCTACCGCGCACCCCTTCCAACCTCCCACCTACCTTTTTCCCTTTCTTGACTTCATATTCCATGGTGAAGTGTCCCCTCCACTCCTGCCACCCTCCTGGCCACCCCCCTCCACCTTCTCCCCCCATGCAGTTCCTTTGTTCTTTTTCCTGCCTGGTCGGAAACTCCACCAGTCCCAGAGTTCCTGCCCCTCCCATCTGATAGTGAGCGGTGGGGTGTGGGGTGGGTGGAGGACGCAGCCTTGGGACCTTCCAGCTGAACAGTGGAAGCCCAGCCAGAGCAACTGGCCTGGGGAGAAAGCCCCCAAGGCCTCCAGCAGGCTTGCTATTTAGGGGGCTTGGGAGTTGAGTAAGGCTGGGAATGGTCCCCTGAATTTGGAGTCGGAAAGTCCCAAATACCACCCCCTCTTCTGCCACCGACCTTGCTGTGTGACCTTGGCAAGGCAGGATAGTTCCCCCTTTCACAGCCTCAGTTTCCCCCTCCCCTTTATAAATTAGGAGTAAACATTGCCTTCCTCTCTGGGCTGGTGTGGTGAGAAATAAACGGAAGTGGGTGGGAAAATGCTTCATAAACTATGGAATATTGTGTCTGAGCAAGTAATGATTTTAAAAATTAATCATTACTATTAAGGGAGGTGGTATGCATGGGCTTTAGAGACAGGCTGTTTGAGTTTGAATCCTGGCTTTGTCACTTACTAGGGTTATGACGTTGGGTCTGTAACCTCTTGTGCCTCCATTTCCCCATCTGTAAAATGGGCATAATACCAGCCTTGTGACCTTGTAAGAATTAAATGCACTTAGAAAGGCTCTTGGCACATGTGAGGTACTCAATAAATATTAACTATTTACCTGTGTGTCTGTGTGTCCTGGGCTGTTTTACTGTCTCTTGAGAGAATAATATTAGAGAGGCAAGGTTCCCTTTGTGGTTCTGGACTGAGCACTTTACTTATTTCATCTCACTTATTCTTCACAATATTGGGGTACCATTGTTATACAGATTTTTAAAACAGGCTCAATTGCAGAGGCTGACCCAAGGAGGGGACACAGTGAATGAGAGGAGGACCTGAGATATCTGCTGGGTCTGGCTCTGATCTGAAGCCTGGTTCCTTTCCTCTAGGGCCTATGCCCTCTGTGTGGCCCACCCAGGACAGCTGGAAAGGTTCTGACTGACCCCTTCTTACCTTGCCATGACCCCTGGGTTCTGGAGACCTAAGTCCCGGAACTGATTTGCTGTATGATCCAGGGAGGTTGCTTATTGTAAGCTCCCTGGGCCTCAGTTTCCTCATCTTTCCAATGGGAACAATAATCCCCCAAACCCTGTCCTGCAGTCAGAGACGTGGCAGGAAAGACATCAGGCCGTGCATAAGAAGGCAGTTGGAAATTATGAAGTGCAGGGGCCAATGCATAGGATTGTTTTGAGTTTTTTCTAAAAGCCTGGGTGTTCCAGGTTAGTGCCGGTGGGAGCGAGGGTCAGAGCTCCCCACTGCCTCTGGGTGTGAGAGCCGACTGAGACTCCCAGACACCAGCCTTCCCTCTTCCCCTCCCTCCCTCTTTTGGGGGTGGGGAAGTGGCCCAGGCTGCTTAGTGCTAGCTCACACAGCCACCCCCACCTGCTCCCCTACATCCTGCCAGTCACCTCCCAACAGCAGGAAGTGAGATCTCCCTCAGCCCCCCGGGCCAACAGGAAGAGGCCTGACCCAATCCCTGACTGCCCCAGACATCAAACTCCCAGTTAACCCCTGAGCAGGTCCTGAACTCCCACCCTCAGAGTGGCAGCAGGGAATGAAAGGTGGTCTCTTGCTTTGGCACCTCCAAGACTGACTTTTTATTTTTTTAAAGATTTTCCTGATGTGGACCATTTTAAAAGTCTTTTTGAATTTGTTACAATATCGCTTCTGTTTTATGATTTTTTGATTTTTTGGCCACGAGGCATGTGGGATTTTAGCTCTGTGACCAGGGATTGAACCTGCACCCACTGTATTGGAAGGTGAAGTCTTAACCGCTGGACCTCCAAGGGAAGTCCCCCATGACTGACTTTTGCAAGCCTTTTCTTCTCTCTGAGCCTCAGTTTCCCTATCTGTAAAATGGGGATGTCTATTATTCCTGGAATAACTCCAAACATCACTGAACTGCTGGGAATCTCAAACAGGACAAGAAGTGTTCTGAATGCCACTAGAAAGAGCAAACTATCCCTGTGTTCCCTGCAGCGCACACCCCAGGGCCATGAACAGATCAATTGGTTAGTACGTCAGTGGAAATGGGCGGAGACAGGTGGACCTAGGTTCACATGTGTATGACCTTGAACCAGTAGTTTCTCTTGGAGTCCCAGAGTCTCGTGTGTCAAAAGCAGGATAATGATGGTGCTTGCCTCAGAAGGCTGCTGCAGGGATTAAGTGGGATCAGAAGCATACAGTGGTAACACTTATTAACAAAGTTGCTTGTGAATCAAAAAAGAGGTGAGTAAAACAAAGTCCATGCCCTCAAGACTTAACAGTTGTGGCAAATAGGATTCACGTCTTTTGAGCCACCTCCAGTTGATAGGCAGGGGCTGCCCTGGAGTGCTGATTAGAAAAACCAGATCTACTCCCAATGAAAAAGGGATTGCCATGGGATGGTGGCTGGCTGGGGAATGTGGCAGCTGGTGTACAGTGCATATGCTGACCCCTAAACTGGTGAGAGAGAAAGACACACAGGCAAAGAACTCTGATACAAGGCAAGTGACTTGTTTGGGGAAGGTAGAATCAGGAGCCATTCACCAAGCCTGTGGCATTCAAGCCAGGCTTTGAAGGGTGTATGGACAGGAAGGTCGCTCCAGGCAGAGGGAACAGCGTGAACACTCATTGCATGAGATGCGACACTTTTGGCTACCAAGAATAGACTATCCGATCAAAAGTGACTTAGACATAAGGGAAATTTATTCTCTCTCAAGACAAAGCCCAATGGTAAGTGATTTTAGGGCTGGTTAATTGAGCAGCTCAAAAATGGCATCAAGTTCCTTACATCTTCTGCTTTGCTGGTGTTATAGGCTGAATTGTGTCCCCCCGCCCCCCAAAATTTATATGTTGAAGCCCGCACACCCAGTACCTCAGAATGTGGCTGTTGGGGAGAGAAGACCTTTAAAGAGGTGATTAAGTTAAAATGAGGCCATAGTGTGGGTTCTAATCTAACTTGATCGGTGTCCTTATAAGAAGAGGAAATTTGAACACATAGACACCAGGGGCGCACATACACAGAGGAAAGGCCATGTAAGGACATAGTGAGAATGCTGCCATCGGCAAGCCAAGGAGAGAGCCTCAGAAGAAACCAGTCCTGCTGACACCTTGGTCTTGGACTTCTAGCCTCCGGAACGGTGAAAAAATAGATTTCTGTTAAGTCACCCAGTCTGTGGTATTTTGTTATGGGAGCCCTAGCAAACTAACACAGCTGGCAAGAGGGCTGTAGCAGTTGTAGGACCAATACAGACCTGATACTCATCGTTATTCTGGTTTTGATGCTATCAACCCTTGATAAGGCCAAGGGTTTCCCCTTCTTGTGTGTCTTTTTATCGAGAAGGAAAACCTTTCCCAGAGATTCTTCAAGAGACTTCCCTTAGGGATCTAGGGGTCAGATGTATTAGCCAGGATATATTTCAGCTCTAACAAAGATCCAAATAACAGTGGCTTAAACGTGATAGAAGTTGATCTCTTCCATCGCATAAGCAAGTCCAGGGCAGGTACAGCAGCTCCATGCGTCCAGGACCTAGGGGCTTCCTGTCTCGCTGCTCCACCAGGCTAGGGTTTTGCTTTCAACTTCAAGTTGGCTCTCGACACAGCTGCAGTCAAGCCAGTAGGAAGGGTAAACCGAGCCAGAGGAGAGCACAGCTCCTCCCTCTAAAGGGATGACCTGAAAGCAGCACAGAGTTCTACTGCTCATATCCCATTGGCCGGAACTTGTTTCCATGGAAACGCCTAATTGCAGAGGAGGCTGGGAAATAGTCTTCTATTCTGAGTGGCCATGTGCCCAGCTAATAATTCCTTTATAGAAAAAGGGGGGGCATGGATACTGGGGGACATATAGCAGTCTCTGCCTCACAGAATTGGGTCACATGGCCCTGCCCCCACCAATCCTCAGTCAGGGGAATTATCTTGGACCAATGGTTCTCAAACTTGGGTGTGCCTCAGAATCCGCGTGAAGGCTTATAAAAACATGGTGCTCCCCACCCACACAATGGCTGATTCAGTAGGTCTGGGGTGGGCTCTGAGAATCAGCATTTCTAACAAATTTCCTGGTGATGCTGCTCTGGGGACCACACTTTGAGAACTATTGTCTTGCCTCCTAAGGCCAGGTAGGGGCTACATTCCCTGAGCACTTGGGCTGGGGGCTCCTAGGAAATGGAGCTCTACCTGCATGAGAGAATGGAGAGAAAGGGCATTGGGTGGCAACCAGAAGAACCTCACAGAAACAGGAAGATGGTGGTTTAGAGAAGCTATGAGGTCTAGGTGGGGTGATGTTGGAGGTGAGAATTAAGAGGTATTTTGGGTCCAGGTTGTGAAAAGTCAGCATCTTGCCTACTAAAGAATGTCACCAGCCATCTGGCTCTACAAGAATTGAGTCATTGGCCACTGCAGTCACTGACCTTTAACACACCCTGAAGGGAGATCAGGAATGAGGCACTCTGTGCTCTGGGAAAACTGGCAGAACAGACCTTCAGATAGTTATATATTTTCAGGGGAAATGTTTTATGCACCTGGATTCTTGCATCTTCCCATACTTCGAAAAGCACTAAAACCATTAACTAAGATATCTGTTCCTTGAGACTAGCAGCAAAGTTGACAATCTTTATTCTGAAGGCCCTGGGAAGCCATGGGAGATTGTAAAGCCAGGAAATGTCATGGTCACATTTGGGGGAGGAGGCATTAAAGCAATGGTCCTCAAAGTGAGGTTCTTAGACCCCCTTGTACTAGATCCTCTGGAGAGCCTTTAAAATTCATATTCCCAGGCATGCTCTATTACCCCCCCCCTCCAGTTATGGAGGCGGAAATCTGCATCTTAAATATCCCCCCTCCACCCCAGGTAATTCTGATGCATTTTTTAAAATAAATTATTTATTTATTTATTTATTTTTGGCTGTGTTGGGTCTTCGTTTCTGTGAGAGGGTTTTCTCTAGTTGCGGTGAGCGGGGGCCACTCTTCATCGCCGGGGGCCACTCTTCATCGCCGGGGGCCACTCTTCATCGCGGTGCGCGGGCCTCTCACTGTCGCGGCCTCTCTTGTTGCGGAGCACAGGCTCCAGACGCGCAGGCTCAGTAGTTGTGGCTCACAGGCCCAGTCGCTCCACGGCATGTGGGATCTTCCCAGACCAGGGCTCGAACCCGTGTCCCCTGCATTGGCAGGCAGATTCTCAACCACTGCGCCACCAGGGAAGCCCCTCTGATGCATTTTGAAGTTTGAGAACCACTGGCTTAGAGGGTGGAAACCCTGGAGGTAGGGAGATCTCTTAGGGGCAATGCCCTCTAGAATGTAAGCTCCAGGAGGGCAGCGATCATGACTTTAAAATCATTCTTATTCACTGTGTCTTAGAAGAGTGCCTGGCACGTAGTAGTTATTCAATAAACATTTGTTTTAGCGGCATTAGGAACTTCGGTCTAGGTCCTGACTTTGCCACTGACTCATTCTTTGACCTCTAGAAAGTCTGTCCCCAGTCCCTTTTTTCCCTTACCTGTAAAACGAGGAGTTTGGAGAAAATCCCTAAATTTTTGGCCCCACCCATCATTCTGGTTGAGTGATTGAGGTTCTGTCCAATCAACAGGGAGCTTTGTATGCTGCTGTCCTCTTCCAGCCAAATGCCTGTGTCTCTTAAGGGAGCCACAGGAGCCGCAGGGGTTGTGGCAGAGGGTATCCTTTCTCCCCGCACCCTCCTTCCTCATCTTCTTTCTCTGGCGCAGAATAGCCAAAACAATAAGACGCAAACAGCACGTACTGAAATGACTTTTAATATCTCATGTTGCAGCAAAATTAAAAATATACAAAAAGTTTGTGGCGTACAAAAGAGTCTCAGTACAGAAGTCCCAGCTTGGGGTCCCCTCCCCCTCCTGGGGGAAGGGCAGAGGGGTGAGTGGGGTCTCGGGACTGAGGATGGCACAGATGCAGTAAATACCAGGAGGTGGGATCGGGATTGGAGACACAATTGGGCAGGGGTGGGGGTCGACTAGGGAGGGAAGAAAGAATCTGGATGGGAGAATCACCCGGAATTGTGCTGAGGGAGGGAAATTAACCCCTCGGGCATGGCTAGTGGTTCCTGGAGTTGGAGAAAAAGTGGAAGAGGGGGCATCAGGGCTGGGGGTGTTCTGGTGGGACCCCGAAGAACCTGGGCTCTGATCCCACCCTCCCAACTCACTGTGTGACCTTCTGCTGGCCACCCCTTCTGGGCCTTCCCCTTCAGAAGGGGAAGGATGAGTCAACAGACGCTGGATGATTAAACCACTGATCCCTAACTTGGGGTCCCAGAGGCAAGAATGGGGCCCACAAGTGCTCTTGAGAATTATGTATTAAATGCCAACAGAATACAGATATCCCCCCCACCTTTAAGCCCTAGAAGCTAACTCAAGGCCTTGGAAGCATTTCTCTGCAATCAGAAGCTCAGTTTGAGTTCATTTAATGTGGGAAAATTAATTATCCTTCAAGAAGTGAGGCTAGTTTGGGAGAAAAATCTCCCAAACTATAGGATCCTCAGGGGTGAAAATAATAAGGGGGAATCTGGGAACCATTCAGGTCCCTTCCAGCTAGTTTATGACTGGTTCACAAAAGACAGCGGGTTTGGGGGGCTGTTCAGATGGGGTCCCTCCACGTGGGGTTGTTTAGCCAAACAAACGGAGACAGGCCTGGTTTGGAGTCTGGGATTTGGGTGAGAGGGAGATGGAAGAATATCATTTTTCTACCTAGTGCCTTTCTCACCCCCTTTGCCTCAAGCTACCCCTCCACTCAGGGATTACTGCAGGTGCCCCAGGGCCCACCCCCCTTCAGCCTGGCCTGGGGGTGCCCTTAACGATGATTGTGCATAGAATAAAGGCCAGGATTGCTAGGGAGAAGGCAGCCCCCTTCTTGCTGGGAGAAGGAAAGGGTAGAGGAGGCCTGGCACAGCAGGTCCACACCCCATACAGACACATACCGGGGAGTTTTCTGCTTCCAGGAACCAGGCCATCCCTAGATCAGGCCTTCCTCTCCCACTTCCAGAATTTCCTGCTGTTCCTCCCCTCGCCTCTACCTGCAGCACCCAAGAACCCGGAAATGTCCGAGCCCCTCCCCAACCAGAAGGGCACCTGAGAGTCTTTACCCCCAGCCCCAGGGTCTCAGAAGACCCTCCGGTTGGGGAGGGGGACCGCAGATCCCATCCCCACTGCCGCCCACGTGGCTTGGCACTCACTCCATCTCTTTCACTGAGACATTACAAAGAACGGAAGTACAGAAATTGATAGCTTCTCCCCCTGTGGGCCATAACTGGGAGGGAACCATCCTCAGGGTGCCAAAGGGTGACATGGCCCAGCACAGGATGGGGCAGTTGGGTCCTGGCTTTCAGTCCTCTGCCTGTGCCTGAACTCTCCCCCCACCCAGTGCAGGTTCCTCCTACCTGGGGGCCCCCAAACTGGAGAAGACCCCAGTCCTTACGCTGACCCTGTCAGTCACGGGAGGGGCCTGCAGCCCTTATCGGATGATGGTTCCCAAGCCAGGGACCTCCCGGATGCCCAGACCTCCCTGGCCTTTTCAGTCGAGAGGGCGTGGGGCAGTTCTCCGGTGGCCAGGCCATGAGGGTTTAGGGTTGGACTAGAAAAGTCTCAAAGGAGTTTCCAGACTCTTCAAGACTCTCCAGAACCTTATTAACATTTTGATCCAGAGGTTTCAAACTGGTGGCCCACGGTCAAATATGAGTGTTTAGTTTGGCCCGCACTGGATTTTTCAAACATTTGAACTTTAGTGGCTATAGGCAGGGCACGTACTCTCCAGTTTGTCAGAGTCCCCACCACTTTATTTTCTAGCACCTCTACCACTCTTATTTTCATTAACTGGAGGCATTTGAATTTGCAACCCATGCACTCAGATACCTTCTCCCCACTGCCTGAGGTTTCAGTGAATTCCCAGCCCAGGTGATCTCCAAGGGACCTGTGGGACTTTAGCCCTTAGGAGGGCACTGGGGCTGCCAGGCAAGACCTTCCCTCCCTGGATACTCCTAGCCCTGTTGGCCCTGACCCTGAGACCTGGACCAGGCCTTGCCCTCCCTGCCCTCTGCTTTCTTCAACTCTCATGGGTGACACACCTCTGCAGGACACAGGTGTAGTAGGGAACTGGCTTGGGGTAAGGCAGATTTGGGGGAGATACGAGGATAAGGCAGATGAAAGGAGAGGACCAAGAACGGCTTCCTTGTTGGGGAGCCCCCTGCTGGGGAGGGGTAGAGGTCTGTGCTGTCCAACCAGGTGATAGTTACAAGGCACGTGGAACATCAGTGCATGGGGGTACGATGAGGGGTGTGTGCTGCCTGGAGAGGTTTGGGGAGCGCAGTCAGCAGCCTGGGGCATCAGCTCCAAAAAACTGGGAGACAGAAGTCTGCCCTGGGAATGGGGACATGGGTCTCCTAGGAGTTGAGATACTGACAGCATGGCAGGGCCTGACATATTTGGTACCTAGAGCATCCTGTTCTCTTCTCTCCCTGGCAAAATTAAGATGGACCCAACTACCTCTCATCCCCAGGAAAAGCCTAACTCTGCCACGACTTCCTGTGTGATCTTGGGCAAGTCCCTGGCCCTCTCTGTGCCTCCATTTCTTCTTTATAGTGGATGTGGAGGGTAGGCGGCTTAAGAGACACTAAGGGCCCCTCTGGGCTGTGAACCTTCTCTCACTGCAAGGATGCTGTAGGGATTCTGGGAAGGGCTGAGCAGCCAGGCTAGGGGGGAAGACAGGGAATGGGCAGTAGGAGGCAGGGACCCAGGGTGTCCAGTTCTGGCAGGGAAGAGAGACTGGCTGAGGTAGATTGTGTCACAGAAAGGAAAACAAAACCGCTTGAATGAGATGGTGCCCCTTCCCTACTCTGACGCCTCCACCCCAGTGAAACAAGGGGACCAGTAGGGACAAGATGAAGTAAGGGACAGGCCAGCAGAGAGAGGGACCTCAGGCCTGGGAGGGATGGGGTCCTGAGCTCCTAGGTGTGGAGGGAGGGGGCAGTCCTTAAGGGGCTGAGCTCTTTCCAGAGGGTGAGACGCAGAAGGTGCCTGTAGCCCTCTCCTCGGGCCCTTTGACTATGACCATTTCTGGTGTTCAGGTGTCCTTGCAGGCAGAGGCCTTTAGGGAAGCTTTTGTGGGATTGAGAAGATGTGGGGTGGAGGTGGAGTAAAGACCAAAAATGAGCCTCAAGCCACGCCTCAGCACTGCCTGCTCGTCCCTACTCTCTGGTTCTCTGGGCAGCTCCTGGAGCCATCAGGACTCCCAGCTCCCAGGGAGGAGATTTTTAACTTTGCTTTCAAGGATGCTGGGGAATGGAGCAGCCATTCTGGGGCACTGGGAGTAAAGTAACTCGCCACGGCTGACCCTCCCTCTCTGAGCCTGTTTCCTCCTCTGTAAGACGGATTGATAACACCTCTGTTGTAGGCAGGGGAGAGTTTAAGTGAAACAGTCCAGGGTGAAAACTGCTGGCAGTCAACCCAGGAGAAACGATCGGTTGGATCTGGGTCCGCATCCTCAATGCTCCCATCTCACAAAGGGCCATGGAATTTGGCCTCTGAAAACAGAAGGACAGAGGATAAAGAGGATGGGGGAACGCACCAGAGGGAATCTGGGTCAGCCTTGGGCTGCTCCTGCCCCCCACCACCTTGAGGCCTGGTTCCTGAGGCATCTTAGGGATCAGGGAAGTAGAAGAAAGAAAGAAGGAAAAACACTCTCTGTGAGTTGACAGGAGGGATGCACACACCATTTCGGCCTGGGTGGGTGTCTGTGCAGTCACCTGTGGTGCTGGGGGGGTGAGGTGACTTGTGTCACGGGGGTGATGTGTGCTTTTGTGTGTGTGTATGTGCAGTCCTGCCTTCTCTGCCTTTGGAGCCACCCTGCACCCTGAGTGTGGCCCTCTCCCAGCATCCTTAGCAAAGCCACTATCACCTTTCACATTCTGATGGAAAAGCCAGGAATCTAGGACCTTGTGAGACTCGCTGCCACTCTGGGCCTCAGTTCCTATCTGTAACCCAAGGGAGGCTGAACCAGAAAGGGCTAAGTGCCCCTCTAATTTGCATAGTTTGCCCCTCTAATTCTCATGTCCCCTTCACCCCAGCCCAGGTCTGCATCTGTCCTTAATATCGCCTGCTGAGCCCTTGCAGTGAACGAACCTTACTAGGCATGCGGGAGGGAGGAATTTGTGGGGAGGGGTTCCAAGCTTCGCTCTGTCCCCTCACCCCACAGAACTGCCTACTTCTCAGCTCCCATACCCCCCATGCTATCCAGGACTTGTTGTCCCAGGTGGAGAGAAAGGGCACTGGGTGAGTGGTCCGAAGGATGCCCTGGGATGTTTGGACCATGAGAATGAACCATGGGTCCCGGAGGGTTGTCAGATCTGAGGCAAAACAAGTCAGTTTTACAGCTGCAGCCCCAGGGAGCTGCATCTGCAAGGTGGCTAAGAGCCAAGATTCATGTCACGTCCCCAGAGCTAATTTTCTCCAGCTGGAAACCAGTTGGCAGTTGAAATGTCTCAGGAGTTCTGAGGACAGTTTCTCCTCGGGAAGGTGGCTGTGGACTGAAGTGGACAGGGGCACAGAACTCTTATAAACCCTAGAAGTCTAGAAGTGGAGTACCCTTTCCTAGAATATTCCACGCACACAGGGTTCTGATGCCCTCTTCCCCACCACCACGGCAGGAGCTAGAATTCCCCGCAGCAGGGCAGCAGGGTACCAGCGTCTGCACCTCGTTATAACAGAATCCAGGTCAGAGCGACTCCCGAGAATGTTTTATCAGCTGTGTGTCCTGGAGCTCAATCCAGAACAAAGAATGTCTCTCTAGAACAGTCTCCCTGCTAAACGTGCGAGAACCTCATCCACAATCAAACCCAGACAGAGCATCTTCCTAGGCAGTTCATCTACTGCGGTCAAGACCTTCATCTAGAAGAAATGTTCTAGATGCTCACCTAGAACAAAGCATGGCTCCTTGAAACACTTCCCCCGAGGTGTCTGGAGCCTCCTCCATAAAAGAGCCCACAACAAAGGCTGTCTCCTGAGGAGCATTCTCTGTGCTCCGGATCGAGGTTGCCCTCCCCCAGATCTGCCACCCCTTCATGCTTCTGCCAGCCTGTACCTCTCCAATGTCTCAGGGTCCTCCCTCCTGTCCACCTCCAGCACTGTCAGCCCCCCACCCCAACTTCCCACCCCACCCCAACTCCCTCCTTTAACTCCCCTCTTGCCCAGGCTCCAGACCTCGACCCACGGGAGCTGTACCAACCTCGCTCACCAGATGCTCCCGCCTCACCCCACATCTTCCGTGGCCTCCTCCATCCTTCCCAGAGGCAGCCCACCCCCACGCCCCCTGAGGAGCACAGGGCCTAGGTCATGGACCCCCTTCTCTGGCGGGCCCACCAGAGTTGACAGGTGGGCAGCTCCAGGCAGGGGAGAGGGTGTGGGGTCCTCAGCACCAGCTGTGACACGGAGGCCTCCATGAAAGTGGGGCCGCTCCCGAGGAGCGTAGCACCAGTTGGTTCCCTGGGCCCCGGTTCAGGGGAGTTTAGGAAATGGGCCACAGGGCTGAAAACAGGGCCAAGGCCTGGGGCCTCCACAAGGCTGTCGCCTCCCATGAAATAACCCCATGGTGGGCGCCACTCTACCCTTGGACCAACAGATCCACTCCCCCTCAGCCTGGTGGCCCTGAAATTTTGGGCTCAACACTGTGCTCGATGTGGGATCAGCCAGAGTTCATCCCTTTTTGCAGGGAGACTGTGACCTACACCGAGGTCTCATACTCCAGCAGCTCCTGGGGGATCCCGATGCTCCGGTACTGCAAGCGGGGTGTCGTAGGCGAGGAGTATTCCAGCGCCAGAATGGTCTTCCGGAGCCGGCGGTCGATAAAATGAGCGTCCCAGGCAGGGTACTTCTTACGAGGCAGGTCAATCCGAATGACAGGCCCCTCTGTCCGCAAGGTGCGGGGCACAGGCGTGGGAGGCAAGCCAGGTCGCACCTGGAAGACAGGTGGTGTGGGGGTCCCCGCACGCTCGCCTCCCGCGGAGGCCCCATCCCGCTCAGCGCCTGTAGTCCTGGGCAGGGACCTCGGGGGACTTGTGACAGCATCGGCTGGTGGGCCACAGGGCCCTGGGGCCTCAGGGCAGATGCAGCCAGGCATCTGGGGACCCAGCAGGGGCCCGTTAGGGTGCAGGAGGCAGTAGTAGACACACATGAAGAATATGCCCAGTGCGAAGCTGGAGGCCACGACGCAGACCAGAATAAGTGAGTGGAAGTCAGTGGAGAAGTTGCGGCTGGAGTACCAGAAGCCGGTGAGCACGGCGTTCTCGAGCAGGACGATGCAGTAGTAGAGGGTCATGCGGCGGCGGCTGCGGCCCTCCTTGACGTTGAACCAGCAGAAGATGTAGATGATGCCCACCACCATGTTGTAGATGATCTCTTCCCACTTGGACATGCAGAAGTCCGTCTCGCCCTGGATGACCCAGAAGGTCATGACGCACCAGTGCGCCACAATGAAAATGCCAAAGTAGAGCTTGTAAACGCTGGCGAAGAGCGCGAAGGCCAGGCTGCGGGCCGCGATGGCAAACAGGTGCCACAGCACCTGCGCCACGGCGCCCTTGTAGGACAGCGGCCGCTTGTCGTCCCGTGAGTCCCGCAGCACCTTCTGGTAGGAGGCCAGGGTCCAGGCCAGGGACACGAGTGAGGCGGAGGTGGAGAGGGCTGCGGAGACAGGGTGGGGGCAGGGTGGGCTGGGTTAGGGATGGGTCTGGGTTGGGGTCTGAGGAAAGGGGGAGGGGTCTGGGTCAGGAGCTGGGTTCTGAGGAGGTGTGAGGGAAGGGTCTACAAATCAAGAGGGGTGTGGAGAGGGTCTGGGTGGGTGGTCTTCAAGAACACTGAGGCAGGGGTGAGAGTGGACAGGGTTGGGTACTTCTACAGGGGTGGGAGCATAAAGGGAGAGGGGAAGTGGGTGATTTTGGTCTCCATAAGGGTCAGGTTGGGGTCTCTAGTATGGGGCTGTTAGGGTTCAGGGGTCTTGGTGGGAGGCTGGGAAAATAGGGTCCAGGACTCTGGGAGTGAAAAAGGAGGTGAAGAGGGGGGTCATGATTAGGGAATGGAGGAGCCAGAAGGGACTGTTAGAAGCTACAGGCCACCAGGATGAGGCTGGGGCATGGAAAGGAATATCCAAGCTGAGCACAGCTGAGGGCATGGGAGGAAAATCCCGGTGGGAAGTTTCGACTGGGGCCCGGGACCCTGGGCGAGGGATGCCCAGGGAACCTGAGAGATGGTGATAGAGTCTTCTGAAACACTGAGGGTGTGTCGGGCAGTGTCGGGCGGGAGGGGCACCGGGAGCCCCAGGCAGACTGGGAATGTGGTTTTCTCTGACACTGAAGGGGTTGGCCTAGTCTGTTAGGGTTCGAGAAGCGGCAAGGTAGGTGGGCGGGGTGAGCTCATGGGGACCAGGACGAAGCCTGGGAGGAGTCCACAAGGGGCTGAAGAGCAGTGAGGGGCGGATGGAAGGGCTCTCTGGAAACTGGTGGTGACTCAGAGAGTCTGTGAGGCAGAGGGGTCCCCAGGAGATGCAGGCTGGGATTGGGACAGTCTGGGGAAAGCAGGGGCAGGGGACTTCCCTGAGGGTCTGAGGTGCGGTGATGGGGTCAAGGGCCTCTTTGGACTTGGCAGAAGTGAGGTCTGGTCTGCCCTGGCAATGGGAAAGGGAGGAGGGCGGGAGCGGGTAGCGTGCAGGGAGCCTGAGAAGAGCAAGGGGGTGGGGTGTCTCCTAACACTGAGGGTAAGGCCATTGGAGGGAACCTGGGGGTCTCCAGAGGCCTGGAGAATGCAGAGAGTAGAAGGGGCGGGGCCTCCCAAACCCCGACAGTGAGTGCGCCAAGGTGGGGGGAGTGGACAGGGCCTCCCCAGGGGGCCTTAAGCATGGGGCTGGTGGGGGTGGGGTGGGGGACAGGTGGGTCCGTCAGAATACTGCTGACGAGTGAGCCCTGGGGGCGGGGGCGCCCGGGGCGGGCAGGCGGAGGGGCGGGGCTCACCGGGCAGCAGGTCGGGCGCGCCGCCGCGGTGCACCAGGAGGCTGAGCTGCAGCACAAGCTGCGGCGCGCTGCGCAGGAAGGTCTCCAGCAGGCGCAGCATGCTCACGTCGGCGCTCTCGAACAGCATCCTCCAGTAGAAGTGGCGCCGCAGCCGCTCCCCGCGCCAGCGGCTCTGCAGCCCTAGGTACATGGCGCGCAGGTACCTGCGGGAGGACGTGGTGCTCAGGCTGTTGCGCGCGCTCATCCCCCTCGCCCCCTCCCAACCAGACCCTCGCCACCCAGCAAGTGCAGAGGGCCAGGGCGCGGTGTTGCCCTGGGCAAGTCACTTACTGCGCTTGTTTCCTCAGCTGTGAAACGGCCTCATTGAAAGGATCGCCTCACGGGGCTGTTGTTGGGCTGCTCCCACTGGGCTCACTAGCTTAAAGCACTGGCACAAATTAAGCCTTGAATACAGCATTATAAGGATCATTATTGCTATGGCAAGTTAGGGCCTGCTCTCTTTGCAGGATTCTGGACACCTTACCTGGAGCTTGCAATAACCCTATTATTATCCCCGTTTTATAGATGAGAAAACTGAGGCTCAGAGAGGTATGTCATTTGTCCAAGGTCACACAGCTAGGAAGCAGTGGAACCAGGATTCAAACCCAGATGGGCTGGTCTCAGACCCACACTCTAACCAATAGGCGACACTGCCTCTCACTGTAAGCCATAAAGACTTGCCCATACACAGGTTCCTTCAGGGACAGTCCTGGTGCCAGCCCCCAGTTCTGTTGCCAGCTTCCTGGCCTTTTCCCCAACCCCACGTCTGAGTGCCCAGTTCTCCCCTTAGGGAAGCTGCTCAGAGATCCCCTGGCATTTGCGACTTAGCTGCTTCCTCTGGTGCCGCTTCTCCCAACAAACTTCACAGCTCCAGCTGCTTTGTACACGTCACAGATTCGCTCACCCTCACTGCTAAGCTTTTGCACTTTCTGTTCCCTCTGCCTGGAACACCTTGCCCTGTCTGCCAACCCCCACCCCAGCCCCAAACCTGGATAACTCTTGCTTTTCATCCAAGGCTCAGCTTTTAGATATGACTTCTTCAGGGTAGCCTCTACTGATCGCCCTCCACCTGAGGTAGGGGCCTCTCCCCGGCTTCCCTCCGACCCAGCACTCGTCACAGTGGGTTGTAACTGTCTGGTTATGCATCCATCTCCCCCAGGCTGTGAACTCCATGAGTATGACTAGGTCATAACTGACTGCTATACCCTCAGTTCTTAGCACACGGTAGGTGCCAATCCTATTGGCTGCATGACTGAGTGCATGATTCCAAGTCTGTTTAACTGAATGGAACTCTGGTAGCCCCATAGGAGGTATGGAAGGGATCTGGAAGTCCTGAGTTCAATTCCTGAATTTGCTTCTAATTTGCTGTGTGATTTTGAACAAGACCCTCTCTGAGCCCTAGTTGATCCCACCTAAAGTGGTTGTGAGGATTAAATGGATGAGGCCCTTTGCAGCTATAAAGTGCAGTGCCCATTAGGGTGACAAAGGACCTGTCCACACAGATCTCTGCCCTGGTTCCTTGCCCAGCAGCTCCACTCCTGGCTGTTGCAGGTACAACAGCCCCAACCCCCAAATTCTCTGATACACAGGACAGGCAAACCCTTTTCATGAAACCAGAGAAGGCTCCTCTAGGAGTCATATCCCCCCAAACTGGGGGAGAAAATCCCACTAGATTCAATGACCCTATTGCCTGAATCCACAATCAGGGAACCAGGGATCTGGAGGTCTATTCCCTGATGTGAAGTGCCGGCATTTCCAGGATGTTCTGTATTCAGCTGTGTGTGACCAGCCCAAGGGAGGAACCACAGTGCTCCCTGGAATTTGTGCTCAGCTAATTCCCAGAGTTTTCCCAAATGAGTATCCTGGTCTTAGCAATGGTGTGGCCCTCTCTGGGCCTCAGCTTCTCTATCTGCCAACAAGAGGGATGGGCTTGGAGACTCTGGAGATCCTTTCAGAGCTAATGTTCTGGGACCCAAACTTTCCCCCCAAAACGTGGCCAGAAACATACCATTTAGGCCTCTCCTTCCCATCTCTGGGTCTTCTGAGGACCAATCGGTGGTGTAGACACACCCTCAGTGTGAAACAGTACGGGATTGGCCTCCAGGACGGGGAGGAGGGCTGTTCCCTCAGAAGCTGACTCAAGATGCAAAGGCCCTTCAGTCTAACTCTCCTGTCCAGCGCTGGAATCCCTTCAGCAGTTCCCAGCCCCGTGCATTTACCCCTCTGCTCACACACTTCTCAGAACAGGGAGACGCTACCTCTTGAGGCAGAGCCTTTGGCTTCCGAGCAGCTCCAGGGCCGAACTGTGTTTCTCCTGATGAGCAGAAATTTGTCTCCCTGTGACTTCTATTCTCTAGGCCCCTGCCTACCCCCCAAATAAGGATGTCTGCAGCTAGAATCATTCATTCACATAGCAAGCGTATCTTGACCACTTGCTATGTTCCAGGCCCTGTGACCTTAAGTACCTCACAGTCCCACGGGAGAACAGACAAGCTAAGAGCTGAAATAGATGCTCTAAGATGCTGTGAAACCCAGAGAAGGATCAGTAACTTTAGCTGGGGAAGACTTCCTGGAGTCTTTCAGGGAAGACTTCCTGGAGGAAGAAACATTTGATCTCCGTTTTAAAGCATGGGTAGGCATTTGAAGGCACACGGGAAGCAGAAAGGCATTTTAGGTGGAAGCCCAGCTAAGGCAAAGGTGTAGAGGCGTGAGAGAGAGAACATGGCTTTTCAGGGGAACGGCCAGCGTTTTGCCAGGCCTGGCAGGGAGGGTTGTCCTAGGGAGGAGCATTAGAAGGCTAGAATTGTGAAGGGCATCAAATTTTGGACTGAACAGTTCCTATTTTATTCTAAATCTGAATTCTATCCCAGAATCGGGGGTGATGTGATCAGCTCGGTAGCTTAGAAAGCTCACTCTGCTGGCTGCCTTGGAGGAAGGCCAGGTGAGTCCCCAGTTTAGTTCAGGCCTGAAATGACAGGGCTGAGTTAAGGCAGGGCACAGAGGAGGAGTCGAGCGCAGAGCTGGGGATGCCAGAAGTGGGGGCGACTCGGGGAGAGACCAGGCTGGCCCCCAGAGCTTCTCAGGGCCCAAAACGCAGACCACCTGTCCCAGCCTCCGTCTCCCCCTTCCCATTCCCTTTCCCAGTCCTGCGGCTCCGGCTTTGAACAGGAAGGAGAGACCAGCTGGTCCAGTGTGAAGGGGCCTGGGGAGCTGGGGGAGGGCAACACCCTGGAAGTTTCCCTCAGGCTGAAGACCATCTGTTTCCCGGCCTGGGTCAGCATGAGAAAGGCCCCAGCCCGGCCAGCATCCATCACCACCTGACAGGCTGCTTGCCCAACTCCCCACCCACTCCTGTCCCCTCCTGTGCCAGCTCCCAACACCCCACACCCCACACCCCACACCCCACACCCCAGCTAACAGCAGACAAAGGGCTTACCCAGCCGAGGGCGCTGTTGGGCCAGAGCAAGGAAGGGGGAGGGGAAGAAAGAAGGCTTCTGAGACCCAAGAACATGGGGTCAGCAGGGAGCGTGGAGAGACCAGGCTGCAGTCTGAGGGTGAAGGGGCCTCGGTTCAGCCTCATTTTGCCCCTTGCCCCTTTTGACAACAGGTCCAAAAATCGAGGCTGTCCTTTCCAGCCGGTGGTACGTGCTCGTTGCCAAGGGCCTGTGAGGTTTTCATGGGCCTAGCAAAATGTTTGAAGCCTGGGAAAAAAATTGGCTCTAAAACACAGGGAAAAACTGCAGAATCAAAATTAATAAATGTTTAATTAAATGTCTGCAAAACAGAGCATATCAGCCAGTCGACTGCAATTTGGCTTGTATCTGGGTATATATAATTTACATTCAATGTTTGATATGGCTGCATTTTAATATACTTGATAGATGTGGGGCCCACAAAAGTCTTAAAACAGCTCTGCCCAGGACATACAACCTAATTGCCCTGGGCCTCAGTTTTACGTTCTCTAGAAAGGAGCACAGCACTTGCCCTCCTGCCTACATCACAGCCACTGGGGCGAGGATCAGGAGACAAGACGGCAATATGCTGGGCTTGTGGGTTTGCCCGTGCCCTGGATGCTGTGTGGCCTTGGGTAATCTCTCTGCCTCTCTGAGCCTCATTTTCCCCCTTGTTGTGGGCATTTATAAACTGTAGAGGATGTGCACATAGTGAGGGTGAGCATATGCTAGGTGGAGGCCTCTGGCTCCTTCTGATCATCCAGCCTCTCTCTTTTAATTGAAAGTTGACGTACTAGCAGGTGCCCTTAAAACCTCCTCCAGGAAGCCCACCTGATTCCACTCTACTTGAAAGGAAGTTGGAAGAAGTTGATTTTCACCACAGATGGGACCGATGCCACCTACAGAGAACACCTCATCTCAGGGAAAGGAATCCAACTTCAGGGGCAGTGCCTCGACTCTCCTCCAAAACACAACCCCAGTCTGTCCATTCACTGAAACCACCCACCCTGGTCCAGGCCACCATCATCTTCTGCTTTCTCAGTCCTGCATCCACTCCTGTGCCCCACCACCATAGTCCATTCTCCACATGGCAACCAGTGGGATATTTTAAAAACTAATCGTGTCAGATCACGTTATTCCCTGTCTCAAAATCTTCCAAGGGCCTCCCATCCCACTTGGAATAAAATCCAAGCATTTCCCCCTGGCTTGCAGGCCCTAAACCATCTGGCCCTTTCTGCTTCTTTCAACTCGTCTCAAACCACTGCTTCATTCGCGCCCTGGAGGTTCCTGGAAGCCAGCCCAACTTGGTCCTGACTCTGGACCTTTGCACTTGCTACTTGCTCTGCCTGAAACACCCCCTTCCCCAGATCCTCCTGTGGCTGATTCCTCAGCTCCCACGTCACTTTCTCAGAGAGGCCCCCCAGGCCACTCATCCTATGTCAGCCCCTCCACTCTCACTAAATCACTCTCATCTCTCATATCACTCTGTCTTATTTTGTTCTTAACATACACTATGAAACAATCTTATTTATTAATTTACACATCTATTTTCTGTTTTACCACTGTGGTTTGCTGAGGGTCGGGACCTCATCTGTCTTGGTCACCACTGTGTCCCCAGCATCAGTACGTGTAGTAGGCACTTGATAAATATTTGTTGAATATTTGCGCATGAGTGTTTGCAGGTGTCTCCCTCCTGACCTTGGAGGCCCTGGGGCTTCTCTGCCTGAGTTTGCATAGAGCCAGAACATCTGGCCTTCCTCCTCCAGGAAGCCTCCCCTGATGCCCCACAGCCTGGTTGGGCCTCCCCAGCTCTGACACCCCCAGCCTTAAACTGCCCGAGGCCAGCGTGAGCCAGAACCTAACAGACAGCTCTACCGCCCCCATTCTACCGGCGAGGAAACAGAGGTGCTCAGAAGTCTGTTTTGGATCTAACTTGCTGACTCCCAATCTTTGGCTCGGAGAAGAAGCCTGTCTGGGAGGAAATTGGAAATTGAAGTGGTAAGTGTGTATCGTTGAGGATGGGGTGGGGAGCAAAATGACGAAGCCTAGAGAAGACAGAAGCCAGCAGTGAGCGTGTGAAATCCCTCCACTCAAGGATCCGAAAGGCTGTCTCCTCTGGATCCCCCGGCCCTGCGAGCAGGCAGCTGGGCAGGAGATGAACAGAGCTCATCCCCTTCTCCCCAGGCCCAGGGACTTCCCAGCATTGAGGGCTCCTTTCTAACAGGCAGAAGAGAGAAGGATGAGGGGATCCCACATCCCTAAGTAGCCAGAAAGTTTCTGGGTCACCCTGTCTCTCTCCTGTTCTCTGTTCCTGGGTTGCCCTGAGTCTCTGGTACCAGTCAGGGCTGCTGGCCTTGGCCTCAGTCCCCGTGCAGAAGGTCATCCTGGACCCGTCTTTTGTGTGTGCTCAGATCCTCGGTCATTGTCTGTCTCTGTCTCTGGCTCAGATCAGCTTGTTGTTGTGTCTGTCCCTTGAATGCAGGGTCAGCCTATTTATTTATCTGTTCCTCCATTACTGTCAGTCAGTCAATCTATTTGTCAGTCAGGGTCACCCTGGGGCCCTGGGTCAGTCCTCCTGTCTGTCCTTGGACTATAGGTCACATCGTCTCTCAGATACTATGTCCATCTGTTAGTCAGCTTGACCCTGGGGTCCCACGTCAGCCTGTCTGTCTGCTCTTAGAGGCCAGGAATGTCAGTCTGTCTGTCCCTTGGATGTCAGGATAGCCTGTCTGTCCCCTCGGATACCAGGTCTGCTTTTCTGTCTGTCTTTCTGGCTGTCTCCTGAATACTGCCTGTTGGTCTGTCCGTCTTTCAGTCCCTTGGCGGCTTGGTCCATCTGCTGGTCTGTTGCTCAGCTCGTGGCTCGCGTGACTCTGCCAGTTTTCCGGCCGCCCTCCCCTGCCTGCTCCCTGTCTCCCGACTCTGGGGCTCTCTCTGTCTGTCTGCGTCTCTCACATCCTCGGCTCTTCCATCTGTCGATCTCAGCGTTTCCGAGTGTGTGTTCTCGTCCCTCTCCACTCCCCCTCACAGCTCTGGGCCAAAAACA
Source organism: Lagenorhynchus albirostris (assembly GCF_949774975.1). Lineage (NCBI taxonomy): Eukaryota > Metazoa > Chordata > Mammalia > Artiodactyla > Delphinidae > Lagenorhynchus > Lagenorhynchus albirostris. Next base: position 26,626,199 of record NC_083109.1, read on the forward strand.
CAGCAGCTTCCAGCGGCTCCCCCGCTCCCACCCCATCCAGAAACGGCACCATGGCCAGCTCTCTTGTCTCCATTGTGGGCCAGGCTTGCAGGCTCTGGAGGGTAACCAGGCTGGGCTGATGGAAAGCAGCAGGAACACTGTACCAACTGGGCCCACAACTGCTCCGTAAGTCTGTAGGGGGATAGCGTGCAGGCAAAAATAATGAGAATAGCTCACGCTTACTGAGCACCAACTGTATGATAGGCCGTGCTAAGCCTTTCTATACATACTGTGCATTCGTCACAGCAAATCTTTGAGGTGGGTACTATTATTATCCTTATTTTACAGATGAAGAAACTGAGACCCAGAAAGGGACTGGGACTTGTATAAAGTCACACAGCAAGTTACTGCCAGATCTAGGACTCAGACTTGGCTCTCCATGGGCCCCGGCATCAGAGAAGGTGCTTCAGTTGCCTGGAAGGTATTCAGAGGGCTGCCCGGGAGGACCCGTGACGGACAGAGCTGGACCTAAAAGCTTTGCTTGGAATTACGTGGGTTTAGAGAAAACTGGGGAAGGGGTGACAATAGTAGTTGGAGTGTCAGGAAACCCAGGCTCAAGGCCTCCACTGGACTTGCTGGGAAAGTCCAATTCCTCTGTGGGCTTTAGTTCTCCTACAAAATAGGTCCAAGGAACTTGATGCTTGCCTACCCCAAGGAGTTTTCATCAGGCGCAAGTCCCCACACATCCCATCCTGATAACATCAAGGCCCGACAGCTGTCTCCTAAACCCAAGTACTTCTCCCCACCCCGGTGTCATCACTCTGGTCCAAGCCACCCAACCTCAAGCAGGGCAGCCTCCATCTACCTTGATCTCCTTCCCTCCATCCTTGCCCTCATAGACCGTATTCTTCACACAGCAGCCTGAGCGGTCCTGTAAAATCCTAGGTCGGGTCATGTCACTCTCTACTGTCCTTAGAATAAAATCCTCACCATGACCTGTGGGGCCCGGTGCGATCCAGCCTCTGTCTACCTCTAGGACTTCATTTCCCTCCACCATCCCCCTCTCCCACATCTCCAGCTACACTGGTCTTGCTTTTTCCTGGACACCCCAAGCTCTTTCCAGCCTCAGGGCCTCTGCCTGGAAAGGGCTTTACCAACACGTGGCAAATTCTTATTCTTTCCATCTCAGCTCAGTGTCACCTCCTCAGAGAGGCCTTCCCAGATCCGCCCCCTGCCTTCCAAAGCAATTCTACCCACCCCTCTTGCCACTTTCTGTCAAGTTACCCTATTTTCTGAATAACACATATCACAACCAGAGATGATGATCTAACTTACTTGCTTACATATTTCTTGTCTGTCTCTCCACGAGTGTGGGGACCATGTTTGTCCTCTTCTCTGCTATGCCCCTAGTGCCTGGCACATAGTTAATGTTCAATATATATTTGTTTCTTGAATGAGTGAATGAATGGAGTGTGAATGTATTTTATAAGCCCCCAGGTGAAGGCTGTCAAGTACAGAGGGAAAGAATCAGCCTTGAGAGGCAGGGAGACCCGGGTTCAGATCCTGACGCCATCATTTACTGTCTGTATAGTTTTAGGCAAGTTGCTTCCCTCTCTGAACCCTTCAGCTCAATGCCCACCTTATGGGATAGCTATAAAATCAGAAAGTGGTGATTTGTATAAAATGCCCAGCCCAGTGCAGGGTATTCAACCAATACGAGGTTTTAAGAAGCTGACAGACTCAGAGGCTCCAGCAGGGAGAGGAGGTCTTGTAGTTTCCAGTTTAGTTTCTAGCGGGGCTGAGACCTACTCCTCGCCTGACTTTCCCTGGTGCTCACTGAATCCATCCTCAGGAGACAGAGGGTCAGAGAAGTCCCTTCAGGACAAGTTCACAGGGCAGGGCCTTATTTGGGGTCTTCGCCCTCCTCCAGAAAATAACTGCCACTCATCAAAGGCCTTCTGTGGGCACTTTGCCAAAATCCTCACTGCAGCCCTGTGAGGTTTCGTGGGCATGACCCCCACTTTCCAGATGAGGAAACTGAGTCTCAGAAAAGAGGAGGTTCACTTGACGTTTATTCACCCAGCAGCTTTTTGTTTTTTGGTTTTTTTTTTGCGGTACGCGGGCCTCTCACTGCTGTGGCCTCTCCCGTTGCGGAGCACAGGCTCCGGACGTGCAGGCTCAGCGGCCATGGCTCACGGGCCCAGCCGCTCCGCGGCATGTGGGATCTTCCCGGACCGGGGCACGAACCCGCGTCCCCCGCATGGGCAGGCGGACTCTGTGCCACCAGGGGAGCCCCACCCAGCATTTTTGAGTACCTACTGTGTGCCAGGAGCTGTGCTAAAATGCTGGTGGACACGATGGTGAGCAAGACAGACCCAGTCCATCTGGCACTGTCTAGCGGGGAACCTGGACATTAATGAAATCGTCCTGTAGACTTGAAACGACAGACATTCTGTGGGCTGCAGACATGTTCCAACAGGCTTCTGTGCTCCAGTGCTGAGGAAGGCAATTCTATGGGAGAAGCGCCCAGCTTGGGAAGGGCGTGGCAGTCAGGGAAGGCTTTCTGAAGGAGGTGGCTACTGAGGCATGATCTGAAGCAGGCACAGGAGTTAACCAGGTGAAGGGAGGGAAGGGAGTTTCCGGTAGAGGAACAACATGGGCACAGGTCCTGAGTTAGGCGGGAACAATAAGTGGTCAGAATGGCTATAGCTCCAGAAAAGGAGGTGAGAAAGCAAGGGATGAGGGGGACCATGGTGAAGCATTTGGTCTTTATCTGAAGAGTGAAGATTGTGTTGGATAGCACTTCTGCATTTTAGAGGGAGTACCCTGGCTGTAAGGAACAGATTGGACGGAGGCAAGGGTGGAGGTTGGGAGACCAGGTGAGAGGTGAGAGGTGAGGAGGGCCCAGACAGAAGGGATGGACCCCAGAGACATTTAGCAGGCATTTGGAGAAGTGACTTGCCCAAGATCAGTAGCCAGAAGCATTGGAATTGCATCTCAGCTTAGGAATGGTGGACTCCTTCATTTCACCACAGGCATGGATCAAGCTGAGGACCTACATGCAGTCTGTGAGTTCCCTGCAAAACATTGGGCCTCCAATTATACAGATTCCTCACCTGAAATGTGGCCAAGGAAGCTCCTGGGGGGAACGGCCTTGAGGCCCCCTCCCCATCTATCCACTCCTCAATGCTGAGCACTCCTGCAAGGATGCAAAATGGGACCTTCCTGGAATTGGCAGCCTAATGAGTCATAAATGTCAGTAAAGGATGCGATTTTACACGTTTGGCTCCCATTTCATATGGTGCTGGGAGCTGGGCTGTCTCCTTCCTCCTCAGCAGCCCCCTCCAGAGTCACAGCACTTTTTTTTTGCTGGGCTAAGGCCAAACATCTCCCTGCCACTAATTTTAGGCTCTGGCTGTAATGCTGAGACCCTCTCCCAACCCGCCCACTGCAGTCAGCTCCCAGACAGTGTGCCTCTCTTTGCCCAACAGGGAAGCAGGCAGCTCCTCTCCAGCAAAGCATTTGGGACCAGGTTCCTGCCTCTTATGTTCTTCACTGTATGAGTGCAGCCAGATCTCCTTCCCTCTCTGGGCTTCACTTGCCGCATCTGTGAAATGGGTGCAGAGCAGAGACTCAAAGCCAGGACTCCATACTCTAGCCCAAGCCTCTTTGATCCCCCCTTTCCTCTTTTCTTGATATCCCTGTGTGACATTGGGATGGCATGAGCCTATGAGGGAGAAGGAGTTAGATCCTGGTCTCCTGGTGGTATCTGAAGGTACTTGAAGATCGAGGCAGGGAGAAAGCACCACTTCTCTTTGTCTCTGATCTATGAGATCCTAGATGGTAGAGGAGCCGAGCTGATATTATGAGGGACTCTGGGGAATGAAAGAAGGGTGTCTAGAAAGGTAGCTGTCCCTCAGCTCCAGCTGATTGCTGCCATGGGAGAATGTGAGCCCAGTATGGCTGGAATTTCAATTTTTCAAGAAGAGCTGGAGGGCTTCCCTGGTGGCGCAGTGGTTGAGAGTCCGCCTGCCGATGCAGGGGACACGGTTCGTGCCCCGGTCCGGGAAGATCCCACATGCTGCGGAACGGCTGGGCCTGTGAGCCGTGGCTGCTGAGCCTGCACGTCCGGAGCCTGTGCTCCGCAGCGGGATAGGCCACAACAGTGAGAGGCCCGTGTACCGCAAAAAAAAAAAAAAAAGGAAGAAGAGCTGGAAATTAGGATATTTATGCAAAAAACAAAACAAAACAATAAAACCCAAAAACTTCAATTTGGAAATGTTGGCAACTAATTTTAAAAATACCATATGAATTTAAAAGAAATTATTATTCCTTTTTTAGGTTTGATAACAGTATTACATACTTCAGTTATATTTTTAAAAAGTCTATCTTTTTAGAGATGTACTGAAATATTTATGGGTGCAATGATATGACATCTGAGACTTGCTTCAAAATAACATGGAAGGGCAAGAAATGGGGTGGGGTCCAGACCTATACTCTCCAACACCTACGTGTCCTACACTAGCCACATATGGTTCTTTAAATTTAAATTAGTTAAAATTAAATGAAATTTAAAATTCAGTTGCTCAGTTATACATTTCCAATGCTCAATAGTCATGTGTGGCTAGTAGCTACTGTATAGGACAGTGCGTTTCCTATATACATATATATTTCCATCACTGCAGAAAGTTCTTTCGGATGGTGCTGGCCTAAGTAAAACAAGGCTGGCCAGGAGATGATCATTCCTGGAGCAGGATGGTGGTACACAGAGCAATCATTATCCTGTTCCCTCTGCTTTTATATATTTAAAATCTTTCCATAATAAAAAGTTTCATTAAATACTAGGGGAAAAAATACTGTATGGGACTAACGAACACATCCTCAGGCTGGATTTGCCCTTGGGCCACTGATTTGCAACCTGTGGTCCAGCAGATAAGCATCACAAAGCACCCAAGTTAGATCCACAGACTCTTAAAACTGTGAGGGGCTTTAGAGATGACTGGTTTATCCTCCAAACTGAAGGCAGGAGGCTCTGCTACTGCTTCCCTGCCAAAGTCAGTCACTTTTGTCTGCATGCGTGTCTGGTGATGTGGAGTTCACACCCTCGGGGCAACCCAGGGAGATCTTTCTTCTTATCACACAGCTTCTGCCTCCCTTTAACTTTGGGTTGTCACCTATTCTCACACTGTCTCTGGAGTCACAGAATAAGTCTCCTTCCTGGAAGGGGGGATCTGTGGGTGAGGGGTAGTGAGCAGTTAGGACCCTTGATGCCCTTCTCCCACCCCCTATCTTATTATGAAGCAAGTAGGATGGGCTACTACTTGGGCCAATAATAATTGGTAGTAAATATTTTCTGAGCATATAATATGTGAAGACCCTATTCATTTACATTATCTCAAGACATCTTTACAAGAAACTTAAGGGGTGAATACTATCACCCCATTTCACAATGCGACTAGAGCTCCAGCTGGTGGAGCAACTTGCCCAAGGTCACACAGTGAGGAAGCCATGGCGCCATGGGCTGTACCAGTGCCCCAAGCTCTCAGCTACTCTGCTGTCTTGTCCAAGTCCTGGGAAAACTCATCCAGGATTCCCAAGCCCCCACCTGGACTTTACAGATGGGATAACTGAATCCCAGGCAGAGAAATGTCTTTCTCAAGATTCTGATTTCAGAAACAGACTCACAGACTTAGAACAGACTTATGGTTACCAGGGGGCAAGGGTGGGAGCAGGGATAGATTGGGAGTTTGGGTTTGACAGGTACACACTGCTATATTTAAAATAGATAACCAACAAGGACCTACTGTATAGCACCGGGAACTCTGCTCAATATTCTGTAATAACCTAAATGGGAAAAGAATTTGAAAAAGAATAGATACATGTATATGTATAACTGAATCACTTTGCTGTACACCTGAAACTAACACAACATTGTTAATCAACTATACTCCAATATAAAATAAAAAATTTAAATAAAGTTACGTTACTAACAGTGGAGGAAAAAAGGTTCTGATTTTAAAGATTCTATTCAGTTCACGTGAACGTTTATTGAGCACTTACTGCATACGAGGAACTTCATCTCCTGTCAGACACACGTGCATCCTCCTGGGAACTCAGCCCCGGGGTTGCTTCTACTACATCTTGTACAAATACATATGTATTGCCCTTAGCCTGCATTTGTTCATTGACAGTTTGGAAGGCTGCAGATGAAGGCCTAAGCAGACCTCAGTGCTGTGTCCACACAGCAAGGGGCTCCCACACTGCCTTAGCACCCCCCACATCAGCCACAGATGCAAACCCTGCTTCAACAGAATTTGTGTTCTAAGACCCTACTATGGACCTCACCAAAGCTCGCTGGGTACAAGGCCACCAATAGCAACAGAGTGTCAGCTCGGAGCCAGTCATGGTGGGGGACAGAAAGAAGGACGAACAAGGCCTCAACTCCCCAGGCACTTTTAATCTGGTAGGAAAACCAGCCAGGTGGGCAAGGATCACAACAGAATCTGATCAGGACTGTGGGGCTGAGGAGGAATGAGTAATTGTGCATGGGGGGAAAGTCGGAGAGGAAGAACCCAGAATGTCAACAGTGGGTACTTTATATTAAAATAAAATTTAAAAAATACTTTTCTGACTTTTTCCCTCTTCCCAAAGCAATACATGATTGTTTGTTTTGTAAGAATACACTTAACTAGCAAAAGGTAGTATCTCTTGGTAGTTACACATGTGGGCTTGGGAGCCTGACTGCATGGCTTCAAACACTGGCTTTGCTACTTATGTATTAGGAGGCTGTTACCTCTCTGTGTGTCAATTTCCACATCTGAAACATGGGCCAATAATGCTAGCTAACACTACTTGAGGACTTATGTGTTGAATACTGTGCAAAGCATGTTCCATATATTAATTCAATAAGCCTTCATAATGGCCATTTGTATAGGGGTGTTATCCCATTTCACAGATGAGGAAACTGAGGCCCAGAGAGGTTAAGTGACTTGCCCAAAGTCACATAGCTCCTAAGCGGCAGAGTCAGAGTTTGGGCTCCACAGTCCTTATTATTATTCATTATTACACTCCCTACCTGACAGGATTGAAGAGGAACGACCTAATCTATGTCTCTATAAGTGGTGACTATAATTTTTAGTAGTATCTGACTCTTTGAAAGCAGGTATACATGTTTTTAAAATGTATGCAGGTAAAATGTATTTCTTGGTTAATTAAAAATCAGAGTAAAATCATCAAGTGATACAAGAAATATCTAATTAGTAAGGGAAAATCTCCCCTAACCCCACTTCTGCACCCCCAGAGATAATAAGTGGAGAGGAGTCTCCTTTGCACCTTTCCTGCGCTGCCTGAGGTTTCAACAAGAGCATACAGCTCCTTTTTAAACAGAAAAAACAACCAAGCAGTTTTCATTTTAGATGAAAATGACAGCAACTAGCCTGACTGAGGAAATGGGAGGTGGGGTCTGAGGGGCAGAGGGTGGCACATGTTGAGTTTGTTCAGGGCAAGCGTCTCAGAAGGGGTGGCATTTGAGCTTGGTCTTGAGGGATGTACAGAGTTTCACTGGGAGGAGGATGGGGCGGGGTGTTGCTGAAGGAAGGACTGCAGGCAGCTGCTTAGAGGCATGAAGAAAAGGAGCATGTGACTTATTTGGGGGGGAGCGTAGAGCAGTGAGGAGATGAAAGGGTGGGAGGTTGGGGCTTGACACCAGGCTATAGCATTAAGACTCGCTCAAGGGGCAGAGGGGAGCCAGGGCTGGCCCTCTGGCTACAGAGTGGCAGGGTCAGCTCTGAGCTTTAGAACTACCATTCTGGCCGCAGGTGGAGACAGGATATGGGGAGGAGTGGGCTGGGGGGAGACCGGAGGCTGATAGGATTTCCCAGAGGAGGAATTCCGAGGCCCTAACAAAGGCAGAGTGGTGAATGGAGAGGCCAGAGAAGATCCCAACCCATCTTCCTTCCTCTCCCTGGGGACCTTCGCCCCAGCTGCCAGGGGTTCAAAGCCATTTCCTGGCAGCCCTCCCTCCTCCCCCAGGGTTTCTCCTGTGTGGTCTTTATAGATCAAACAGGGGACGCTGGGCCCAACTGCCGCCGCTGTGTCTGTTAGGAGCTGCTCTAATGGCCTGTTGCTGCCAGCTGGGCAGGGAGAGGAGGGCGGCCGGGTGGAGAGCGTTCTAGAGAGGGGTCTCCCAGGAGGTGGGTGGTGAGGCTAGACTGGAACAAGCCTGCAAGGTCAGAGCAGGGAGGGACCTTGTGGATAGTCACCGAGTTCAGGGGGTTGTAAACATGTTTCAGCTGTAGAACTGTCAAAACAAAATCTTAGGCACGTGACCATCATATCAAGAAAGAGAAACTTTGAGATACTCAGGTTGAAATGATGGTAAGAGGTGAAACACAGTTTGAAAACCACTATGGAATCCAACTCCTGACATGTTTTATGTATTACTTATATACTTGTATTATTACTGTACAACTAGTAATGGCTACTGAGAATTGAGCACTTCCTGTGTTCCAGGCACCGTGCTAAACACTACACATACATTCTTTAATTTACTACTCCTCCAAGCCACATGTGACACATACTATCAGTAAGAATGTCCAATTTGCAGATGAGAAAATTAAGGCACAGACACGTTATGCCATTTGCCCCAAATCACAGAAAGTGGCAGACACAGGATAAGGCTGATTCCAGAGTATGAGTTCTTAACCATTAACTGTCTGGCCCCGATGGGGAAATTGACCAAAGAAGGAAAGATATCCTGCCTGCTATGCCTAAAACAGACCCCCGCCCCCTCTGCTACTGCCCTGGTCCAGCCTCCATCTTCTCTCACCTGGATCATCGAGGGTGGATCTCTTCGTGGGTCTCCAGGCTTACCCTGGCTTCCCTCCAGTCCATTTTTCATCCAGCAGCCAGGGTGCGCATTGTAAAGCATAAGTCTAGACCCTGTTCCTACTCTGCTCAAATCTTCTTGGGCTCCCCACTTCATGCAGAGTGAAAGCCCCAATCCTCCCCCCCGGCCTTTGGGGCCCTGCGTCATCCACCCCCAGCCACCCTGTCCACCATCGTCTCCTACAATCTCCCCCCAGCTCTCTGCTTTGCCACAGGGCCTTCTCCCTGCTCTGCTCCTTCCCTGTGCCTGGAACGCCCTTCCCAAGACATCCACACAGGTTGCCCGCACCCTGTTCAGCCCTTTGCCCACATGCCCACCCCTCACAGAGGCTGCCCTGACCACCTTATCTTGAAGGGCCACACCCTCCTCCTTTTCACTTTTTCCATAGTTCTTACCACTATCTAACCCATTATATTTTATATTATGTATTATATTTATATTATATTTATATTTTAGATTAGGTAATATATATTTTAATTTGTTTGTTTATTGGTTTCCCCCAATAGACTTTTTTTTTTTTTTTTTTTTTTTTTTGCGGTACACGGGCCTCTCACTGTTGTGGCCTCTCCCGTGGCGGAGCACAGGCTCCGGATGCACAGGCTCAGCGGCCATGGCTCACGGGCCCAGCCGCTCCGCGGCATGTGGGATCTTCCTGGACCGGGGCACGAACCCGTGTCCCCTGCATCGGCAGGTAGACTCTCAACCACTGCGCCACCAGGGAAGCCCCCCACTAGACTCTTGAGCTCCAAGAGGGCCGGGACTCTGCCTTGTTCACCACTGTATTTCCAGCACTTAGTGCAGTGCCTGGTACACAGCAGGTGCTCCATATATTTGTGGAATGAATGACTACAGATTAAATGCACAGCTGCCGTGTCCCTATGGCTTCAGGGTCCTTCAAGGCCCTCTTGCCCTCCTGCCCACTCACAGGCCACCCGCTCAGTGAACAAACCTCTTTCTACAGGGAACAAAGCCCAGGCTGATGGTCCTAACCATTGCCAGGGGTTCTGAGTACTTAATGATGGCCAGCCCTTTGCTAAAACCTTGGTATATTATCTCTTGAAACCTTGAAACAAACCAAGAGGTGATACCATATGGTCTCTAGTTTATAAAGGATGGGACTCAGGCACAGAGAGATTATGTGACCTGTCAGGATCACACATATTAAGTGGTGTGGTCAGGATTTGAACTGAGGACATTTGAATCCAGAGTTCATGTTCTTAACCATCACGCAAAGAACAGAGCTTCCCAGAGAGGAGCCCCAGAGACTGACTTTAATACCAGGTAGGTCACTAATTCATTTCTGAACGTCTCTGGAGCGCAGGGCTTGTGAGGAGGCAGAGGGAGCAGTGCTGGGGCCTAGACATAGAGAGTGTGGTAGAGGGAGGGCCTTCAAAGTCCAGTTTGCCTCTTTCCTTCCCCTCCCTCCCATTTTGGGGTCCCCAGATCCTGACAGCCTGGGAGGAATCCCACGGCAGATTAATTCCACTAATTGGCTTAACAAACCACGCTTATCTGGGCAAAGCTGGGGCCCAGTGAGTTTAAGATTAGGGAAAGCAGGATTCATGGCTTACTGCTCTCCTGCCCAGGGTCGGAGTGGACAGGGTTAGGACTTTAATTGGCTTAGCAGCGCTGAGTGGCTTAACAGCTCAGAGGGATGGGGGTGGGAGCTGGGCAGAAGGCATGAAAACACAGGTTGGTGTCCAGCCCCCAGCCAGCTTCATGTCTGACCAGAGGATCTGTGTGTTCTCTCAGGGATCAATCTGTCTCTGTACCGGGCCATCGCTCTGGGATCCTCTAATGCAGCCAGTGTGGTGGTATCAGGGATAGAGCCTGGGCTTGGGAATTAGGCAAAGGTAGGTTGACACCTCACCTCTCCCCCACTTGCTCAGTGGGTGACCTTCGGCAAGTTACTTGACTTTTCCAAGCCTCACTTTCTTGTCTGATAAATGGGTATATCAACTGTCACCAGAGGGAAGGTTTTGGGGCAAAACAAGATCACATGCCTAGAGCACCTCACATGGGGCCTGCTGGGACATGGAGGGTGCATAGTGTCTGTGAATTCCTTCCCTTGCTCTCCCTCCTCAGAGCCCCATTTTGTGATTAAAATAATAACATGCATCTTGCAGGCTTGTTTGGGAACAGAAGAAGAAAGGACCTGAATCAATTGTAAGGAGCTGGCCAGAGGTTACAAAAAGGATGGGCCCCCATATGTTTCCTGTGGTTGACACTATTTTTAAAAACCTTAATTAGTAGTTGAATACTGGCAGAATTCACCAAAAAAAAAAAAAAATCCCAATTTCCCATTTCTCTTGAGAAATCAAGACTTGACAACACCTGGTCCACGATTTCTTGTGGCACCATCAGCTGGAGCCGGGTGGTAGCTTCAGCTTCTCTAGGACACTGCTTGCCCCATACTGTCCCCTTGTCTGACACCCATGTACCGACACAGTCTGTGTTACTAGCTCCTCAAAGTATTCAAGGTTTTGATTCAACATTGTGCAAGCATAAGGAGTTGAAAGATATCTTTATGATTCAAATTAATTTATTCAGATTTGGGGGCGTGGGATCAGCATGTGAGTGAATGGCCAGTCCCTCAGCTTTGATCATGCAGGTCTCACACACACATCTCCTTCCTCATTACCCTGGGGTCCAGCCCTCAGAACATCTGCACCAAGTCCCGCTGGACAGTGAGCCTGTTCTTTGTGGGAACCTCATGTTTGCTTACCACATTGCTTAGTTTCTAGGAATACCAACTCTGGTGGCTTCTCGTCTGGATCTCTCTCCATTTAGCCAGACTCTCAGCCATTTTTGAATCCAAAGCTTTTGGGACAGGGGCCCAGAGGTTTAGCTCTGATGTAGACCCAGAGTCAGACTTCCAGAAAAGGGAAGGCTCTTAAGGCCATCAAATCTATTATTCTCATTTTACATACAGGGAAACTGAGGCCCAGAGGTGGGAAGAGCCTTGCCCAAAGGCACCTAGCCAACTAGTTACAAACCTGGATGAAGTCTCCTGATCCCGCCCTACCCCCAATCCAGCACTTTCCTGACAATATACACAGTCTCCCCATCCTTATCCACATAGTTCAACTCCCTCCCCCTCCTTTCCCATTCTTATCTCAGTCCAGCAGAAGCCCTGACTTTCTATCATCCTGGAATCTTGGTATCTCAGACTCATAATTCTTTGAGCTTGGAGGACACTTTAGTGGCAGAATTGCAGGGGAGATAAATTGAACTTGGGCTTTGAAGGCAGAGAGTCTTGAGTCCCAGTGCTTTTATTCTCTAGCCATGTGACCTTGGGCAAGGATGTCCCTTTTCTGAGCCTCCATTCCCTCATCTGTTAAGCAGGAATGATAATACAACCACATTGCAGGATTATTAGGAGGGATACAGGAGATGAAGCAGGTAAAAAGGCAATCAGTAGTCTGGCACAAAGTGAAGGCTTAATGAAACAATTGTTACAGAACTGTAAATTAGGGCTCTCATGCCCCTAAGGCCTAAGTGAAAGAGTCCAGATGTGATCCAAGAGAATGGAACCGGACAAACTGAAGCGCATATACCCTGTCTAAATTGTTCCAGGCCTGATATTGCTAGATGCATTTTTTTTTCAAGAGGAGCTAGGATTTTGGATTTTTGAAATACTATGCAAGCCAGACAAAACACTTCTGTAGGCCAAGTTCAATCTAAGAGCCATTAATTTGTCATCCCTGCAAAATCATCTCATCCCAAGCCCCTCATTTTACGAATAGGGTAGAGTAGAAATCGCTAGCCCTTTTATCTAAGAAACCATGGAGTTCAATGGACCCCCAGCCATCTGCAGCCACTCCCCTGAGACCCCCACCTCCACCCCATGGTCATTTTTTGCTCTGTTTGAGGGAAATTCAGTTTATGTTCAAGAAAGAAGTATGCATTTCTTGTAAGTAGATTCTGAAAATGGGAGAAGGGGGTTTTGAGGTAGCCAGTGAGTCAAGGGGCAGCTGGCCCATTTTAGGCTGAAGGGAAAGGGGGATGAAGCTTTGGTTACCAAGAATAGGAAGTTACCATTTCAGAATCTAAAAATATCTTTCACCATCTGTCCACTCGGGCACAGAATGATAAATGCAGATTAGTTCCTGGATGTAGACATGAATATTTTTTGTGTCAAGCTAATAATAATAACACCACCTTGTGTGGATAGAGCGCCTCCCACCTTTTCCCCCAGGGTAAGCTAAATGGAATATATACATCATCTAGGCAAGGCACATATGGGGAAAGCAAGTCAGAGAGAGATTTGGCAACACAACAAGGGTGACACAGCAAATGAGCAGCTGGGACAAACCCTGGGAGTCCTCTTTCCAACCCTCAGCTCAGAACTGCATCTTCTGAGTTAAGCAGAATGTGTTAACAAGTAGCAGAATAAATATAACAACAGCAATAATCACCCTTTACTCCACAGTGACTTTGACTTTTTCCATGTTTTCCCCACAGGTGTGATAATCATGATAATCTATTGCATTCCTAAAATATGTTACAGTCTGCAGGGCCTTTACAAAGACCCTCTCTCACCTGACCATCCCAAGAGGTAAGAAAATGTAATGTAGATCAATGAGATGAGAAGAGTAGGGAATCGCCCTCTCTTCACAGGTGAGGAAACTGAGGCTTGGAGGGAGGAGAGGTTTGTGTAAGATCAAATAGCAGACAAGTTCATTCTGTCAGTGCACAGTAGAGCCTAAGCTACTAGAGCAATACAGACTCAAGGGGAACCCTAGGTTCAGAATTCCCCGTCTCCAGTTAACTCAGCTCAGCAGCCACCCTCAGTCCTGGCAGAGGAAGAAGCCTAGAATTGGGCGGCTTGTACAAAGCTTCAGTTTTGTCTTACTGTCCTGAGACGAAAGGACAGATAGTGGCTATCTAATCTCAGATTCAAGATCCCATATCCCCATGGCTCTGTTTCGGGGGGCGGGGGAGACACTGCAGACACTGCAGAGACACTGGGGAAGTCCTAGGAGGCAGAGGAGCTAGACACCTTCTCAGCTAGGTCCACCACAACCTTTCCTAAAAGTCCAAAAAGTTTGGCGGGATATTCATTTAGCTGCCTCGAATTCTGTTTCTCCTGGGAGGTTGGGAATGGACTGCAATTCCGAACTGAGAATCTTTGAGAGCAGAGAGGGACTTCTGAGATCTTTCCTAAGCCCAAGCTCAGGCTCAGCACTCAGGCAGAGAGGAGTGGGACAGGGCTGGATGGAGCCCTGGGGCCCTGTTCCAACCTTCACATTCTTCTCCATCGGCCCTGGGCCCTCCTCATTCACACACCCCTGAGGATCTCTTTCTCTTTCTTCTTGCCCCATTCCCTCTTCCCTCAATAGCCAGATCCTAGAGGATGGTACAGAGGTTGATCAGAGTTAGAGGGCAGAGGTCAGGGAGGAGCTGGCAGAGGAGGAATCAGAGCTGCAATAGGGTGGGGCGGGGCGGGGGTCAGGACAGGAGCGGGCGTGGAGGATCAGAGAAAGGCTGGGGCGGCAGGCAGCCCCTTACCACCTCCCACTCCTCCAACTCAGTTCTCTCCACCTGAGCTTCTCCTACCTCCAGACCTGGCCGAGCTGCAGGAGGTGGACGAGGGTCTGCAGTAGCCAGACGCAGAGGCGGCGGCAGCGGCGGCGGTAGGCGCTGGCCGAGGAGGGCTCAGGTCGGGGGCCCAGATCGGGGCTGCCTTCTTTGGTACGGAAGGTGACGGCGCTGTCCTTGGTGCTGATGACCGGTCCGCCGGTGCCGCTGTCCTTGGTGCTCATTGCGGGTCCCGGGGCCCCAGCGGTCTCCGTGTAGTCGTAGACGAACCAGCGGAAGCTGAGCAGTTGTACAACAAGCGAGGGCAGGATCACAAACAGCAACGTGAGGCCGAAGTAGGTGCGGTGACCCTGCAGGTAGTAGGAGGCCGCCAGCCACAGGTCCGTGGCGCCGTCGGAGAAGAACACGAGCAGCGCGCACAGCACCCAGCAGCAGTCCCGCAGCTCGTAGCGCGGCCCCGGGCCTCCCGCCCCGGTTACCCCGGGGTCCCCGGCTGCCGCCGCCGCCTCCCCGCGCCCACCCGCACCGCCCCGAGCTCCTCCGGCCGCCCCCTCCGGCCCCGGGCCGGCCGCGGCCACCGCTCCATCCGACTTCGCGGCCATGTTGGCGGAGCAGGAGGCGGGGAGCGACTTCCGGGCGGCGGAGGGGGGGTGGGGTGCGGAGTGGGAAGGACCCTGTGCGGGCGGCTCCCGCCTCCTCCTCTTCCTCCTCTTCTTCTTTCTCCTCCCCTACACTTCAATTATTCATTCCCCTCGGCGCCGCCCCCGCCCCCGCCCTTCCCCCACCCCGCCTGGGCTGTGACCGGATGCGGGCAGCCCTCCAGGGAATGGAGAGGGGGAGGGGAGGGGAGAGCATCCCAGGTCACCCTCCTCTTCCTTCCTCAGAGGCGTGGGGCTCCAGCCACATGCTTTCTGCCTCCAAGCCCCCCACCTCACTCCACTTCCTTCTTTCCTCTTTTCTTCACCATCCCTGTCTCCATCCTCTCTTCCATTTATCTCCTCTGTTTACCTTCAGTGGTCTGGGTCTGAGGAGAGTAGGGGACCAGGGACTTGAAAGTAAGGGGCTTCTTAGGCAGGCACCCCAGTAGACCATCACTCCATGCTAACACCCCACTTCCTAGTTTCCAAAGTGTTCACATATTGTTCCATCCCTTTCTTTCATCTTGGGAGGTCTCTTTTCTTATTGTCTTTTTCTCATTTAGGCTGAGTAAACTGCAGCTCTGAGAGTTGCTGTCTCTTCCCACTCTCCCCTTCCCCTCCCTCAGGGAGGGGCCTTCATCTGGCCACAGCCCTAGTCGAACAGAGGCTGGGAAGGGGTCAACATCAGAGGGAAAGGGATGAGAGGAAACACCAAGTGGAGGAAAGAGCAAGTGTAAAGGCCTGGAGGCCTGAGACTAGAGGGCATGTTTTCAAGGAAGTCTGGATCACAGATCCAAGGAGGTGGAAAGCTAGGAAAGTTGGGGCTGGAGAGTTCCAAGGGATGCGATCCTAAAGAGCCAGAAGCAATGGGGAAACACTCAGAATTTGATCAGGGAAATAATGTGATCAAATCAGGATTTGGAAAAAAGACCCTGCAGCCAGAGGAGAGAAGTGCTTACAGGGAAGCAGTGTGGAGATGGAGAGACCAGAGAGAGAGAGAGAGTGCTAACAGTAATCCATGAGAGGGGTAGGGTCCCTCATATGTCCTGGATATCCCTAGTTCACCACCCACTTCACCCTGCTTTGCTCAGATTGGATGTACCAGGGCATTTATGATACAAGCACTCATGTAGCAGTTTCTCTTTGCTCAGAATCATTCTAAGCACTGTACATTTACTAACTCTTTATCCTTACAATTTGTGAGGTAGTTTATGTTTCCCTCCCATTTTACAGATGAAGAAACTGAGTCTTGGAGAAGTTTATTTATGTGTTTGGAATCACAAAGTGCTAGAGTCAAATTCAAACCCATCACCTGGTTCCAGAGTAAGCTTTTCTACCTTCCAAAGGGAGGATGGGAATTAGGTGAGAAAGGGAGGAGAGCAGAGGGGAGGAAGGGAGGTTTGAGGACCACCCTGCTTCAGAGTGGCAAGGAAGGGAAGATGAAGGGAGACAGCTGCCCTGGATCAGGAAGGAGCAGCCATTTGCAGTCCTTCAGCCCAACATCCCTTTCATGTCCAGGGACTGTTTTGGTCCCAGCAATGCTCAGGAGTTGGAGTGCCAGCTGTTGTCCAAGGCTGAAAATGGAGGACGAAGAGTTAGGGATTAAGGGAGTTTTCCAAGCTGGATACAAAGCTGACAGTCTTTATCCGCAGGCATGTGTAGACTGGTGGGAGTTTTTGTGGGTTGGGCAGGAGGGGAGTCCGAATCCCAATGTGATTAAGCAGGAGAAGTGTCTCTTCCTTTCTTTCTCCTCTACAACTCCAGGCAAGGAGACTCATGTAGTGCATGGAGCCCTGAGCAGAGGGAAGATCTGACCTCAGATCCCCTTATGGCCCTGGGCCAGTTCTGCATGTGTATGGATAGGGCCTGACAGAGTTAGGTTCTCACCTCCCGGGCCCCACCCAATGGAGGCAGCCCCTCTACCTCCCATGCCTCTCCACATCCCAGGATCAGCCTGTTCAAACAGGCAGTCGAAGTCACACTTTTATGTACGAGACTCTAGAGCCACGAAACCTGGGTTCAAAACCTACTCATTCCTTCCTGGCTCTATGACCTTAGGCAAGTCACTCAATTTCTCTTAGCTTCAGAAAAGAAAGTAAAATGGTGGGCTTGGGGGATAACCAGTGCCTTCCTCCTAGGGCTGTGGTGAAAATTAATGCTAATCATTAGCTGGGGTGATGCCTCCCTCAGGAAGCCCTCTTGGATCTCCTACCCAGCCGTGCCCTGCTCCCTATCCCTCAGAGAAACCTCCCTGACCCTCCCCTATTATGAGCTTCCATGACACTTTAGTCTTTTCCTTCTTGACATCAATACACTGGCAATTTATCTTTTATGTTTGCCTGTTTGGAATTGTCTGGGAGCTCCATGAGAGTCGGGACAATTCATCCATTTTCTTCACTGACAAATCGCCGAGTGCCCAGTGCTGTGCCTGGCACTCAATAGATAGTCTATAAAAATCACTGAATGAATGAACAAGTGATCAGCCCTATGAAATAGGTTCTGCTATTCTCCTCATTTTATAAACAAAGTAACTTATTCGGAAAAGGGCAGCGACTTGTGTAACTATGAAGCCCTTCTGTGTGTCAGGAGCTGTGCTAAGAAATTTACTGATATTACCACATGTTATCCTCAAACTAGCCTTTTTTGGGGGGGGGTGAGGAAACTGGGACTCAGGGAGGTGCTGTCATTTACCCGAGACCATTAGTTAGGAAGTAGCAGAGTTGGCATTCGAGAACTCTAGTTCAGGCAACTGGAGGAGTGACACTGAGGAAGGAACTGATGGGGTGCCTGAGTGGGTCAGGTGGGAGGGACCCACTTGTCACTGGTGCTGTAGAGGGGACTCTGCCCTGAGCAAGTTTGGACCAGTGTGTTCTGAGATCAGAGATCAGGGATTCAGACTAAGACCAAAGAGGAAGTACAGGGGTGGTGTTCCACTGGGGCCGGGGGCAGAATATCTTGGGCAAAGGCTCTGCAGTGGGACTGAGCCAGGCTCATTCAAGGGCTAAGATGAGGCTGGGTCTGGCTGATGTGGAGGCAGAAGGTGAACCACAGCTGGTCAGAAGTGGGTAGGTCCTTTGAGATCTCATCTAGTTCCCTGAGCTCTTCTTTCATTTTACACACAGGGACACTGAGGTCCAGAGAGAAGTATATCTAGCAAGTGGCAGAAGCAAATCTGGGAGCTTTTCCTTAGTGCCCAAGGACATGGCCTCTGGGCTTTGTTGGGAATCACTCTTGGAAACAGCCTTCATCACATTTCCTCAAGTAGCTAAGAGCTTAATCCATGCCTACCACACCTTCTGCTTGGACCAGTTTCTAATACACAGGACCGGTTTCCCTCTGCTTGGACCAGTTTCTAATACACAGGACTAATTCCTTTAGTCCTGTGCAAACTGTGCACAAGGTAATTGACACTGCATTGTTTATAACAAGAAAAATTGGGAACGACCCACATGCCCATCAGTAGGGGACTGGCTAAATAAATCATGGACTTCCTGACAACGGAATGGCATGTGGCAGTAAAGGAGGTGACGAAGCACTCCGTCTCCTAATACAGAGAGGCAGCCGTATGGAAAAGCAAGGGACAGAACAGGTGAAAAGTGGGACTAATAATCTATATTTGTATTTGTTTGCATATGCATAAAGAAACTTTGGAAGTCTACATAAGGAAATGAGATTACTGGGGAGCACTGGGCAGAAGGGAAACAGGTTGGGAGGGAGACTTTATAATATGCCTGTTTATAATTTTTTGAATCATGTGAATGTATTTACCTATTAATAAATTGAAATAATAATGGGGACAGCTGCTACTCAGCTACTGCTGAGTGTTGTCATATGGGAATAGGCAGTCAGTATGGTCAGATTTTCCAATTACTCAAGAGAAGCCAGAAATCCAGATTTTATTGTAAAATCTCTTGATTTTTAAACCTTGGCTCCATTTTCTCTCAAATACTTTTCAGGCCAAATAAATAGGTCAGTGGGTCAGATGTGGCCTGAGGGCCACCAGGTTTCAGCCTCGGCTCTAACGGCCTTCTGCTTCCGGGCTGGAGTTCTCAGCAGCCCAGGTCTCTGCCCCACTGTGGGCAGCTGGAGACAGAAGCAGAAAAGTGTCTTGTCTTGCCCCTTTCCTGGCACCCTCCAACCCTTGCCCCTTGGGGCTGTGGTATTTGGGGCTTTTAACTCGAGACCTGCAAGGCAGAGAGAGGTTATGAACGCTCAGATAAATCCTTCCCCCAGGGCCCTGCAGGCGTCAAGGCACAGCTGTCTCCTGCTGCCCACCCATCTGTCCCTGGGAAGTGGGGACAGAAGTGGGGGTGGGCAGGAGTCTCCACTCTGAGCTTCAGATCGCTGGGCTCTGTCCAGACTCAGCCTCCAAGAGATTGTGAGGAAAGAAAAACAGGGGCTTGGCTGCACCTAGCTGGTGTGTGCTGAGGTAATTCAAGCAAATACAAAACGCCAGAGCTGGAAAGGCCCTAAGGGACCATCTCATCAAACCCCTTGTTGTGCAGCTGGGAAGACTGACCTCTGCTCCCCAGCACCCCGCCCCAGACCATAGCTTTGTCGCTACTCTCCTGGACAACTGGACTGCACCAGCCTCTTCACTGGGCGCCCTGCAGCCTTTCTTTCCCTCCTATTGTTCAGTCTCCACCATTAGCCAGAGGAGCTTCTTTAAAAGAGAAATCTGGGGCTTCCCTGGTGGCGCAGTGGTTGAGAGTCCACCTGCCGATGCAGGGGACACGGGTTCGTGCCCCGGTCTGGGAAGATCCCACATGCTGTGAAGTGGCTAGGCCCGTGAGCCATGGCCACTGAGCCTGCGCATCCGGAGCCTGTGCTCCGCAACGGGAGAGGCCACAACAGTGAAAGGCCCGCGTATCGCAAAAAAAAAAAGAAAAAAAAAAAGAGATATCTGATCAGATCCCATTCTGCTCAGAATCTTCTGATTACTTCCTATTCACTTTGAGCCTGACTCCTCAGCCCTGCCTACAATCTCTCTCCTGCTCTCCTCTCCAACCTCTCATCCTTCGGTCTTACCCTCGCACATTCTGTTCCAGCCACACTCTTTGCTATTCCTTTAACATGCCAGCTTTTGTTCCTTCTACTCCCCCAGGTGTTCACAAGGCTCCATCTCTCTCTTCTCTAAAATGTTGCCTCTTCAGAGGGGTTTTCCTCATCATTTCTCCCCTATGCTCTGTCGCCTCACCTGCCTTATTTTTCATCCACAGCATTTATCACTACATGATGTTATAATATGTATGTTTTTGTTTCTTGTCTAGAGTACAAGATCTGTGGAGGCAGCAGTCTTGCCTACATTGTTCGCCACTGTGTCCTCAGCACTTAGCAGATTTTGGCACATAGATGCTTAGTGATCCTGAACCAGCTGTGACGTGAAAGGGCACAGTCTACAATTCAGGTGACAGCCAGTCCTGATTCTGCCATTACCTGCTTAGGTGACCTTAAGCAAGTCACGTCACCTCTCTGGGCCTCAGTTTCCTCATTTGTAAAACAAGGGAATCACAGAGACACCTTCAATTCAACAGTCCTGGGATGTCTTCTCTATTCCAACGTCACTTTCTCCTCCATGGAATCTGAAAGTCCTTTAAACAAACGTCATTGTGTTTATTTATTGAATAGTTAATACATTCACAGTATTCAAAATTCAAAGGTACAAAGGCAACATATATGTCTTTCCTATCTTGTTCTCCAAGGTTCTCCTTCCCTTAGGTACACAAGTTTCCCCTCCCTCCCTCCCTCCCTCCCTCCCTTCCTCCCTTCCTTCTTTATTTCTCCCCTGCCCCCCACTGCTTATCTTTATACTGTCCTTCACCATTCTGAAACAAATCATAGCTTAATTATACACAGTTCTGTGTTTTGCTTTTTTTTCACATAACAGCATTTCTGGAGGTTGCTTTACATCAGTTCATAGAGAGCACTCCTGTTCTTTTTTGTGGCATCCCAGTGTTCCATTGCATCGATGTACCATAATCTACTTCACCAATCCCCTAGATGTTGGGCAATTAGCTTGTCACCAGCCTGTAGCAATACTTCAGTGAATGATTTTGTGGACACACCATTTTGGATACCTGTATAATAAATGGACTTGCTGATTCGATGGTAGGTGTGTTTATAATTTGGATAGATGCCCCCTATAGGGACTATACCAATTTATCCCACACATATCAGCATTGAGTAAAAGTGCTCAAAATAGGCCTTTTTAAATGGACTGCAATAAGTCCTCAAGAATCCTTGTATAATAGGTGAATAAATTATTCAACCTTGCTAAGCCTGTTTCCTCGTCAATAAAATGAGTATCCTACTTCATAGAGTGGTGGTAAGGATCAAATGAAATAGTGCATGGGAAGTCCTCAGCCTAGTTCTTGGCACATAGTAGGGCCTCTATGAAGGTTCGCATTCCTCCTCTGCTTGATGTTATCATCTGCCCCCAGACTGCAAGCTCTGTGGGAACAAGGGCCTTGTCTGTCTTGTTCGGTGCTATAGCACAGCCCTGGCTAATGGTAGGTGTCCAATAATTATTTAGTAAGTGAATGAGCCCACTTTCCAACTTCACTTCGCCCACTAGGCCCTGCATTATGACCTAGCTCCTGCCTGTCCATTCAGCTCACCCCCTACCTCTTTCTCCCCTTCTCCTTGGGATCCAGCTACACTGCCTCCTCCAGGTTCCCTCCTGCCACAGTGCCTTTGCACTTGCTGTTTCCCCTGCCTGAAACAATTTCTTTACCCCATACCCACCCATAACCTCTCCATTTGCTTAGTTTATTTCTACTCATCCGTAGGTCTCAGGTCAAATGTCACTTTCTTAAGAAAGCTACCTCTATTCCCTGATTTACGTTGGGACACCCCTCTATACAATTTCATTGGACTCTGAGCTTTTCATTTGAGCCTTATCACAATAGGAATGGTGCCTGCATGAATGTCAATCATATCCCCGTGACCAAAAGCCCGTGAGGCTCAGGACTAGGCCTGTCCTGTTTACCATTGAATCTGCAGAGCCTGGCACAGTGTAGGCACTCAATAACCATGGCCTTGAGTGAATAACTGAGTGCCAACACCCATTTTACAGAGGGATTGAGCCACGCATCCCCACCCAACACTGTGGAAGTCTGGACTCCATGTTCCCCTCTCTTTCCAGTGGAAAGAGCAACTTCCATAATGTTTTGGTTGGTAAAGAAGAAGAGAGAGAGAGATTGAACTCTTAATTCCCTCCAAGGCATGATTATGTCACGGCCTCACTCATTCATTCAGCAGACCTCTCCGGGGACATCATCTGAGGGTCCTGGGTACTTGAGGGGAAGCCCACAGAGCCCCTAGCCTCAGTGGGCTCCCATGTCAGTGAGAAAGCCAAAACCATGGCAAAAATAGGTTTAGTCCAAAACAAGAAAGTGATCGATGCCAGAAGAAAAGGAGGACGACAGTCCTTCTGGAAGACCTGAGGGAGAGCCACCCTCCTGGGGGACCAGGTCGGGGATGGGATGGGGTCTTCTAGCAGGAGGGGCCTTAAGAGAAGAGTAAAAGCCTCAACAAGTGGATAAGGAAAGCAAAGGGTACTCCAGGCAGAGGGCACAGCCCAAGCAAAGGCGGAGAGGTGGGCAAGTCAGGGAGTGTTTGGGAACTAGGGTTCAAGGAGAGTAGAGGAAGATGAGGTGGAGAAGAACTCACAGACAGGTATCAGGAGATGTGTCCCTGAAGGATCATTGCAGCACTTCTTATAATCCCCAAAGATGGAAAACAACTTAAGTGTCCATCCACAAAAGAATGGGTCAGTAAACATGATACTCACAACCACCACACTGGCAAGCCGCAGAAAGGTGGATAATACCTAATGTTTGGGAGGATGTGCATCAGTGGTAGGGCATAAATGAGTACAGCCATTCTGGAGGGCAGTGTGGCATTGTTCAGGGAAAAAAAGTGTGTGCGTGCCCTTCATCAAGGCAACAGCACACTAGGGTGTTCGTTGTGGCACTGTGTGTGTCAATGCGGAGAAAAAGGGAACTCAAGCACCCACAACCAAGGAGGAGGACGTATGAAATGTGGTGGAAGCGGTTACGGGTTCTCTGGAGCTTCCAGGAGCAAGGAACTAGAGGTACACAGAGGATGTGGATAGATCCAAGGAACATCGAGATGAGAAAAAAAAAAAAAAGTGGGACATTAACACACCTTACAGCACAATAATATTATGTGGATTATCCGTATCTACTATCTACTAAAACTAATCATACCCAGCAATCCCACTCCTCTGTATTCACGCCACAGAAAGGATACATATGTGTGTGTACCCAAAGACATGCACACGACTGTTCATATCCGCGCTCTTTGTAACAGCCCCAAGCTGGGAACCACCACAGCTCCACCAGCAGCAGAATGGCTTAACTGCTGTGAGCCCTCTGATGGAGTACGCTCCAGCATCGAGAGTAAGTGATCTACAGCCACACCCAGCGATAGAGACAGATCCATGCACAAAATGTTGAGCGAAAGAAGTCAGACATAAAAGAGCACACTCTGTGTGATTCCATTTGTATAAAGTTCAAAAACAAGCAAAACCGATGTATGGTGTTAGAAGTCAGAGTGGTGGTTACCTTGGGGTGGTGGACGGGAGGGCTTGGAGGGCTCTTCTGGGGAGGGGGCTGCTTGATCTGTGTGCTGGGTACTTGGGTGTGTTCAGTTTTTGAACGTTCATAAACTATAGTATACTTAAGACTTGTGCACTCCTGTGTGTGTTATACCTTAATAAGAATTTTTTTTTTTTTTTTTTTTTTTGCAGTACGAGGGCCTCTCACTCTTGTGGCCTCTCCCGTTGCGGAGCACAGGCTGCGGACACGCAGGCTCAGCGGTCATGGCTCACAGGCCCAGCCGCTCCGCAGCATGTGGGATCTTTCCGGACCAGGGCACAAACCCGTGTCCCCTGCATCGGCAGGCGGACTCTCAACCACCGCGCCACCGGGGAAGCCCAATAAGAAATTTTAAAATACATAAACACATAACACAACTACTATGCATTTTTCAAGAAATCACAAATATTTAAGGACATATATCAAACACAGTAGAGAGGGTTTCGGTGAGCTCAGAATTGAGTGGGGGTGGGGGGAAAAGGAGAAAATAATATAAACAAGAGAGGGTCTTTGAAGACTAACTCATGATCACGTGCTAAGAGCTGAGAGGTGGGATTAATTCAACCACCTGTACTTTACTGCATGAAAAATAAATGTAAAACTTAATTTAGGAAACTAGATAAACAAATGAACTCTGGTGCTTATAGACTATAGAATACTCTGCAGCAGTCAGGGAATAGGAGAGAGATCTAAATATACACATCAAAGATGTCCAAGAGCAAACAGGCTGCAGAGTGATCATTTGTGTGCAATGCCTTCCATCCCACCTCCCTACCCTGCCACACACATAATAGTCTTACATATGTTCTCTGGGTTCCTAACTACATCTTTAAATGAACATCATCACACACCCAAACTGGGACTGTGGAGAGAACTGAGATGGGGGAGGGGTGTCAAAACGGAACTTTAGTCTTCTCTGTAATGTTTTCATTTTCAATAAGAAGAATCTATTCATGGAATTTTACATGAATGGATTTAGTATTAAAGGTAGTAGTAAAGACCAGCTCACGGGCTTCCCTGGTGGCGCAGTGGTTGAGAGTCTGCCTGCCGATGCAGGGGACACGGGTTCGTGCCCCGGTCCGGGAAGATCCCACATGCCGCGGAACAGCTAGGCCCATGAGCCATGGCTGCTGAGCCTGCGCGTCCAGAGCCTGTGCTCCGCAACGGGAGAGGCCACAACAGTGAGAGGCCTGCGTACCGCAAAAAAAAAAAAAAAAAAAAAAGACCAGTTCAGGGAGGCCGGGAATATTCTGGGCTTGTATTATCTTTGATGTCACTTTTAAGATTTTTCAAGTCAAGCCTTGGGACCATCTGTTGCCTGATGAAATTGAGGTGCAGGGAGTTAGGACGCAGGTCCCCACCTGGCATCCCCATCTGGCTTCATGACCTCGGGAGGATCCCATGCCCTTTTTGGGCCTCAGTGTCCTCATCTGCCCAATGGGAATCAGATTTCTTTGTTCCCTGGGGACGTGGGAGGATGAAGTGAGGGCATGAGGAGAATCACATGAATATAAGGGATTATTCTCTGGATCAGGGGAGGAGAGGGAGTGGAAGCCTCCCCTCCACCTGCCAAGCCCACAAGGCACAAAGGAAGCAGAGGGAGGCGCTGGGGACCACCCAGGAGAGCAAACAGCCCATCTGTGGGACAAGGGCACGCTGTCAGCAGCTGGGAGGTCTGGCCTGGACCACTCTCAGGCCAGAGCCCCTGGGGCAGCCACCCAGGCTGCCTGGAAAATTGGGATATTGAGCCAGCTTCCTGCTACTCCCAACTCCAGTGCAGTCACAGCCCTGTCACCTCTCCAAGCCCCCATCATCACCCTCCCACCCCCAACACACACACACACACACACACACACACACACACACAGAGGACCGCACCATACTTGCCCTTTTTAGCCCATCCTATCCCCACAGCCAGAGAGGTTTCACAAGGTAAAACTCACTCACGTCCCATGCTTGCTCAAGGCCCTCCAGTAG
Source organism: Lagenorhynchus albirostris (assembly GCF_949774975.1). Lineage (NCBI taxonomy): Eukaryota > Metazoa > Chordata > Mammalia > Artiodactyla > Delphinidae > Lagenorhynchus > Lagenorhynchus albirostris. Next base: position 26,651,842 of record NC_083109.1, read on the forward strand.
CTTCGTATTGATCTGGGAACAAAATCCAATCCCCTTACCTTAACAAGGCCTGGCATGACCTGCCGCTCCCACCTCCACCTCCAGCACAGGGGTTAAGAGCCTGGCCCCAGAGAGATCTGCCTTGGTTAGAATTCTGGCTCTTTTCCTCATTCATTCATTCAAAAATGTTTATTGAGCACCTACTGTGGGCCAGGTAGTGTTCTAGGTATTGAAGATACATCAGAAACAAATGAGACAAAGATTCCTGCCCTCATGGAACTTCCTTTCTAACAGAGGGAGATTAACAATAAATATAAGTAGATTAAATAGCATGCTGGAAAGTGACAAAAACTGTAAAAAAAAAAAAGTAGAGCAGAGGAAGTTGATCAGGAGTACTGGGGGGTGGGGTGGGGGGTTTATTTTTAAATAGAATGGTCAGGGTAGGCCTCACTGAGAAGGTGAAATTTAAGCAAAGACTTTTAGGAGCTGAGGGAGGGAGACAAGAGGACACCAAGGGAAAGTACAGGCAGAGGGAGCAGCCAGTGCAAAGGCCCTGAGGTGGAACTGCACCTGGCTTGTTTGAGGAGCAGCAAGGTGATGGGGAGAGAGGTGGGAGAGGCTCAGAGAGGTAGGGCAGGTCATGTAGGGCCTTGCGGGCCTCGGTGAGGAGTTTGGCTTTTACTGAGTGAGATGGGAGCGTTGGAGGGTTCTGACCATAAGGGAGTGGGGGAGGCAGGACAGGGAAGGAGAGGAAGCCAAGTAGCACTTGCGGATGTCGTGTGGGTGGCTGCTTCAGCCTGACTCCATGGGGGAACTCTGGAGCATAAGTTACACCTCAGAGTTATCCACCCACACCCCTGCCAGCATCCTACGCAAAGAAGGTGGGCTTTCATAACCCTGAAATGATGAGCTACAGCTTGGAGGAAGGGTGGGTCCCCCCAGAAGGCTCCAGCAGCCTGAAAGCAGTCCTCCCGAAGGAGAGAAGTGGGTGCTGGTCACTGAACACTTACCCAAGGGTGGGGCGCACAGAAACAGTCAAAGGAGGTCCAAGGGGAAGGGGTGCAACATCGTTCTTATTGCCTCCAGTCCCCAAACACCAAAGCCCCAGTAGTTACAGCCCTTTTGGCCTGGGGCGGTGGGTGGCTAAAGATGGGGCATACCCTACTGTGATTGGTAGAATTTTCTGGTTAGGAAAGACTGAGGGTCCACCTCCACCTGAGTTGCAGAGGGTTCCATGCTCTGCAACGTTCCGATAACGTGGCAGTCCAGCCTTATACACCTTATGGGATGGGGAGCTAGTTACCCTTGGGTTAGATCTGTTCACTTTTGGATACTTTGGATTTTAGAAAGTTCTGCTTCATGTTGAGCCCATGGCTGAGCACCGACTGTATGCCAGGCACCATCCTAGGTCCTGGAGACACAGCAGCAAACATGACAGACAAGGTCCCTACCCTGAGGAACTCTCAACTGGAGAGGGAGATGATTAGAGAAAAAGATGGTGTGGTAAGTGCAGAGGTGTCGGTAGCCCAGGAAGCTGTGGGGGCCCCGAGAGGACTCTTGACCTTTGGGAGGAGGTGACACCAAGCTGATAAGTGGGGGACATGTAGTAGTTATACAGGTACAAAGTTTGGGAGAAAACGAATCCAGGCTGATGGAAGAGTGTGTGCAAAGGCCCGGAGAATCCCACCAGTGTTCACTTCACTATCTCCATTGCTACCCTCTGTCCAGCAACTATCCTCTCCTGCCTGGATGATTGTAACAGCCTTCTCGTGGGTCTCCCACAGAGAGGCAAAGAAGCTGGGGTAGGCAGCCACTAGCTCCTTCCTCTTCTTTGTTGAGGGCCACTCCTGTGGATGTTAACTCACCTGCATTCCCCACTCAACCTGCATCTGTGAGCAGGGAGAAAGAGGAAGCCACAGGCCTGTGCTGCAGTACTTGCAGGCCACCCCCAAGGAGGGCCTGGCCATGTGGGCGGGGCACCTATAGGCCCATCTATAGGTCCACAGGCTCCATGCCTCCTTCCCCTTTCTGACATCACTTCCTTCTCTGCCCGCCCCTCCCTCCCCCCACATTCTGTTCCACCTACACTGGCTTTGCTGTCCTTCCAACTTGCCAAACGAAGGCGCATCTCAGGGCCTTTGTATTTGCTGTTCCCTCTGCCTGGAATGCTCATCCCCCAGATGCCCACGTGGCTCACCCGCTCACCTCCTCCATATCTCTGCACAAATGCCACCTCTTCAGAGAAGCCCTCCCTGACCACCTTATCTCAAGTCGCCCCTGGTTCATTCCCTCTCCACCTTGCCCTGCAGTGTGCTCCACAGCACTTATCACCCACCACCTGACATATGATATAGTTGCTTGTTCACGTGTTTATTGCCTGTCTCTCCCACCAGACTGAAAGCTTTCTGAGGGCAAGGACCATGTCTGGTTTTTCTCATGGTGGAATCCCTATAACAGGGCCAGGGCAGTCAATAAATATTTGTGAAATAGATGGTTCTGAAACATAAGTGATTCTGAAACAGGAGCCCTTCCAGGTCTGACTGTCCCAAAGTCTTAGATATGCCCTCCCTCCCCAACATTGCCAGTGGCCAGGGGTGCCCTCTGAGGGCCAGTCACAGCCAAGAAGCTGCCAGTTTGGGAGACTTCCTCAACCCTTCCCCGCCCGGGCCCATCTGCCAGGGGTCAGGGGTCAGCCTGGTCCAGCCCTCTTTGAGCCCCAAGATGGAGGAGACCCAGTCCTGGGGTCCAGGCCCCACAGATGCCTGGTGAGGCCTGTTTCTCCTTTGGCAAATGTTCCCCCTTCCTTCACAGGGCCTGCGTCTGCGTTTCTGAACCAGAAGGTGTTTACACAAAACATCCTGGGTTTGGCGACAAATTCACCCTCAATGAGGAATCCTTAATGAATCTCCTTCTTTCCCCATGCCAGGTGGCTGCAGGGAAAACTAGCTCTGCCTCTAGCAGTTGAAGGAAGCCAATGGCCAGGCAAAGACGGGGTGCTACTGCAACTCCTGGGGCCACGATTTAGGGGAGGGCCTTTTTTCAGGGTCCAGAGACAGCTGCGGTCTGGCTTGCTGTGTGACAGGGCATTGCCCTTTTCCCTGCCTTAGTTTGCAACTGTGAAGTGTGTAATAACCCATCCCCACAAAGGTTGCTGTGAAATTCAAGTAAGGCAAGGGGTGTGAAAGGTTACAGTGGCCAAAAGGAGAGAAATAAAAAGCTGGACTCAGGGAAACAAGAGGTCAGAGCTCTAGTACTGGGTCTGCTCTTGACTTTTTAAAGTCCTCACCACTCTCTCAACCTTGGTTTTTGCAGCTGTACAATGAGGTATTGGGCTTGAAGATCTCTAGGGAACCCTCTTGTTCTGAAGGGCCGCCACTTTCCACCTGCCTGCCTCATCTTGGAGGTCTTCCCAGATCCTACAGCCCACACCAATTCACTTTCCAGCACTTACACAACTTTCTTCTGACCTGGCACTCACTGCCCATGGTTTTCCAGCCCCTTCCTTGGGTCTAGGTCAGCTATTCCGGACATTGGGCCTAACACAGGGGCTCAATGAACACGGGGGTCAAACTGAATTTAAAAAGATTCCTGCCTCCTTCCAACCCTGAGGAAAGACAATGAGGGGGAGTTTTATTCACTCTCATTTTATAAACTGGAACCTGAAGGTTAATATAAGTCACACTGCCACATGGGCCTCCTTGGTGTTCCTCAGGCAGGGAGGGGAAGAATGATTTGATTTCTCCAAAGCACTATCACTGCCTGCCATAGTATATAATTATTTGTTTTGTCATTAATTGTCGATGTTTCCCGCTAGATGAAGTTGCACGAGGGCAGGGACTTTGTTTTGTTCACTGCTGCACCCTCAGCCCCTAAAACTGCCTGGCACAGGGCTTCCCTGGTGGCACAGTGGTTGAGTATCTGCCTGCCAATGCAGGGGACAGGGGTTCGAGCCCTGGTCTGGGAAGATCCCACATGCCGCAGAGCAACTGGGCCCGTGAGCCACAACTACTGAGCCTGCGCGTCTGGAGCCTGTGCTCCACAACATGAGAGGCCACGACAGTGAAAGGCCTGCGCACCGCGATGAAGAGTGGCCCCCGCTCGCCACAACTAGAGAAAGCCCTCGCACAGAAACAAAGACCCAACACAGCCAAAAATAAATTAATTAATTAATTTAAAAACAAAAACAAAAAAAAAAACTGCCTGGCACAGAGGAGGGGCTCAAGAACTGCACGAAAGGGAGAGGTTGAAAGGTTTGTGCCTGCAGGGGGCGCTTCAGTCCCGCCCCCAAAGCTAGGCCCCGCCTCTCGCGTCCGCCCGCCGCGCGTGCATTGGAGCCTGCGCGCCACCGTTCTTTTTCCAATTGCGCATGCGCGCCGGAAGCGTTGTCAGATCGGCGAGTGCGCGGACCGAGCCGCAGCGGAGGTAGAGCGGAGGTGGGTACGGATCGCGGCCGAGCCGAGTCGGAGCAGGTGAACACCATGCTGTCGCCCGAGGCGGAGCGGGTGCTTCGGTACCTCGTGGAGGTGGAGGAGCTCGCCGAGGAGGTGCTGGCGGACAAACGGCAGGTAGGAGGCCCGTCCGCGGGGCTGGGGCCCGGGTTTGGCCTGAAGGCGAGCGCCTGGAGAAACGCGCGTGGTTCAGAACTGGCTCCAGCTCGGGCTCGCCGTGAGTTGACCTAGGCTTGTGGGCCAAGGGCTGTGACGACAGACTGGGCGGTTGTGAGATCACGTGGGTCAAATGCGTGGCACGGCACGGAGTGGGGACGTGGTAGGAGCGTGGGGCCCTGGCCATGGAGGGCCATGTAGACCTGCACAGGGAGTTTGGGTCTCGTTCTAATGGAAATGCCAAGGGTTTTAAGGGAGTTCGTGGTGGCAAAAGATACTCAACATCACTAATTATTAGGGAAATGCAAATCAAAACTACAATGAGGTATCACCTCACACCAGTTGGAATGGCAATCATCAAAAAATCCACAAAAAATAAATGCTGGAGAGGGTGTGGAGAAAAGGGAACCCTCTTACACTGTTGGTGGGAATGTAAACTGATACAGCCACTATGGAGAACAGTATGGAGGTCCCTTAAAAAAACTAAAAACAGAACTACCATATCACTCAGCAGTCCCACTACTGGGCATATACCCTGAGAAAACTATAATTCAGAAAGTCACGTGCACCCCAGTGTTCATTGCAGCACTATTTGCAATAGCCAGGACATGGAAGCAACCTAAATGTGTCTGTCGACAGATTACTGGATAAAGAAGATGTGAGATACACCCACATGTATAATGGAATATTACTCAGCCATAAAAAGGAATGAAATTGGGTCATTTGTAGAGATGTGGATGGACCTAGAGTCTGTCATACTGGGTGAAGTAAGTCAGAAAGAGAAAAACAAATATCGTATATTAACACATATTTGTGGAATATAGAAAAATGGTACAGATGTACCTATTTGCAGGGCAGGAATAGAGACACAGATGTAGAGAATGGATGTGTGGACACGGGGGAGGGTGGGATGAATTGGGAGATTAGGTTTGACATAAATACACTATCATGTGTAAAATAAATAGCTAGTGGGGGCCTGCTGTGTAGCACAGGGAGCTTAGCTCGGTGCTCTGTGATGACCTAGATAGGTGGGATCGGGGACTGGGGACGGAGGTCCAGGAGGGAGGGGATACGTGTATGCATAATAGCTGATTCACTTCATCGTACAGCAGAAACTAACACAGCGTTATACTCCAAATAAATAAATAACAAAAAGTTTAAAAAAACAGTAACCTATGTGGTGGGCCCAGTTCCTGTCTACGTTTTTCAGAGAGGTGAAATCACATAGCTCATAGTGGACAGCAGGATTCACACCTGGGTATTCGGCTTCAGAGCCAGTGCTGTCAGGCAGTATGCTGTACTGCCTGCTCACTCCCTTTGTAGCTGTTGGGCTGTTACCACCATCTCAGTGCCAACACCTCTGCTGTTCTGATCTAATATTGTTGGGTTTTTCATGATACTAGGTCAGAATCAACTGGAGGAGCTTGCCAGGGAGTGGTTTGCACTCTCCTAGTGATTCTGAAATGCCTTAAAGCTTGAGAACTAGTGCTTCAGTGGATAATAAAAAAAAAATTACCTATTTAGTCATTAAACATTTCCCCAGCACCTCCTCTTGGGGGAAGACACCGGGACAAAGCATTGTTTTTAAGGAGCTGGAAGCTGAGTGGGGGAAGAAATACGTTCACACATCAGTCCATTTTAGGCAGGACATTGGAATTAACCTAGGAATGATGGCTTGTCTCTGTTAGGTTTTAATAGCCCTGGTCTGTTAGGAGTACAGGCTGGGGTAAGAAGTAGCTGAGTTCCTTTCTGCCCCTGTGCTTTTCAGATTGTGGACCTGGATACCAAAAGGAATCGGAACCGGGAGGGCCTAAGGGCCCTGCAGAAGGATCTCAGCCTCTCTGGTAAGCCTAGACCTCCTCGCTGCAGCCCAGGAGGCCTGTTCCGTTTCCTTCTAAGGCCTTTGACTTGTCCCTGATAGAGACTGGGCAGGAGGCCACAGGCATGTAGCACAGCCCGTGGAGATGGGGGAGACGGTATTGCAGGTCTGACATAGACTGTACATAAAGCTACTCTGCTTTAGTTTTCTCTATGATACTTCCTCAGTAACAGGTCGTTAGCGGCCAGCTTATCAGTGATGGCACTGGGAACATGCGGGGGGTATAAAAACCCCCAGCACGTGAAAATTGTGAATTGAAAATTCACAATGTGAAAATTGTGAGAAAGCTGAAGGAGGAGTTGGACATGGGGTGGGTTTTGGAGAAGGGGATAGTGGCTCTTTAGATGAGGCCAAGTGGTTGTGACAGAGTAAGGAGCAGGGGAGGGGTGTGTGATGAGGCTGAAGAGGTGGGCAGAGGCCAGGCCATAATGAAGGGCCTTGGGGGCCAAGGGTTTAAAGTGCACCGGGAAGCCTAAAACCTTCCAGTTTCTTCTCATCTCACCCGAGTAAAATCCGGAGTCCTGCAAGACCCCATGGAATTCAGACTTCCTTGAACTCTCCCACATCATCTCCTCTGCTCTCCTCCTTACTCATTGGCTCCACCCTCGCTGGTCTCCTTGCTGTTCCTAACGCCCCGGCACATTACTCCTCTTTGCTGTTCCTGGTTCCTCTGCCTGCCTTGCTCTTTCCCCAGGTGTCTGCAGGGCTTACACCCTCACTTTCTTTGGGTCTCTGCCCAAATGGCACATAATCAGTGAGGCTTTAGCCGACTGCCTGGTATAAATGACAAACTCCTCCCCTACTTTGGCATTCTCCATCTCTCTTACCCTGCTTTAGTTTTCTCTATGATACTCTTCAGGGTCTGACAGATCATATCTTTGTTTATTATCTTTTTTGTTTATTGCCTCTTCTCCACTATAACGTAAGCTATGAGGGCAGGAACTTTGTCCTATTCTGCTGTGTTCTCAGCATCTAAAACAATGCCTGGCATAAAAATATTTGTTGAAGGAATGACTGTTTGCCATTTCAGAAGACGTGATGGTTTGCTTTGGGAACATGTTTATCAGGATGCCTCACCGTGAGACGAAGGAAATGATTGAGAAAGGTAAGGCCTCCTGGGCAGGGGTCAGGAACAGGTTCCCCCGCACCCCCCAGCCTTGGTCTTAACCGAGAACCGAGAGTCAGGCTTTCTTTGGGCAGCAGCTTGATGAGAGGCGGCTGTGTGCATGTTGATCCGTGCTCTGCCACTGAGTTATTTCCTCATCTCTAAAAGGGGGACACTTCTACGTAGCACAGTTGTTGTGAAGTTGAGATAAAACAGGACGCGTGCCTAGCGCAGTGCTTGTTTATCAGTGAGGAATGAGTTAGACTGCAAATAACAGGAATCCAACAAATTGAGGGTTAAGGAAATAGAGTTCTGTTCTTCTTATGTAAGAAGTTGTCCAGAGATGGGCAGTGCAGGGCTGGCACAGCTGTTCAGCAGTGTCACCTTAACATGTTCTCAGGGTTATTATGTCATCATCGAAGGTCTCATGTTCGAGTGCCAGGCTGGAGAAAAGGCAGAGGGTTTTCTCCATATATGGCCTTGCCTTCTATTTTGAAAATAAGACGGTCCGCCTCAGGGACTTCTGCTGATCCCTCATTTGCCAGATCTAAGGCACATGCCCACACGTAGCTGCCGGGGAGCCTGGCAGAGGAGCTCTTATTGTTCACATCCCCTGCAGTAGCAAGTGGGTTGAAATGGACGTTTGGGAAGAGTGAACCTCTAGGGTCTGCCACAGCCTGGATACACAACATATGTTACTCAAATCTCGCAACTACGTTCCTGGAGGCTCTTTGGAGGAGCGTCATAAAGGCAAAAGGTCAGGCTACAAATGGGTCCTTGGCTGGGAAAAGGTCAAATTATGCATGTTTTCTCTTCTGTACCCCTGAAAACATGTGGGCCAGGAGGACCAACAAGGTTGCCTCTGTCCCTGAAAACAGGGTATCTCTATCCCTATTGAAACCGAAATTCTAGCAAAGGAAACTAGGTCCGCTTGGAGGAGAAGCTTCCAGCTGTCTTGTTGAAAAACGTACACTAATATCCTGGTTATAAAATTAAGAATTGTCATTGCACTTGGGTGGAGGCTGGAGGCCACTCAGACTAAGCTTCCGCAGGGCATCGCCTGCCTGGGTTCAGGATCCTCAGCTCTCTTAGCCCACAAGTGTGGTCTTGTCACCGACATAGAGAAGTTCTGTGACGACATCACCTCTGGTTCTCAGGGATGGACCCAGGCTAAACAAGCTTGTGTGAGACTGTGGTTCCTCATTTACAGTGAGAACCAGAACCACTGCCCAGGCCAGAGGCTCGGCTCGTTAGGGCGTTCACCCATCAGAAAGAATGGAAGTCTGTGAGGAAGACAGGAATGTCACTCACGAGTGGATGAAAACAGAGCTGGGGGAGTTGGTTGGGTGGCACCAGTCAGTTGCACTACTCACGGCACACCTGCCTTTGGGTGCAGCCCGTCCTGTAAGACACTGTCCTGTAAGACAGCCTTCTCTTCACAGCCGTGAATTAGGTCAAGCGTGAGCACTAGGCTGCATGTTGACTGTTCACGTATCAGTTACCACAATCCTGCCTTTGTGAAAACCCCTGACCTTGATGAATGTGGGTTTGTGAAATTCCTCAGCCACCTATTTTTCCATCCCTCTTAGGGTAGGCTGGGTCTAGGTTCTTTTTGTCCTTACATTTGAATTTTCCACAATTTCACTGTGGGAGGGTGACCTAAAATCCTGGCGTTGCCTTCCCCATCCACTGGCCAGGGTACTTTGCATAATGAAAACAGTTCGGTGAACTGTGAGTCAGGGGACTGGTGTGCTCAGCCCTGTTTTGGGCTCACTCAGGGGTCGGGGCAGGTCATATCCCTTCTCTAGCCTTTAGTTTTTTCCTCAGCTGGTCTCCGAAGTCTTCTTTTCTTTCCCACATGCTGAGACCCCTTGCTCTCAAGGGGGCTGGGGAGAGGCTGGCATCCTCAGATCTGTCTATAGTATAACCTCATCTTGTTTGCATCTCATTTTTCAGATCAGGAACATCTGGATAAAGAAATAGAGAGGCTCCGGAAACAACTGAAAGTGAAGGTCAATCGCCTGTTTGAGGCCCAAGGTATTGGCCTGGGGGCTGGGGGTGGGGCTGGAAACCAGGAGGGGAGACAACCATCAACACGGACTTTGAAGGCAGGGGTGGGAAGCCCCTCTGGGTGGGCAGTGACCCGGGCAGCTGGTGAGTGGCACTGAAGCTGTGGGCAGTGGGCAGGGTTGTCTCGAGCCGCCCAGAGATGGAATGGACGAGAAGTCTGTGGGATCTTATTCCTGTCACAAGTTGTTTTCAGGCGCCAGGAATGGCCTGGGATATCTCACATTTATGCCAGGGCATGGTGTCGGGACTGGGATAGCTCTGACTAAGGGTCAGAAGGCCTCAGTCAGGTGGTCCAGGTTAGAGCTGAATTTCTAGGTAAACCAAACCACTCCAGATTGGTCACAGTCTGGTGCAGATCTGGAGGTTTCTAGACAGCAGTCATGACTCTGCAGGTTCTTGGTGACTCAGGAGCAGGTGTCGATGCGCATTGTTCAGTGCATTGCAGAATTTGAGGTCCATTCCTGTCAGACCTCAAGGCCAAGTGTTTGGCAGCATGAATGCAGTGTAAGCCCCTTTCCCAGGCCTGACTCCAGGGCCAGCAGGTTGGACAGCAGGAGCCCCGACTCGCTGATGAATTGTCTTCTCTTCCTAGGCAAACCGGAGCTGAAGGGTTTTAACCTGAACCCCCTCAACGAGGATGAGCTTAAAGCTCTCAAGGTCATCTTGAAAGGATGAAATTTAAGAACCAAAGTGGGGGACCTAAGAACAGCATCCCCCCTGGGATCATGGAGGACCTAGAACTCTCCAGCCTTGACACCTGCAAGGACAGGATCTACTCTGCAAGGGGACAGTTGTGAGGAATCTGGCCATAGCCCTTGTACGAAGCTTCTTTGTCTGTAGCACTTGGCTATTTTGTGATGGCAGGAGGGAACCCTCAGCCTGCCAGTATCTGCCGGGCCTGACCACTGGGGCTGGGTGGACACAAGGCCCATTGACAGGCCCTGGCAGCCACCAGGAGGTGGGAGGGGGCAGCGCTTGTGGGGGTGTGAGAATGACTGCAACAGGCACTTCTCAACAATGGCCTGCTATTGAAAGGGGCCCCGGGCAGGGGGAAGAGTGGGAGCTCATTCCAGCATTCCTCTCAGAAAGAGAGAGAGGCATTTTCAAGCAGTGTGTGTAACGGAATTGGAATAAAGCAGGAGGCTCAGAGGCTCCTGTCCTGAATCAAGGACAGAATCTTGGTGCTTCATGGTCCGCCATAGGCAGACGCACAGTCCCCCTGCACTGCCTCCATTTGGGCCCATCTTCCTGCTTGCCCCCAGGACAGCCCAGAGCAGGTGCTGCTTATCAGCCTGCTGCGGCTGCTCTGGAGTCAGGGAGGCCTTGCAGAGTCCTGCACCAGAGGTGGGTGAGGGGCCGCGTCTTACTGTGCTGCACTTGTGCAGGGTGCGCCTCCACCGGCTCTGAAAGCAGGGCCTGGGCCAGTGCTGCTCGGAGTTCCCATCTGCCCTCGGGGTCTGCGATCCTGATGGGAATGTGCCGTGATGGGTGTCTTTCGTATGCCTCGAGGGCTCAATAAATGTTACCTACGTGAACGAATAGCAGCTTCTAGTCTTCACCTCATTCAGTCCTTAATTGCCACTCCTTTAGGATACCATCTATGAAGGGGCAGTGGTTCCTCCTTGAATTGATGTCAGGATTAGATAGGCAGTAACAGCAGAAGGTGGCAGGATGGAGAGGGCACTCCATTTGGTTCCAGCCAAGTTATATGGGGAATCAAGCTGGCATGGCCAGATCCTGTGTTTTCTTCAAGATAATCTAGAAATTTAGATTTTTAGGTTGAATCCTCTGTTTTTTAAATACTGCTAATTCAGAAAATTTTTTACAACTTGGGTGTTGGTCAACAAAACACTTTACCTAAGTCAAATTTGGCCCAGACCTATGATTTTGCATCCTCTTGAGTTTTCTTAGTAGAATTTGCTGGGTTTTCCCCATAATGGCCCTAAGAAGTAGGGAGGTGGAATTGGAAACTAAATGTCTGTCCACAGTAGATTAAAGAAATTGATAACTCCAAATAGTGCAATACTGTACAGCTGTAATCAAGAATGAAGAAGCTCTGAGCACTGATTTGAAACAAGCTCCAAGATACATTAAAGTGAGAAGTAAGGACAGGTGTCTAATCTCATAATTTGTGTGCAAACAATTATGTGGTTCCTTTGGAATAGAAACTGCATGGTGGGGCACAGGGTGCAAGGGAAGGACATGTTGCTGTTGTATATTTGAAAATGGGGAGTTGTGGCGTTCACTTTGGTTGATGCTGTCTAGTATGACTGCCTGGCTCGCAGTTGGTCTGTCTGAACATTGCCACTGCTTGTCTAGCTGAGGGTGGATGCTAGGCCAAAGAAGAGCCAATCAGATTCTTTCTCCTGGAAAGATGTGGAATCCATGCCTGGGGTTGTCTGGGCTTGCCCCAGTCCCAGGGATGAGGGAAGTCCCCACACTCTGGAGGCAGGAGGCCCGGAATGGCCTGGCTTCAGGGGCTTCCCAAGGCTGGCTGATTCACTTAGATTTCCCAGTATTTTCCTTCCAAAAGCCCTCCCCACTTCTCCCCTTCCTTTCCTTCCACAGTCAGATTCTTGCAGCCAAAAGAACTGTCCTGAAAGAGGGGAGAGTAATAGAGGGAGCTGACTAGGGTCCTTGGTAGGTTGCCCTGGAGCAATTAGCCACCAGCCCACTCTTGCTGCAACTTCTTTTCAACCTAGAGGAGGCATAGGAATGTGGAAAATGCAGACATTCTTACTTGTGCCCAACTCCCCAAGCCATCTCTGCCTGCCAGCTTTCTGGTCTAAAAAGCTCAGCTCCCAACCTCAAACAGGAAGGTTCAGAGAGGCACCTAGGTCACCCATCTGACTTCGATAAGTGCACCTTTGCAGAGACTGTCTCTAAGTAGCTCTGTCTTCCTGATCCTTACCTTGTCCGTGGGTTCCCTGCCATGCAGTCAGGGTATTGTAAGGAGGGCAAGATGCATATAAGGCTCAGGCCTTCCCCAGACCCCCAGTAAACACACAATCTAGTAACTGCTTGCTTTGCAAACACAGCTTAAGTTGCATAAACCCTGAACCCTTGCTCCTGGAGGAGCTTTTCAACACTGATCCCCCCCGGGGAGACATCAGAGGGTCAAAGCCAGGAAGATTTGGTTGCAGCCAACAGCATCCCCTGAGCCAAGCCTGGAGCCCGAATAAAGACTGTGATCCTTTATTAGATGTGATCTCTGGGGCAGCAGAACTTGCCGCATTTGTCCTCTTCGGGCCTGACCGCCAAGCCAGCTGATCCGTCAAGGTTAAAGTCTCTCCAGTCCTGGGGATTGGCTCTCTCCTGGTGCAGAGATGCCCAGGGTAGGGTAGGGGTGCCAGGCTAGCAAAGCAGCTGCCAGGCCGGAGGGAGGGGGAGGGAGGGAGGTGAGTTCTCTGAGGTGCTGCTGTGCTGGAAACTGGGAGCAGGGAGAGAACTGGTGTGGCACCTCCCCTGGCCGCTCTCCTCTGTGCTGGGGATTAGTTGGGAGTTTTCTTCTGGCCTTGAAGGGAGCGGAACAGCTGCCTCAGCTGTTTTTTCCGATCATTGACGCAGCCTGGAAGGGAAGTGGAGTGTTGCCTGGGATGGGCTGTCCCAAGTAGAGGGGGATTTGGGGGGAGTGGAGGGGCCTGTGCTCCCACTACCTGCGGGAAGAGGGGACAGCAGGAGCCATGCAACCACGGATGGCCTATGGTTTGCATCCTGGCTCCCCTGCTGCCTGTCATGGCCCTTAGGCAGGTCATTTACCTCTTTGAGCATCCGCTTTCTCATCTGTAAACCAGGATACCTGCTTTATGGGGTGAATGTAAGGATCATCAAAAGCAGGTAATATTCACTGGGGGCTTACCTCAAACCAGGGGCTGCTTCAGGTCCAGAATGTGGACTGACTTGCTGAACTTTCACGGGAATAACGTGTACAAGAGAAAACTGAGGCTTGGAGAGGTTAAGTAGTTTACTCCAAATCACACAATAAGTAGCAGGACTGAGGGCTGAACCCAGGCTATCAAGCTCCAGAGGCCCAGCTCTTAACCACCACCCCACATTGCCTTAACTTCTGGCTTTGTTCTGAAAATGCACTTAAAGCTATCACAGTGCCTGGTACCTAATTGGTTAAATGTTAGTTTCTTCCCTTATCCAACCCCATGTGTCAGGCACTTTCATCTAAGAGATGGCTCTTCCCTGCAGGTGGCCCCTACTCTCATGAAAATGTGCCCCAGGCAGTCCTGACATGACCTCCCCTCTCTGAGCACGTTCACAGTGTTCTCTCCCTTTTGCGCTCAGAGCTGATCCTTGAGGCGACTCCGTGGTCATTTGCTCTTGGGCCAGGCACACTGATGGCACTCACGAATGGTGGCTGACTGACTGAATCCCCACGGGGACAACTACTGACTGGAGGTGTCTGCCGTCTTCTCAGCACCCCAGAGCCCCATCCCTGCCTCCTAGGCACCAGCCATCAAGGCTTCACTGAGCCGAGAGTCCACTAAATGCATCCCCAGGGTTTTCCAAAGTGAGTTCCGTGGAACCTTAGCTTTAACTATAATTGGCTCATTCATAATTCTCAAACCTTTGTGTCCAGTGCAAATCTCTTCTTGTTCTAGACTCATCTCTGAGTTATCTGTTTATCTTTTCACCAGTTCTCAACACATCCCTAACTCATTTCATCAGTACTCTTCCACCCCCAGCCAGCTCCTCCTGTATTCAAAACCATCCACCCAGACGCTCAACTGGAGACTTGGGAAGCACTGGCTCTCAACCTAAGCTGTGCTTTAGACTTATCCGGGAGCTTTGAAAAATACTGACGTCCAAAGATACTTGTCTCCAACAGGCGTCAGTATTTTTTAATTCTCTTGCATGATTCCGATGTTCAGCCAGGGTGGAGAACCACTGTTCTGAATCTTTGCTACTCAAACAGAGTCCAGGAACCAGCAGCATTGATATCTGAGGTGGACTGTTAACACAGGCAGCTGCCGTGATCCTCCCAGGCCTATATGCACCTCTCTGCAAAGGTGCCTCTCTGTGCCGCTCCTCCCGTCAAGAAGTGGAGTCTATCTCCTTGTCCCCTGAATCTGGGCTGGACTGGCTTTGGCTAATGGATTGTGGTGGAATGACATTGTGGGATTTCTGAGCCTAGGCCTCAAAAGGCTTCGCTACATCTTCTCTCGCCCTCTTGGAGCCCTGAGACTACCATCTGAAGAACCTGGGGCAGGGCTGCTGGAGGATGAGTGGCCACCTGGAAAGAGAGGCTGCTGACAGCCATTCTCAAGCACCACACATGTGAATGAGGCTATCCTAGACCATCACGTCTCAGCAAATCTGCTAGGTGCCTGCAGCCCTGTGAGAGACCCCGGGCGACACCTGAAGAATCATAAGCAAATAAGATAGTTGTTTTAAGCTGCGAGGTTTTAGGAGGGTTTGTTACATAACAGTAGCTTGTTAGGTATGCAGACTCTTAGCCCCCTGCTCCAGACCTACTGAGTCATAACTGCATTTTTAACAAGATTCCCAGGTGATTGCACAACTTGAAAACATTGTATAGTCATCCTCCAACAACACCATGGGCAGGTACTAGGGGTCTGCTGTGGGAAAACCATTCACAAACCTTCTCTCCCTTGCTTTCCTGAAGGCAAAGTACTTGACTTCCCAGGCTTCCTTGCGGCTGAGGTGCCATGTGACCCAGTTCTAGTGGGTGGGAAGTCAGCAGAGGTTGCTGGGAGGGCTTCCCTTTTGGAATAAAGAGTCAAAGCTTGAAAGAAAGGCTTTGGCCCTTGGGCCTTCCTGTCTCTTCCTGCCTGAGACAAGGACACGGTATCTGGAGTTGGAGCAGCTGTTTTGTAGCCATGAGGCAACAAGCATGAGCATCAAGGCAACATGCTGAGAGTGGCAAAGCAGAAAGAGGAAAGAGCTGGGTCCTTGTGCAGCTGTCGTGTACGGCCTACCCCATGACTTCCTGTGGCTTACGATAAATCAGTTCCTATCTGTATAACTGTTAGTTGGCTTGTTAGTGTTTGCAGCCGAACCCAATCCTAAATCATACCAAACTCTAAAAGATACTTAAAACTTCTTTTCATCAAAAAAGAGAAAAAAAATGCCACAAACAAAATTTAAAAAGCAAAATGACAAACTCAGGAAAATGTTTACAGTAAGTTTGACAGAGGGATGATATCCTCAATATATTAATATCCAAGCCCTTTACAAATTTAGAAAAATGTAAGCCCATTGAAAAATAGAGTATGGACAGCTTACAAAAGAAGAAATGCAAATTTTAAATCTGAAGCCCCATCCATAATCAATGGAATGCACAGAAAACAAGTCAATATTTTTACCTATGAAGTTGGCAAAGGTTTTTTGTTGTTTTAAATTCAGAACTGACAAATTTGTGTAATATTTCTAAGAAAGCAATTTGACTGTAATAAGTCCATCCTTTTGACCCAGTGATTCTATTCCTAGGAATCTGTCCTAATGAAACAGCCAGAGTTTCAGCTGAGCTTTATGTGAGAGGATGTTCTCACAGGATTATTTATAAAAGTGAAAAACTAGAATCATGCCAAATGCTCGATTATATGAAATTGATTTCATAAATCTGGGGATGTTTTACAGCCATATGGTAATTTTGGTTTTAATTGTGCTAAGGGACAAGCACTAGCAGCCAAGCATTCGGGTTTTGGAGTCACAGACAGATCGGGGTTCAGGTCCCCGCTCACCACTTACAACCAAGCCCATCAGCAAATGATGTAACATCTGGAGGCCATTTCCTCATCTGTAAAAGAATAAAAGCTGCCTAAAAATGAAATGAGATAACGTACGTAAAATAGTTAGTCTGGACCTGGCCATACAATGTTTCCAAAAGAGAGGCTCTTATTATTGAATGAGATGAAAAACGCTACATGGGAAATTAGACTCAAAGCTCCAGCCCAATGCCAATTTTGTAAAAGAAAAAGCATGAATATATGCATTTTTGAAAAACTGGATGGAAATACACCAGATTGTTAAAGATGGTTACGTCTGGATGGTTTTTTTTTTATTTTCTTCTTTAATTTTCAAATATTCTACAATGAGTATGAATAATTTTTATAGTCAGGGAAATTTTTCACTTTTGAAAAACCAAATTTAAAGTCAAGCCCTGAAGTCCTTAATTTCTCTTAACAACATATCATGCTTTTTGTGTGGGTGCCACTTAAGCCTTTTGAAATCCACCTTGTGACAGATTAATAATATCTCTCACTACGGCATATATTAAGACAAACTATTTAATCTCTGTTTTACAGATGAGGAACAGAGAGGTAAGTCCCTTGCCCAAGGTCACACAGCTGGTAAATTGTAGATCAAATTAAAACAGTCTAACCACTGTGGCAAGCTGCCTCTTAGACTACTTGGCACCTCCCATGACTCATCCCTGGTGCCCACTCCCCACCTGGCCCCACATACCAAGGTGCGTGTTGGTCACAAAGTTCCC
Organism: Lagenorhynchus albirostris; assembly: GCF_949774975.1. NCBI lineage: Eukaryota > Metazoa > Chordata > Mammalia > Artiodactyla > Delphinidae > Lagenorhynchus > Lagenorhynchus albirostris. The sequence continues at coordinate 26,668,944 of NC_083109.1, forward strand.
CAGCCCCGACAGGTCATGAGCCCCGTCTTCTCTGCTGACAGGGCCATCGTTCCACATGAGGTCGAAGCCTCCCACTCGCTTCTCCCTTCCCGTGAGTCTGGACAGGCAGGAGACAAAAAGGGTTAATGAAGGTGCACCTGGTAGGGCCCTAAGACTCAAGCCAGGTCCCTGACTGTTCCCTGCACCCGACTGGTACCCACCCTGTCAGAGTATATCTTCTTTTGTCCATCCATTCACTGGTCATTTCCCAGGCGCCCACACAGGCCTCAGATGGGTCATCCCCCATTTGTCCCCAGGCTTCCACACTTGCCCCCAGTAACATGCACCTATTCGTGCTTTCTGGTTTAAAGAAGTCTGCTGTTCTTCCCAGACCACAGACTCCATGAAGTCAGGGACTAGGCCTGTCATGTCCTTTATTGTGTTCCCAGTGTGTGACACAGGCCTAGCACATAGTAGGGGCTCAAATGTTTGTTGAATGAATAAGTGATGGTGGATATAGTGGGCACCTGAGGTTCTGCCTGCTCAGCATACATTTCACCATTTTTTAGCCTGTGGGTACCTGGGTTTTTCTTTGGAAAACCATGCCTCCCTCTCTCACTCTCATGGCTCAGGTGGGGTTAACCCCACCCCCCTGGGAGGTGGGCACAATACCTAGGTCAATCAGAGTCACAGTGATTGGTTCCGGTATGGGCATGCGACTCAATCCCCACCAATGAGCAATGAGAGTCAGCCCTCAAACTTTTGCCAGAATAATTGGGGAAAAGTTAATACGGAGGAAAGAGATGAGAGAGAGGGAAGTGAGAACAGACAAACCAGCCAACACTGCCTGAGCCATTCCTGAAGTCAAACCCTGGATCTTTCTATTATATACACATCATTATATCAATAAATAGCCTCTTACTGTGCACTTTCTGTGAGTTACACAGTTTATAATAAATTATCTTGGTAAATTAATCTAACAAAACTGAGAGGTAGATAGATATGAAATCTCCCATTTTACAGATGAGAAAACTGAGGCTCAGAGAGGTGAAGTGAGTGGTTCAGGGTCACACAGTCAGGAGATATTGAGGAAATCCTGCTGGACCAAATCTCAGAAAGCTGTAGTTGGCCTGCTCTGCTGGGACAGGGCTGAGTCCCTGGGCCAGGATCTGACCCTGTGTGGACATTGCAGTTTCTCCATCTGTAGAATGCTGGGGCGGGGTGGACAGAGCCATCTCTGAGGGCCTCTCAAGTCCCAAGGTTCTGAGTTCTCTATCCTCGGTGGGAACCCTGATGGTCAGGTACAGGGATGCATGAGCAAGGTTGCTCTCCCTCACCTGGCCTCCATGTCCACGATGTGCAAGGTGTCTTCCAGGAGGCAGGTCTTGAGCTCATAGTCCTCCTGGCTGCTGGCTGTCAGTGATGGGGATGCATTGACCTCCAGGAGCCACCTACGGAGGGAAGGGAGTAGAGAATCTTAAGTGTACCTGGTCCCTGAGGCCCCTGGAATTTCACTGAGAGGCTAGATAGGGTGCCTGGGTCTCACCCTCAATTCAACCAGGGCTGCTCTCTCCACATTTCCATTTGAAGAAAGGGTTCAGGGGCTAAAACTTTCTTTTTTTAATTAAATTTATTTATTTATTTTTGGCTGCATTGGGTCTTCGTTGCTGCGCGCAGGCTTTCTCTAGTTGCAGCGAGCGGGAGCTACTCTTCATTGCGGTGCGCAGGCTTCTCATTGCGGTGGCCTCTCTTGTTGCGGAGCACGGGCTCTAGGCGCGTGGGTTTCAGTAGTTGTGGCACGCGGGCTCAGTAGTTGTGGCTCGCGGGCTCTAGAGCGCAGGCCCCGTAGTTGTGGCGCACAGGCTTAGCTGCTCCGCGGCATGTGGGATCTTCCCGTACCAGGGCTCAAACCCGTGTCCCCTGCATTGGCAGGCGGATTCTTAACCAGTGCACCACCAGGGACGCACAAAACTTTTGAAAACAACTGTCACAAACTTGGGCAGTTCCCACAGTGTCCAGGTGGTGACTTATAGGAAGCAAGTTGGTGGGGGTAAGAATGATTTTGCTGCCCTCATGCTTGTTATCGCTTTTCCTTCTTTCAAAAGAGCTGTGAGTACAAGAAAAACTCCTTTCCTAGTGAAACTTTGCCCATAAATGGCCTGACACGTCAGGGGGTGGGGAGTAGCAGGGAGGGGTAGGGACTGTGGTGAGCCGGAAAGAGCATTCCATGGCTAAAGGGGTGGCTATGGAGGCTCTAGGAGAGCGTTGCCCTGTGAGAATGTGAACCCAGAATTGCAAGATCCTCTGACTTTCCCAGAAAAGCCAAAAAAATCCAGGTTTTTGTGTAAACATCTTCCAGTTATTGGAGACTGTCAATGAAAATCAACCAAATGCAAAAACATCGGGAAGGCCAAACTCAAAGTGTCTGCAGGCCAGAAGCAGCCCAAGGGCCGCCAGCCTGCAACCGCTTGTTTTGTGCAACCCTGTCATTTTACAGACAGGAATCTGGGGCACAGAGAGGGCAGGGCTCACCCAGCAGGTCAGTGGGAGGCTAGGGCCCCCTTTCCACTATCTTCTGCTTCCTGCCAAGCTTGTTTCCCCTTTCAGTGTCCACTTTAATGCCCATAGCACATCTTGCATCCCCGGGGGCAAGGGAGAGAGACCCGCTGGTGCCCGGCCCCTGTTTCTCTTGAACTTGGGCCCGACTTAGGTCTTGCTCTAGGGCTCCTACTCCTAGCTCAGAAAGCCCCTCAACAGCTATACAGTGACCCTGGGGAGGGGGTTGGGTCCAGGAACCTCAGTGCTGTGGGAGCAGCTCAGCCCAGGAACATGGACCCTGGGCCTGGCTCAGCCCTTGACTTACTGCATGACCTCAAGCTGCCTCAACAACCCCACTGGGCTTCTGTGCCCTGTTGTATCACGTAAGGGCCATCACTGTGTTCCCTGATAGTTCAGGTTTGTTCTACTCATCAGCTCAACCTCCTCGTGGGCACTGGGAGGGCACAAAATTCTTGGCAGGGATCGACATGGTAACAGTACTTCCTTACATGGCACTTTGCATCCTCAAAGCACCAGGGCTAACAGAGGGGAAGCTTCTTGCCTGATAGGAGGGGAGGATCGCTGACTCAGCAGATGCTCAGCAAAGGCCTCAGTGCCAGGCATGGGGCTCAGTACCTCACTTCTTCCTCATAACGATCTTACAGACAGAGTGACCGTTTTATTTTATTTTTTAATATTTTTTGGCCGCACCGCGCGGCATGCAGGATCTTAGCTCCCCGACCAGAGATCGAACCCGTGCCCCCTGCAGTGGAAGTGCAGAGTCTTAACCGCTGGACCGCCAGGGAAGTCCCACAGTGACCATTTTATAGACAGGCAAGCTGAGGCACAGAAAAAGAAAGTGTGCCCCACTGGGAAGTGGCAGAGCTGAGCTCAAACCCGGGCAGTCTGGGTGCAGAGTGTGTAAAACATCCCTCCAGGCTCTCCGGGCCGCGAGCCCATCCACTTACGGCTTGAGGTCCTGGTCTATGAGGATGTCATAGCCATACAGCTCGAAGCAGTGCTTGTCGCTGATGATCACCTTCTGCACGCTCTGCAGGCTTCTGATGAAGATGTTGTCCATGTCACTGAAGAGCGTCTCCACTGCCGTGGGCCCATGCTTGGATGCCAGATACTGCCGGAAGCGCTGCAGCATCCACTTGCAGCCCTGGGACCCCGCCGCCGGGTTGGGAGAGGGAGCCTCGGTCAACCCGGACCTGGCCCATCCAGACCATCATTTACCATCAGCACAGCCCCTAGGCTTGGACGAGAGGGGCCCAGCCCTGAGTCCTGTGATTAGGAGAACCCCAAGTGTGTCCGTCCTTGAGGGGTGAAGATTCTACATGCCCAAGAGCCTGTGCCTCTCTTTCTAGAGCACAGCCTGCTATCCACCACCCCAGAAGTCCCTGACCAAATGCCCTGCACCAGTTTCCTCCCTGGGCCTGCCCTTATGCAGACAGACTGCCCTGACCATGTGTGCAGCCCAAGGCCCAGGGAGTCACCAACAGCTTGCTGTTTTGTGTGTGTGTGTGTGTGTGTGTGTGTGTGTGTGTGTGTGTGTGTGTTTGAAGGAAGCCCCCTCGGGGTGATGGGGAGCTGGGGACCATCTCTTCCTGGGCTCTTCTGTTCTGGCTTTTAACTCTGAAAAGTCTGAGTGTTCTAAATATGAACCTGGCCTTGCAGGTTATTAGATAGATAGATGATAGATGATAGATGATAGATAGATGATAGGAGTATATCTGTCAAGGTAGGAGGATACAACACATTTTTTTAAACAGTGTGTTCGTTTGATTTGTAACTTTTAAATATTTAGACACATGACGTGTGGGCCTCCATTTGTACTCTTGCCCTGGGCCCTGCAAACGGGAAGGGTGATCTGAACTCTCTTCGGCTCCTTGGCATCCCTCCTCCTCCCCCCAGCCCAGTCCCAGAGGCCATACCTGGAGGGCAGAAGCCCAGGTTCCTCACCTTCTTTGGGTGGTAGTCAGGAGACGTCTTTTGCACGGCGACATTGGTGAGGTGGACGTCTGCCAGAGATTAGTGGTCAAGGGCCAGTGCGGACAAGAAGGCGCTGAGCCCTATGCCATGTAGCCCCCAGGGACCGAACTGAGACCCTTGCTTGGGAAGTGATGGGGGAAGGCCACCAAACAGCCCAGAGGTCACATGCGGGGGCTTTGGAGTCAGATGGGCTCGCACCCCTGAGCAAGTCACTTAACCTCTCTGAGCCTGTTTCCCCACCTATTAAATGGGGGCGTGTAGTAGTATACTGACCTCACAGGGTTATCTGAAAAATCAGATAAGATGCTGTGTAGGAGCACCTCTTACAGTGCCTGGCGTGGCTGATATTAGATTAGGATTGTTCCACTCAAGAGGAGAGAACACTTTCTAACATGTAGAAAGACCAAGCACAGAACAGCCATCTCAGGACATTCTGAGCTCTCTGTCACTAGAGGGGCTCAGGCTGGGTGGCCACTTTGCAGGAATATCAGAGAAGTGACCCAGCATTGGGATGGGGTCATGTTGGCCACCTTTGAAGTCCCAGCCCTGAGAGTCTGCCTTTCGGTATCATTACCATCGTCACCACCAGTAACATCGGCAACACTTTGAAGCTTACAGAGCATGTTCACACACTTCAGCTCATGTATTCCCCAAATTATTCCCATCTCACAGAAGAGAGCTTCGAGGCTCAGAGAGGATGACAGCCACTCAGAATACCCCTTCTCAACATCCTCCTCCACATAGCTAAGTAAGATGGATCCCCAAAACCTTGTGTAGTGACAAGACATAACTTTCACTTGGACTTGTTGGTGAGACAGGCTGAGACCTTTTGCTGCAGTGCTTGCACCTGGATACACAGAAACTATAAGGGACTAAAAATAACTGCATGCATGCGCAGTTGGGGCAAGTTATGGACAACAAGATACAAAGAGACCAAAAAGCCCAACTGCCACTTCTGAAGAGCCAGGAGCAAAAGCAGAGGCTCGGGAGCAAAAGCAGGGTATTGCACATGCCCCCTGCACACCACCACCACCAAAGCGTTGGGCAAACCACCTAAGCCACCCTTCTGGCCCGACCCCTGGACACACCCCTACCCTCATCCCATATAAGGAACCAGCTCCCCCCACCTTGGTGAGTAAGGGAACTTGTTACTTGTTCTTGCCCCCCACTGCTGCAGCAGGGGCCCCAATAAAGCCTTGGCTGAATTTCTTCTCTGGCCTCTGATCAATTTCTATTGATTGAGGAGGCCAAGAACCCTGGTTGGTAACATTGGGACATTTCACACATGTAGAGGTAGAGGCTCTAGGTCACTGACCCAAGTCTAATTCCCCTAACATGTATGTTTCTCCATATTTGTGGCATATTGGACAGGGCTTCAGCCTCTCCAGAGAAGGTGGGTATTCTCTGTAGCACCATTTTCCTAGAATGTCTTCTTTAGGGCTTTTCAAAGACCTTTTTTTTCCACATTTGTCTGAGAGATTTTCTGCCTTAATTTCAAAAGAATAAGCACATAACAAACCACTAAAAGGAAGAGAGCCCTTACATTTTTGGTCAATTGATTTTCGAAAAGGGTGCCAAGACAACTAAGTGGTGGGAAGCAAAGTATTTACAACAAATGGGGTGGGGATGCCTGAATATCCATGTGTGAAAGAATAAAGTTAGACCCCTTTCTCATACCATAGACAAAAATTAACTCCAAATGGACCACAGACCTAAATATAAGAGCAAAAACTATAAAGCTCTTAGAATAACAGTTAGGAATAAGTCATTGCAACCTTGGGTTAGGCAGAGCTTCTTAGCTGTGACAACAAAAATACAGGTGAAATACATGCAGAAAAAACTTTTGACAAAATTCAACATTGATTTATGATTAAAAAATTCTCCAGAAAGTGGGCATAGAGGGAACCTACTTCAACATAATAAAAGCCATATATGACAAACGCACAGCCAACATCATTCTCAATGGTGAAAAACTGAAAGCATTTCCTCTAAGATCAGGAACAAGACTCTCACCACTATTATTCAACATCATTTTGGAAGTTTTAGCCACAGCAATCAGAGAAGAAAAAGAAATAAAAGGAATCCAAATTGGAAAAGAAGAAGTAAAACTGTCACTGTTTGCAGATGACATGATACTATACATAGAAAATCCTAAAGATGCCACCAGAAAACTACTAGAGCTAATCAATGAATTTGGTAAAGTAGCAGGATACAAAATTAATGCATAGAAATCTCTTGCATTCCTATACACTAAAAATGAAAAATCAGAAAGAGAAATTAAGGAAATACTCCCATTTACCATTGCAACAAAAAGAATAAAATACCTAAGAATAAACCTACCTAAGGAGGCAAAAGACCTGAATGCAGAAAACTATAAGATACTGATGAAAGGAATGAAAGATGATACAAACAGATAGAGAGATATACCATGTTCTTGGATTGGAAGAATCAACATTGTGAAAATGACTATACTACCCAAAGCAATCCCTATCAAATTACCAATGGCATTTTTCACGGAACTAGAACAAGAAATTTTACAATTTGTATGGAAACACAAAAGACCATGAATAGCCAAAACAATCTTGAGAACGAAAAACGGAGCTGGAGAAATCAGGCTCCCTGACTTCAGACTATACTACAAAGCTACAGTAATCAAGACAATATGGTACTGGCACAAAAACAGAAATATAGATCAATGGAACAGGATAGAAAGCCCAGAGATAAACCCATGCACCTATGGTCACCTTATCTTTGACAAGGAGGCAAGAATATACAATGGAGAAAAGACAGCCTCTTCAGTAAGTGGTGCTGGGAAAACTGGACAGTTACATGTAAAAGAATGAAATTAGAACACTTCCTAACACCATACAAAAAAATAAATTGAAAATGGATTAAACTTACCTAAATGTAAGGCCGGACACTACAAAACTCTTAGAGGAAAACATAGGCAGAACACTCTATGACATAAATCACAGCAAGATCCTTTTTGACCCACCTCCTAGAGTAATGGAAATAAAAACAAAAATAGGGCTTCCCTGGTGGCGCAGTGGTTGAGAGTCCGCCTGCCGATGCAGGGGACACAGGTTCGTGCCCTGGTCCGGGAAGATCCCACATGCCGCGGAGCGGCTAGGCCCGTGAGCCATGGCTGCTGAGCCTGCACGTCTGGAGTCTGTGCTCTGCAAAGGGAGAGGCCACAAGAGTGAGAGGCCCGGGTACCGCAAAAACAAAACAAAAGCAAACACAAAAATAAACAAATGGGACCTAATGACACTTAAAAGCTTTTGCACAGCAAAGGAAACCATAAACAAGACAGAAAGACAACCCTCAGAATGGGAGAAAATATTTGCAACCGAAGCAACTGACAAAGGATTAATCTCCAAAATATACAAGCAGCTCATGCAGCTCAATATCAAAAAAACAAACAACCCAATCCAAAAATGGGCAGAAGACCTAAATAGACATTTCGCCAAAGAAGACATACAGATGGCCAACAAACACATGAAAAGATCCTCAACATCACTAATCATTAGAGAAATGCAAATCAAAACCACGATGAGGTATCACCTCACACCTGTCAGAATGGCCATCATCAAAAAATCTACAAACAATAAATGCTGGAGAGGGTGTAGGGAACCCTCCTGCACTGTTGATGGGAATGTAAACTGTTACAGCCACTATGAAGAACAGTATGGAGGTTCCTTAAAAAACTAGAAACAGAACTACCATATGACCCAGCAATCCTACTGGACATATACCCTGAGAAAAACCATAAGTCAAAAAGATACATGCACCACAATGTTCATTGCAGCACTATTTATACAATAGCTGGGACATGGAAGCAACCTAAGTGTCCATCGACAGATGAATGGTTAAAGAAGATGTGGCACATATATACAAGGGAATATTACTCAGCCATAAAAAGGAACGAAATTGAGTTATTTGTAATGAGGTGGATGGACCTAGAGTCTGTCGTAGAGTGAAGTAAGTCAGAAAGAGAAAAACGAATACCGTATGCTAATGCACATATATGGAATCTAAAAAATACGGTACTGATGAACCTAGTGGCAGTGCAGGAATAAAGATGCAGATGTAGAGAATGGACTTGAGGACACGGGGGGAGAAGGGGAAGCTGGGATGAAGTGAGCCAGTAACATTGACAAATATACACTACTAAATGCAAAATGGATGGCTAGTGGGAAGCTGCTGCATAGCACAGGGAGATCAGCTCGGTGCTTTGTGACAACCTAGAGGGGTGGGGTAGGGAGGGTGGGAGGGAGGCTCAAGAGGGAGGGGATATGGGGATATAAGTATACATATAGCTGATTCACTTTGTTGTACAGCAGAAACTAACACAGCATTGTAAAGCAATTATACTCCAATGAAGATGTAAAAAAAAATATATTGAGATTAAAAAAAAAGCACAGGTGGCAATAAAAAAGTAGATAAATTGGACTTCATCAAAATTAGAAACTTTTGTGTTTCAAAGGACTTTATGAAGAAAATGAAAAGGCAGTGCGCAGAGGATTTTTAGGGCAGTGAAATCACTCTGTACGATACAATATGATGGATACATATCATTATACGTTTGTCCAAACCCATAGAATGTACAACCTTAATGTAAACTATGGACTTTGGGTGATTATGATGTGTCAACATAGGTTCATCAATTGTAGCAAATGTACCACTCTGGTGAGTGGTGTTGATAGTGGAGGAGGCTATGCACACATGGGGGAAGGGGGTATATGGGAAATCTCTGTACCCTCCTCTCAATTTTGCTATGAACCTAAAACTGCTCTAAAAAATAGTCCTTAAAAAAAAAAGGACAACCAGGGACTTCCCTGGCAGTCCAGTGGTTAAGAATCTGCCTTCCAATGCAGGTGATGCAGGTTCGATTCCTGGTTGGGCAACTAAGCCTGCACGCCACAACTAGAGAGAAGCCTGCGCACTGCAACGAAGAGCCCACGCTGCAACAAAAAGATTCTGTGTGCCTGCAACCAAGACCCGACCCAAAAATAAATAAATAAATAAATATTTAAAAAAGAGAAAACAAACAATGGAACAATATATATTAAAAAATATAAAGGACAACCCACAGGATGGAAGAAAATATTTGTAAATCGTGTATCTGATAAGGGAGCAGTATTAAAAATACATTTAGAAACTTACAGCTCAACAATAAAAAAGACAACCTAATGAGAAAATGGGCAAAGACTTTGAGTAGAAATTTCTCCAAAGATTTACAAATGGCCAGAAGCACACAAAAAGATGCTTAACATCATTAGTCATCAAGGAAGTGCAAATCAAAACCACTTCACATCCACTAGTGTGGCTATAATAAAAAAGGACAGATAATAACGAATGTTGGCAAGGATGTGGAGCAACTGGAACTCTCCTATCATGCTGGTGGGAATGCAAAATGGTGCAGTGCTTTGGAAAATAGTTTAGTGGTTCTTCAAAAGGTTAAACATAAAATTACCATGTGACCAGCAACTCCACTCCTAGTATATACCCAAGAGAAATAAAAACATATGTCCACACAAAAACTTGTACACAAATGTCCATAGCAGCATTATTAATAATAGCTCAAAAGTAGAAACAACCCAAATGTCCATCAGCTAATGAATGGGTAAATAAAATGTGCTATATCCATACAATGAAACATTGCTTAGCAATAAAAACGAATGAAGTACTGCTACAGGTTATGACATGGGTGAACTTTGAAAACATTATGCTTAATAAAAGAAGATACAAAAGACCACATATTATATGAATCCATTTATATGAAATGTCCAGAATAAGCAACATATAGAGTAAAAAGTGGTTGCATAGGGCTGGGAAGTGGGGTCGGAAGGAAATGGGAAACGACAGCTAATGAATATGGAGTTTCTTTTGGGGGATCCTGAAAATGTTCTAAAACTGAATGTGGTGATGGTTGTGTGAAGATGATAAGAACCCAATGAGTTGGGACTTTACTGGTGGCGCAGTGGTTAAGAATCCGCCTGCCAATGCAGGGGACACGGGTTTGAGCCCTGGTCCAGAGGATCCCACATTCCGCAGGGCAAGCCCATGCGCCACAACTACTAAGCGTATGCTCTAGAGCCCAACCACACTACTGAGCCCATGTGCCACAACTACTGAAGCCCACGCACCTAGAGCCCATGCTCTGAAACAAGAGATGCCACCAAAATGAGAAGTCTGCACACCGCAACGACCCCACTCGCCACAACTAGAGAAAGCCCGTGTGCAGCAACGAAGACCCGACACAACCATAAATAAATAAATAAATTTATTTATTTTTTAAAAAAAAGAACCATTGAGTTGTACGATTTAACTGAGTGAACTGTGTAGTATGTGAATATATCACAATACAATTGTTATTTAAAAAATGGAAAAAGAGGATGTTCAGGCAAAGTGAGTTACTGGCTTTAAGAGAGGAAATTGCTCCCTTGTGATGGAGGAAACACTCACATTTCTCCGCACACTGCTCCTGCCTGTGGGGAGGAGAAGTCAGGGACTTCCCTAGTTTCCAGGGAGAAGCAGAGGCTAAAGGAGGAGAGTGGGTGACTGGTCAGCTGACCTCAGAGCCTCCCCTCTCCACAGATGGACCTGAAACCAGGTTCCAATGGACCAACAAGCTAAGTGGCAAAAAGTAAGCAAACAAACGGTCCAGTTCATAGAGAAGTGGAACTGATTAGCTGTGAGATCTTCAGGGGGAAAAGGATTTTCTTATCTTAGAAATGACAATAGAAATCACAGAGGAAATCAGTGGATATAGTCAACTATGTGAAAAGGAAATTAATCAGATGTCAAGGCAAAAATGAAAGGCAAACATGACTAGAGAAAAGATTTGTAACAAATATGACAGGCTAATGTTTTGTCACGTGAAAATCACGCATAAATTGTTAACAGTAAAATTGTATGACCCTAATAGAGAAATAGATAAAGGATATGAAAACATAAAAGAAAAAATATAACTGGTAAAAGACCATCTGGGAAAGTGCCCAAAGTTTCTAGTAATAAAAGATACACAATTTTAAAGGGATGTAAATGGGGGAAAAATGCAAATTGGAAGAGATGCAAATTCTAAGGCAAAAAATCTGCTTCCCCATCAAGTCAGTTACATTTTTTTAAACCTTTTTATTGGGAAAAAATTTAAAACCCACAGAATACTTGCAAGAATAGTACAATGAATTCCCATATATGCTTCACCTATATATGCCAATTGTTTTGGAAATGTGTTTTTTTTTTAATAAATTTATTTATTTTTGGCTGTGTGACGTCTTCGTTGCTGCGCACGGGCTTTCTCTAGTTGTGGCGAATGGGGGCTACTCTTCATTGCAGTGCGCGGGCTTATTGTGGTGGCTTCTCTTGTTGTGGAGCACAGGCTCTAGGCACGCAGGCTTAAGTAGTTGCAGTGCACGGGCTTAGTTGCTCTGCAGCATGTGGGATCTTTCAGGACCAGGGCTTGAACCCGTGTCACCTGCACTGGCAGGCAGATTCTTAACCACTGCGCCCCAGGGAAGCCCTGGAAATGTGTTTTTTAATTGATCGTCCCCAGTACTGGGGAGCTGGGATGAAATGTCAGTGGGAGGGTAAAAATATGAGGAAATCTTCTGGAAAACAATCTGGCCGATGCCCTTGACCCAGTATTTATACCCCTGTGGCAACACACAAAGGAATAAATTTTAATATAGTAAAAGATTTATGAAAAAAATATGTTTCTTTGCAGCATTGTTTGTCATAACAGGAAGAAATTGACTACTTCCCAAATGCCTGCAGCAAGTAGGATTAGTAAACCAGTAAATCTATTCAGTGGAATACTTTGTAACTAATAAAAAATGTCTATAAGGAAAATACTTAAATAATGTTCAGTGAAAAAAAGGTTATACTTATACAGTGTGATCACTCATATATAAAAGGCCAAACAACAACAAAAAACCTGGGAGGAAAGACATCAAAAAGGTAAGTAGTTACTTCTAGAAAGTGTGACTAGAAAAGGTTTCTTTTCCTCCCTCCCCCCTTTTTGTACATTTCTGTATTTTCTGATTTGTCTTTAAAGAGCTATACTTTTATTATGAAGGCTATATCCTTTAAGTGTTTTATTCTCTTTACTATTAAAGTAATTCATAGCAGTTACAAAGAACAGTTCATAATATAGAGAAATGTGTAAAGTTGACAGTAAACGTTTCCTGACCTGATTCTAATCCTCTGAATTTTTCAAAGTTAATAGATTCATGAGTATCCTTTCATACTTTCTTCTAAACAGAAACGTACTTCCCTAAAAGCAAAAATGGGATTGTAAACGCATCCCAGTTCTACACCGCACACGTTTCCACCTCATGGTCTGTGATAGACACGTTGGGTTTTTGTTTGTTTGTTTTTCTTGGCAGAGCTTTGCAGCTTGTGGGATCTTAGTGTTCCCAAACAGGGATGGAACCCGGGCCCTCAGCAGTGAAAGCGCAGAATCCTAACCACTGGAGGGCTAGGGAATTCCTGTAGGTATTTTTCCATGACATTTCAATCACCTCATTGTATTCAACAGCTACACAGGATCCTGGAAATGCTTTATCATTCATTTCACCGTCCCTCTAGGGTGGGTTAAGCTGTTTCTGCTTGTTTACTACTACAGTGTTGAGGTGAATATTTTTATATTTTGGGTGTGTGTATATGCATATATGTATTTGAATAATTGTGTGTAAACTATATATGTTATATATATTTATTTAAAGTCAGGTTAATAATATTATATATTATTATTTTGTGATCCCAAGTTGCTTTATTATTTTAAAAGTTGCTGTGTTTCTAAAGCAAATATGGCAAAATATTAATATCTGCTAAATCTGGATGGTAGATGCATAGATTTCTGTTACAGCCTTTCCGGCAGTTTTCATAGAATTTAAATATTTCAGTATTTAAAAATTAAGAACAATTAAAAGAAGGGATGGAAAATTACGTGTATTCACTCACTGTGAACACAGCAAAGGCTCATTAAACAGAAACTAGGCCTGGGAGAGGCCTGAGTTTAATAAGGCCCCATGATGCCTGCAGATAAGCAAACACTTTTAAATGGGGGTCGGGAGACCACTAACGTGTACTGAGTAGTCATTCTGGGTTAGGCATTGTCTAAGTGCTTTACATGTATCATTTAACTTTAATAAGAAATGAGGTGGCAAAAAATGAAAGTAAAGTAAATTTGATGAGTTGCATATGGTAAAGGCTTGTTAGAATCACAAAATAAAACAAACATACTGGAAAGGCTGAAGTTGGCTAAACAGAAAGAAACAAATTGTAGAAAATTCTCAGGAAGGCCTAAGCCCTTCTATCATGTAGGGAATGTATTATCTTGGACAGACACTTAATTGAATAATGAAATTAAGGCACAGTGATGTGAATTGACTAAAAGCATCAGCTGGATTGCCCAAGCCAGAAGCTTGGCAACATCACTTGTCATTTCCACCTCTCCCATATGCAGGTGATCTAGTCGTGCTGATTTATCTCCTAAATATTTCTGATCATACCCCTTTTCCTCTGATGCTCATGTCTGAAAATCTTAAAAACAATCTTTGATGTTTATATTTGAACCAGATAATACATTCACATAGTTCAAAAGTCAAAAGGTATAAAAATGTATATAAGGAGTATCTCCTTCCCACCCCAGTCTCCACCTGCCCATTTCTCCTCCCAAAGGCAAATTCTGCTTCCTGTTTCTTCTACATCCTTCCAGAAATATCTAGGCACAGATAAAAACATATACAGAGATACACTTTTTTGTGTGTGTGTGTGGTACGTGGGCCTCTCACTGTTGTGGCCTCTCCCGTTGCGGAGCACAGGCTCCGGACGCGCAGGCTCAGTGGCCATGGCTCACGGGCCCAGCCGTTCCGTGGCATGTGGGATCTTCCCGGACCGGGGCACGAACCCGTGTCCCCTGCATTGGCAGGCGGACTCTCAACCACTGCGCCACCAGGGAAGCACCCCCATTCCTTTTTTTTTTTTTTTTTTTGTGGGACTTGGGCCTCTCACCGTTGTGGCCTCTCCCGTTGTGGAGCACAGGCTCCGGACGTGCAGGCTCAGCGGCCATGGCTCACAGGCCCAGCCGCTCTGCGGCATGTGGGATCCTCCCGGACCGGGGCACGAACCCGCGTCCCCTGCATCGGCAGGCGGACTCCCAACCACTGCACCACCAGGGAAGCCCCCCCCATTCCTTTTTAACAGCTGTATAGTACTCCACTGTATAAATGAGTAATTCATTTAGGTATTTTCTTTTTTAAAACATCTCACAACAAGGCTGTGCAGTGAATAACATTTAACCCCCTCTTTTACTATATTGTTAGTGTACCTGCAGGATAAACTCCAGAAGGGAATTGCTCGGTCAGAGGGTCTGTGCATTTGTCTTTTGATAATTTGCCAGATTGCCTCCTAAGCGGTTGTACCAGTTCACATTCCACCAGCAATGTATGTATTCCCCTAGCCTTGCCAATATAGCGTGTTATCAAAATTTTCATATCTGTCAATTTGATGGGTGAAAAGGACATTGTATTCAAGTGAATGAGTGAGCTGATGACTAGGCATGTAAAAGGATGCAAACATTCTCCAAAGGGACTCAAACACTCCTATCCTATGAACATGAATCAATGTGAAATGATCACCAAGCAGAGAAGCCTGGGGTGAGTTGCTCTGAGCAGAGCAAGGCTGCTCTCCTCAGATCACTGGAGGATCCCCCATCTCCACAAGATTGTAAGCTCCGGAAGGGAAGTGACCAGGGCTATCTTGTTCACTGCTGTATCTCCTGTGCCCAGACCAGAGCCTGGCACTCAGCCAACATCTGTGGAGTGAATGAGTTATCTCAGGACCAGCCAGGGGACAGGCAGAGCAGGGTATGTGGAGAACACTTAGGGGTGGGGGGTGGGATGCCAGGATACACTGGTCATCAATGCTGTTCAGTGTGAAGCGGGTGTTGGAGAATCGGGCGAAGCCGTCCCGGTACAGCCAGGCTCGCAGCGGCATGTACTGTGGGGGAGGTGGAAATGGAGAGAGAGAAAAGGGAAGGGGAATCAATACCAGCACTTTCACAACTCCTAGCTTTTGCACCTGCTGTTTCCTCCGCCTGGCATGCCCTGCCTTCTCTCCCACATCATCCTTCATGAATCTGCTCAAACATCACCCTCCTTTGATTCAATCCCCCTCCTTCCCTGGAGGTAGAAGTAAGGGTAGGGAGATGCAGAAGGGAACAAAGTTAATGGGTGTCTTCTCTGCTCCACCACCACATGTGATACCCACCAGCTCACGGTGTGTCCATATTCCCCACCAGACTGTAAGCTCCAGGAGGACAGGGGCCGAGCCTGTCTTGGACACCCTTATATCCTGTTCCCAGCAGAGAATATTGCACCAGGAAGGTTTAAGTGTTCGTTGAATGCATGGGTGGAGGGAGTATAGCACCTCCTTTGTTAAGAGAGTAGGATGCCTGGATCCAAGTCCCAGCCCTGCCACTCACCATCTGTGTGACCTCAAGCCAGTCACTCAGTCCCTTTGATCTGTTTCCTTATCTGTAAAATGAGGCCAATAAAAGATCCTACCTCCCTGGTTATTAGGAGGACTGAATGAGATAAAACCTGCTAAATACTGGGCCTGGTTTTCAATACATGCTAGCTGTGGTTACCATGGATGACTGAATGAATAAAGAAGGAAGGCAGAGTGACAACCCAGTTGCTGGGGTCTCTGAGACGGCAAAGCTTGGATCTGTTTACCCACCCCCTGGGCTCTCCCAGGCAGGTTAAAACAGACAGCTCACACGGGTGCCCCCAGAATGGCTTCTGCCCCTGTCCCCCAGTCCAACTGTCCCTTCCCCGCCACTGGAGGAAGGCACCTGTACTGGTCACTCACCGACATCACCAGCACGTAGACACGCAGGTCAAACTTGCGGCCTGTCAGGCAAGGGAAGAATTAATCAGTGTAATGAATATTGAATGTGTACCATGCTAGGTTTGGGGGATACAACAGTTGACAGGCAGATGTGAATCCCAGTGTGCCACTGGAGGTACCGGGTGCCTGCCTAGCCCAGAGGGGGCGGGGCCTTCGCGCAGGAGGAGCTGCCTGAGTAGAGGCCCAGAGGCGACAAAGAGCTTGGTCCAAGGGCAGAGTGGAAGGAGATGTGAGTGAGGTCAGCAGAGGCCAGGTCATGTGCAGTTTCTGGATTTTGTTCCACCAACCATGGGAAGCTACTGAAGGGTGTCCGATCCCTCTGGCAACTGTGTTTGGAGTAGAGCGAAGGGGGCCAGAGCAGTGGGCATCAATGCGGAGGCTGGCGTGTTGCCCTGGAGGGAGAGGACAGTGTCCGGAACTGGGATGGAGGTGGCCAGCAGGTTCAAAAGCTGCATGGGAACTTGATGGAGAACCGGATGTGGGAGGGAAGAGAGGGACGCTCCCAGAACGGTCTCCACCTTCTGGCTCGGGGGTGCGAGGGCTGCGTCCCCAGGGGGAGGCTGGTGGGTGAGCCAGATGGTGGGGGGAGGACAAGGGGTAGATGTTAGTCCTGTTGGATTCGAGTTGCTGAGAGATGCCTGCGAGGGGATGATACAGGCTGCAGGACATCAGGGTCTGGGGTGCAGGGCAAGGTCTCGGCTGCAGACAGAAAGCTGGGAGTTACTGGATCTGGGTGGTGGTTAAAACCACGAGAGAGGATGGGGTCACTGGGAAAGGGAGGGGTGGAGAAGACACCACGGACTGCCCCGGCAGAAGGACATTTCCTGAGGAAGTGAGAGGAGGTAAGTGATGTTGTCCCCTTCGGAGCACTGGCTCCTCTCAGACCAGACCCTCCCAAGACGCCCCTCCTCACATACTGCCTGACGTGTCTGTACTTCACGGCCCCTGTGTGGGAAAAGCAGAGGTGGAGACGGCCTGGGGAAATCCGAGAAGGTTTCATGCGCCATAGCCTGGTTCCTCCTCAGGCCCTTGGCCCTTACATCTCCCCGGGCCTCCAAATCTACCCACGGGTGACTCCTAGCTGTCATTCAGGGTTCAGCTCCCGTCACCTCTGCAGAGAGGCCCTCCCTCACTCTGCACTTGATTTACTTCCTAACACTCACCGCTGTGTGGAACTATCTTACTTCTTTGTTTCTGGTTTATTGCTGTCTGCTCATTGGAGTGTAAGCTCCAAGAGAACAGGGTGGGCAGCCAGCACCCTGGACGATGGTTGGCACTGACTAGGCACTTTGTAAATATTTGTTGGATAAACGCATGAAGGAGCTGGTTCTTGATGAATGAAGAGGATTTTAGTGAACCAGGAAGGGAGAGGGAAGGGCATGCCAGGCAGGGGGAACCTTAGGGGCAACAGCTGGGAGGTGGGAGCATGCAGGGTGGGATTCTGTCTTTGCACCCCATCATGCCTGGTGTCAGGCTGAGCCCACGTTGGGCTGCTAATCAAGGCTTGTTGACTGACTGACCGACCATCCCATGGAAGGGCAGGAGCAGAGACAGCCATCTTACCTCCTATCAGGTAGGGATTTTCGATGTAATGCTGAGCTACATAGTTCTCCACGGGAATGTCATCTTTCTGGTCATCAGAACTTCTTGTGGCCTAGTTGTAATAATAATTGTTATTAACATTTTTTTCGCATTTCCTGTATATGAGGCATTGTGATAGGCACTCTACTTGGGGGTATATGATCTGATCCTTAAATCAACCCTGTCGGGAAAGTACTAATGTTATTCCCGTTTTACAGATGAGAAACTGAAGCACAGAGAAGGGGAGTGACTTGCCCATGGTAACACAGCCAACTGGTGGTACAGCTGGGAAGTGGACCCACACAGGCTGGGCTCAGAGCCTGGGTATTTAGCCTCTAGATCTGTGCTTCCCAGTAGGGCAGCTACTGGCCACATGTGGCTATGTACATTTATATTTAAATTGATTAAAAGGAAATGATGTTACATGCTACAATATGGAGGAAACTTAAAGGCTTCATGCTAAGTGAAACAAGCCAGACATAAAAGGACAAATATTGTATGATTCCACTTATACGAGGTACCTAGAGTAGTGGAATTCATAGAGACAGAAAGTAGAAGGGTGGTTGCCAGGGGCTGGGGGCAGGGGGGCAGGAGGGAATTAGTGTTTAATGGCTACAAGTTTCAGCTGGAGAAGATGAAAAAGTTCTAGAAATGGATGGTGGTGACTGTTGCACAAAACTATGAAGGTACTTAATGCCATTGAATTGTACACAAATAGAGTTAAACTGGTAAGTTTTATGTATATTTTACCGCAATAAAAGAGGAAATAAATTAAAAATCCAGTCCTTCAGTCGCACTAGCCTCATTTCCAGCGTTCAGTATATCAACATGTCGCTAGTGGTCAGGGCATTGGAGAGCACAGGTGTGCACCATTCCCACTACTGTAGAAAGTTCCGTTGGTCAGTGCTGCCTGGAGTACCACCCAGGCCTCCAAGGACATTCCTCTCCCTTCTCTACTTGCTAATTCTTTGCAGGCCAGCCCAGCTCAGGAGGATAGCACGCTCCTTTTCACCTCACCATCTGCAAAGCCCTTTCCCACCCACTGTCCCCTTCACAGTAACCTTGTGAGAAAACCGAGGCCCAAAGGCATATGTCACACACCTGGTAAGGTCACACAACAGCCAGTGGCAGTGAGCGCTGGAACTCAGGGCTTCTGGGCCCAAGGGCCAGAATTTTCTACACCTACCACCACCCCCACCCCCAAGCTGCTTCAATATCGAGGCAGCCAGGTCTTCTCTTTCTGGGACCCAGGGCTACCCCCACCTATACTCATGTGGCTGCCAGAGGGGTTGACAGCGCTCGGAGCCGGCTAAGCCTCCAAGCTGGTGAGCTTCTTCGCGGCGGTGCCCCGACAGTTTCATGGGAGGAATCAGGACACACGGTGGGGAGGAATCAGAACACACGGTGGGGAGGAAAAATTCATTTATTGAGCACCTGCTGTGAGCCTGCTGACACGGTAGGTGCCCGTTGTGGAGTTCTGTCATCCTGCCCCTCACACCCACCCTGCACATTATCATCCCTAAGGGGCTCAGCAGTTTCCCCAGGACCACACAGCTGCTGAGGCAGGATTGGGACCAGGATTTCTGCTGTGACAAAGACGGGGTTGGGGGAGGGAGGGACCTGCCTCAGGCTCAGTCCAGGACTGGAGGAAGAGTTAGCCAAACTCTCTGCAGCCAGGTGAGCAGGAAGCCCAGGAAAAGAATGCACCGTTCTCTTAGACATATTAACTCACTGATTCACAGGGGCACAGAGAGGTGAAATGACTTGCCCAAGGTCACACAGCTACTAAGTGGCAAGGTCAGGATTTGAACCCAGGCAATTTGGCTCCAGAGACCCTGCACCCATAGGCAGGCCTGCAGGCAGAGTTTCTTGGCCAGCCCTCCAAGCTTTGAGGGCAAGGAGGAGGGGCCCCTCATCCATGCAAGGGCAAAGGAGGGTTTGGGGAGGAAGGGGGAGGGGCAAGCTCACCTTCTTCCAGTCCATGATGTCCTTCAGCCTCCGGAAGAGGAAGATGCCCTTCCCCTGCGACCGGGCTACCTGGGGTGGGGGTGAGGGCAGAAAGGTTGGCTCTCAGCTCTGTGTGGTTCCTTGTTGGCCCCTGGGCTTGGGGGTCTGGGGCCCCTCCCCAGGGGCCCCTCCCCAGCATTTTTCTGTTTCCGTCCCCCGAGGGCCCCCTAGCTGTCCCTGAGGAATGGCCCAGCCCAGCCTTGAAGGGGTTGGGACAGAGAAGGTGCTAAGCATGGTGGGAGGGAGAGAGGGAAGTGGGAAGGAAAGTGAGAGACCGACTGAGCTCACAAAGGCACACAATTGCATGAATAATACAAAGGAGCAGACAATTAAAAAGCCATTTCTAACAGTCCTGGGAACACATCATCCACTTCTTTTTTTGGAAATCAATTTGCCTTCCTAATTAGATTTTGCTTCAGCTAATACTGCAATCAGCCTGCCTTTATTGAATCCCAGCATGGATAATTCAAAGCTTCACAGAGTCTAGGGGTTGGGAGAAGCTTTCATACCATGCAGGGCAGCAGGCACCAAAGGCATTGCTCCCTCTGTGACATCCCTCCACAATGGTCACCTGCCTGACCTTGCACATTCACAGTGCCAGGGAGCTCACTACCTTCCCCCACCCCTTGACAGCCCATTCCACGGCAGGATAGCTCTATTAAGCAGTCATTTCATCCAGAAGGTACATATTAGATGCCTACTCTGTGCTTGGCTTTATGCTACAGCAGTAACCCAGACCCCATGGAACTTTCCCAGCTTAACCTGTGTTGAGTTAAAATTCGCCTGCCTGGTTCTGGCCTCTAGGCCTCCTATAACAAATCTGGTTCCTGGGCCCCAGAACAGCCCTTTGGTTATTTGCAGCCCCCGAGCAAGTGCCCTGGAGCCATTTTTTCTCCAGCATAAGTGCACCCAGCCTGAGCAAACTCTCATTTCGTCTCATCTCCTCTGAGCATGGCCCAGCTGGTCAAAGCGAGGCTCTTGGTACGATGTGAGGCGGGCAGGGCCATCAGGCATGGCCGCGGGTTGTTGCAAGAAGGGCTTCCAGCGGTGGGGGCAGTGGGAGCTAAAAACCCAGCCCTGCTCTGCCTGCCATGCTGTGCACCCTGGTTCAGGGTGTGTGTGCCCAGAAGATGGGGTGCCCAAAATACTGGAGCACTGGCAGTGGGGCAGGGCCAGCCACACGTGCACAGCTCTTTTGGAAAACAATTACTCAGTGTGCATCCAGGGCTTCCAACGGTTCACAGCTGTGCAAAGACTTGACTGGGCACTTCGTGAGAGATGACGCAGAGTAAGCAATGAAAAGGCACTGACCCATAGTCTTCAGGGAAACGCAAATGAAAACCCCAATATGATAGCACTACACACTCCCCAGGAATGGCTAAACGTAAAGGCAGACACTACCAAGTGTTGGTGAGGATGTGGAGAAACTGGAATGCTCACACACTGCATTGTTGGGAAACTGTTGGGCAGCATCCACTAAAACTGAAGGCAGGCACCCCTGTGACCCAGCAATTCCGCTCCTAGGTAACTCCGTGACAGAAACGTGTGCACGTGGGCATCCATGGACATGCACGGCAATGTCCAAGCAGCACAATTCATAATAACTCCAACCTTGAAACTCTCAAATGAATAAATATTCTCTCAGTGGAATAGTGTACAACAATGCTTAACAATTTACAGTTACCCACATCAGGATGGATGAATCGCACGGACATAATGTTGAAGGAGAGAAACCAGACACAATGTAGCTGTACTGCATGATTCCAATTATATAAAGTCCCAAAACAGACAAAAAGAACCTATGCTGTCAGTGACTGGGGGTGGTGGGTGGAAAGGGGTCTGGGGGAGCTGCTGAGGGGCTGGCAATGCTCTGTGTATAATCTGGGTACTAGTGTTCACCTTGTGAAAATTCATCAAGCTATATCCTTAATAATTTGGGAACTTTCTGTTTTATTAAACTTCAATTAAAAAAAATTTTTAACAGTTCATACCTTTTGATCTAGGAACTGCCACCCCCACCCCTGTTGGTTGACTTCCCTAAAGCCATTCCACTTCCTCTTGTTCCTGACTGACAAAGCCCACCTCTCAGGATGGAGGCTAGAAAGACCAGATACTTGTTTTCCCAGCCTCCCTTGCAGCTAATGGAAACCATGTGACCCGTTTTGGCCAAAGAGACCTAAGGAGATATCTGCTTGGGGCTTTGAGGAAAGAATTTCATCCTTGTTAAAAATATTAGGGTTGGGGAGAGATTGGGGGTGGGGGGGAGAGAGAGAGAGAGAGAGAGAGAGAGAGAGAGAAAGTGTCTGCCCCTTGTTCAAATGCTGCATCTGAGGAGGTGATACCTGTAGCTACAACAGCCATCTCACATCCATAAGGTGACAAGTTTGATGACAGAAACCCAACACACTGAGGAGGCAGAGCGGACAAAGAGAAGACGCCCGGGCTTTTAATGGCACCTTTGAGCACATCCCTAAACCTGGAACTGCCTACCGCCAGCTTTCTTGTTATATAAGATAATGAAAAGCCTTTATTGTTTAAAGCCTTGTTAGTCACTGACATGCCTATTCCAGGAGACGTCCTCCTAAGGGAATAATCCTAAAGAGTGGAAAATAAACTTCCTGCATGGTGATATATCAGAGTTGTTGAGACTGGAAATCACCTAACATCTAGCCCCACCAGATTGTCGTTTCCAAAAGCAATCACAACGATATTCCCAGTCCCACATGTCTTCCACAACCTTGCTACCCACCACCTTCCAACAAGAGGAAAGTCAATGTCCGTTCCCTTTGAATCTGCGTGAGCCTTCAGGACTGTCTCAACTAATTGTGTACAGCAGAAGTGATGCTGTGGGAATTCCAGTGCTGGGTCATAAAAGGCAACACAGCTTCCACACAGCTTTCTCTTTGGAGATGGTCACCCTTGGAACCCAGCCACCATGCTGTGAGGAAGCTTGGGTCATGTGGAGAAGCCCACACTGGGGGCAACTGAGTCTTCCAGCCCCCAACCC